>NC_141695.1:704675383-705142883 GCF_964263255.1 Lissotriton vulgaris | reverse complement strand
CTAGATGGTTCGATTAGTCTTTCGCCCCTATACCCAGGTCGTAAAACTGATTTGCACGTCAAGACTGCTACGAACCTTCACCAGAGTTTCCTCTGGCTTCGCCCTTCCCAGGCATAGTTCACCATCTTTCGGGTCCTATCACGCACGCTCATGCTTCACCTCCCTGACAGAGTGGGCGAGATGGGCCGGTGGTGCGCCCGCCGCTGGAAGAGCAGCGGATCCAACCTCAGCCGGTGTGCGCCGGCCCTCACCTTTATTACGCCACAGGGTTTCCCTCGGCCCTCCAACTCGTGCACGTGTTAGACTCCTTGGTTCGTGTTTCAAGACGGGTCGGGTGGGTAACTGACATTGCGGCAGACTCATGGTGCCCGTCGTGGGCTTCCCCGCCAGGCGTGTTGGGTCCCCCTTGCAGCATGAAAGCTGCAAGGGGGACCCAACAGGCCCTCCGACCTGGGGCCCGTGGACACCTTGACAAGTAGGGGAGGCCTGCACGGGACCGACGGACCCCTGTCCTGGGCCCATGGTGGAGCAGCCGCCCAGGGGACAGGGCCCAGTGCCTGAGCACCCGACCCGGGGCCTGGCCGTGGCCCTAAACCGAGCTGGGGCTCCCAGGCCTGGAGGCACAGGGGACGCCTCCCCGGGCCCTTCGGACCACTTCCCTGGCACCCTGCCTCGCGGCAGGACCCAGAATGGAGCCCAGTAGGGAGAGGCCGCCCTCCCTGGGGCCCTCAGCGGCCCCAGTGGGAGCTCCTGAACCCAGCTAAGCAAGGGGAGGCTGCCTGGGCACAACGGAACCCCGACCCGGGCCTTTGGCAGTGCAGCTGGCCGGGAGACGGGGCCCAGGGCAAGAGCATTTGAACCGGGACCCAGCCAGGCTCCTGGACCCAGCCGGGGTTCCCAGACCCAGAGGCGCAAAGGAAGCCTCTCCGGGCCCGCGGGACACCATCCCGGGCGCCCTGCCATGCGGCAGGACCGAGGACGGAGCCCGGTTTGGAGAGGCCACCCTCCCCAGGGGCATCCGGGGTCCCAGATGGAGCTCCTGAACCAAGCCAAGCAAGGGGAAGCTGCCCGGGCACCACAGAATGCCGACAGTGCTGCAGGCCAGAGGCCGGGCCATCTGGTCGCCCCATTGGAAAGCATTGCGTTCGACCAGATGGCAGAGGGGAAAGGTGTGACCAGATGGCCAGGATCGAAAGGACTCCCATCTGCCCACCCGAGCCTTCGCGGTAGGGCTCCTGCCTGCCCATACAGGGCAGGGCTCGGAGACCCCAGCTGGGCCTCAGGCATGGGGAGGAACACCAGAGCTCTCAGGCCCAGACACCCGGGGGAGGACTGCCTGGGACCCATGGAGTTCATCCCGGGCACTTTGCCATGCAGTTGGCCTGGGGAAGGAAGCCCCAGACGTCCTGGGGAGGACTGCCTGAGACCCCAAGTCTGAGGCCCTTTGCCATGCCGTTGGCCTGGAGGAGAGAGTCCTGGACCCCGGGGGAGGACTGCCTGGGAACCATGGAACCCGTCCCGGGCACTTGGCCGCACCGTTGTCCTGGAAGAGAGAGCCCCGGATGCCCGGGGGAGGACTGCCCAGGACCCATGGAGCTCGTCCTGGGCACTTTGCCATGCCGTTGGCCTCAAGGAGGGAGCCCCAGACGCCTGGTGGGGGACTGCCTGGGACCCATGGAGCCCATCCCACACACTTTGCCACGCCGTAGGCCTGGAGGAGGAAGCCCAGGGGAGGACTGCCCAGGAACCATGGAGCCCGTTCCAGGCCCTTTGCCATGCAGTGGCCTGGAGCCCCTCCTGGACGGAGGAAAGGTGAGGCCTGAGCATAGCCCATCTAGTTACCGGCAGAGAACTGCCAGCCCGGGAGAGGTATCTGGGCATATCCTGCCCCTACTAATCCGGAGGAAGGCTACCCCTCTTTCTTGGAACCCACACGCACAGTGTGACAGAGGGGACCCAGGGCGCGGAGGCGCCCGACTTCCTGGAGCCCTCGCTGGGATCCAGGAGGTAAATGGCACCTCATCGGGACTTCCGGGGAAGACCGGCCATTTGGTTGACCCATTGGAAAGCATTGTGTGCGACCAGATGGCCGAGGGGAAAGGTGCGACCAGATGGCCAGGACCAAAAGAACTCCCAGCTTCCCACCGAACCTTCACGGGAAGGCTCCCACCTGCCTGCACTTTTAGGGCTCCAGGGCTGCAGGGCTCGTGGCTGCAGGGCTCGGGGGCTGCAGGGCTCGGGGGCTGCAGGGCTCGGGGGGCTGCAGGGCTCAGGGCTGCAGGGCTCGGGGCTGCAGGGCACGAGGGCTGTAGGGCTGCAGGGCTTCAGCTTCCGGGGCTGCAGGGCTCAGGGGGGCTCCGAAACCCCACGCTGGGCATCAGGCATTGGGAGGCCCGCAATCGCTCCTGGGGCCTAGCCGCCAGGGGAGGACTGCCCGGGAGCCGTGCTGGTCTCCAGGGCTCTGCACCAGGGACCCTTGTCCCTGGCAGATGGACTTTTGGCAGGCCGTAGGACAGGGGCTCCCAAACCCAGGCCCCGGGGCCGGTCCCTGCTTTTCAACCCAACCAGGCAGGGGAGATCAGGGAGTCTGCCCTGGCATGAGGGACCTCTGTCCCGGGCTCACGGACCCTCAGGACGTGCCCTCGTTTTCCACACATTTTTTCCAAAATTCTGCGTAGTGTGAATAGTGGCGTTACGCAAACTATGCCCAGCCCTACAAAACACTCAGGTGATACACACGCTGAGGCATCAATGTGATGGCGTTCACGTTGAAGGGAATTCATTGACTGATGAAGCCGCAAAAGGGACTGTGCAAACGGCTTCCGTAGCTGCAATCACTCGTTCAAAAATGAAAATAGACAGTGAAATAATACGGGCTGTCAATGCTTCGAGCAAAGGCAGCGGTGCAGGGTTACCTAAAGGGTTTCCACTCAATACTCGTATATAACTGATGCGAACAATGTTCCATTTGCTCGAATCCCTGGAGTGGGGGATAGGGTAATTCCAAAGTCCAAACATGGAACATGGACTAATCCTAGCAGCACATGAAGGGCTCACCTCGGCTCATGCAGGTGTTTCTGTCACAGTGTTGTTATTAAAACAACGATACTGGTGGCCCAGCATTAGGAAACAGACCAGAAACTATGTCCTGGACTGTAAAGTATGCCAAAAGATGAAAGTCTCTACTGTGAAATGTCCTACGCAGATGCCCTCATTAATTTCAGATAAACCATTAGCGTGTGTTTACCTGGACCACTGCGTCCCTTACATAGGGATGGTAACTATAAATATATCATGGTCGCAGTGGATTCATGTTTAAGGTTCCTTTGGATGTGGCCTCAGCGTTCTGCTGACGCTTAAACTGTTTTAAAAGATTTGCCAGTCTTTATCGACACATACGCAATAGTCACACTACACTCTGACCAGGGCCCTGCGTTTAGCTCTTGAGCTTACAAAGAAGCCATGGCCAATTTGGGCGTTGAATTGCTGTATTATTCTCCATTCCATCCTGAAGGAAATTGTGTTGTGGAAAGGAGAAACCAGGACATAAAGCAGTCTATAACAGCTAGGGTATTAGGTTCGGGTGATGGATGGGTCAAACATCTTTATGGGTTCCAACGTGCATTAAACAATTTGCCAAGAAGTTCTCTAGGGGATGTCACTCCATATGAGGTCCTATTTGGGTCAAGAATGTTGCTTCCAGATCTTTATTGTCATGGAACAGTAGTGGAAAGTAAGAACTTTGATATCAAAGATCGTGTGGCTGTTTTACAGGACTTAAATGAACTAAAATTGAAACAAAGCAACGTGTTCCTGAAGCCAACCGCCTCTGGGGAAAAACCGACCCTCCCAGCAAGGCCTGTCTGGATCCCAAAACTTGGTGATCTAGTAAGAGAAAATAACATGGACAAGAAGGAATTTGGGCCTTCTTACAGACAATCAGTACCTGTCCTAGCAATCTACAGATCAAGAACAGTACTACTACCACCCCTTGCTGGTAAAAAGGAGAAAAGATTTGTGTCCATCAGCCTGATCAAACCACACTATGTGGCTCATTCTAAGCAGTAGGCCAAGTGACCTCCAACAATGTAGCAAACACACTCCTCTAGCTAAAATCCAAGAGACTCAAACTGAGAGACTCTTCACCTTTGAAGATGCTACAGTAAGAAAAGGAGGACTAAGCAATAATGCTATGGAACTGGTTCCTCTTGAGACCCAAATAACCGTTCGTCCTGATTCACCTGTCTACAACGAAGTAACAAGTGAACAAGTGGTTCCAGTGATTTCAACAAATCCAGATGCAATTCCAACTATTGATTGGACTGCCTCTGGCTATTTCATTAACTTTGATATGTTTTCTGAGGAGCCCAGCGAACCTGAAACAACGCCAGCACAAAGAACTTTCAAACAACAAGGACAGATTTTTTCATCCCTGAAAAAGACTTATCTGGTTTCACTATGGACTGAACTATGGATTGTTTTGGGAACATTTTTCTTTCTACTTTGGTTAGCTCTGGTAATAACTCTGGGTACACTGATAAATGGAAGATATATTCAATTGGACACAGCAAGTAAAAGAGTGAACTTACTTCTCTAACCACACAAATCATCCCATTGTGAACAAAGAGACTTGTCAGCAGTGAACATCACAGCCATTCCTATACCAGATGGTATAGTTTGGGACAAAACTGAATATGACATTTTTGGTCCGTCTGAGCTTTTGAAGATTCCACACTTATTCAAGATTTCATTAAGTGACTTTATTACCTCTAGTAACTTTTCTGATGACTGGGACTTCGCGACTGTTAATAACATGATCTTTGATCTAGAAATGTCTGCAGTATTCACAAATCATGAATATTTAGAGGGTTGATCAGACTATGAACAAATATATTGTTATAACCATTATGGTCATCATTTCTTGCACAAATCTGCAATGCCTAGACATGTATATATGTATAAACAATAGGAACATTGTCCTACACCTCCAAAGGATAGCTCAAAAACTCTAGCAAGGACATTTCCATATTGTTCAGGGTTCAATTTATCCAATGCTAAATCATTTTATTTTAAAAATGTAAACAAGACAGGAACAATAAATATGTTAACAAATACGAAACAGATTTATTCTGTAGCCTTTATTGCCCAACTGTCTGGCCAGAGTTTCGACTTTTGGAAAGAGAACATTGAGCCAAAAACTGTCTGGGGTATAAAAGATTGGCAAGTACATGGGGTAGAAGCATTGTTTAGAGCCTGTATCATCCCTGAGCAAATTATGTTTTTGAATGGCACTGACGAACAAATGTCTAGCCTTGGGTTAGCCAAGACCCCGACATGAACACATCGACCATACCTATACCTGCAAGTAATAGCACTACACAGGGGAGGTCGACGTAAATAATATTTTGCATCACAACAGATCAAATCCAGAATGGAAAAAATGGCTGCTCTGGCCCATAGATATAAACAACTGTCAAGATCGATTCCTGAGCAAAACACAGGGTTTCACTATCAATAGGCCAGCCCCAAGATATGTTCAAAGACAGCATCCTGGGGTAGTAACAACATACAGTGTAGGGAAATTATGCCTTGATTGGCTACAGAAATCTACACTTGAGGATGTAAAACAACACTTATCTTTACTTAAAGACGGTGCAGACCTTAGGGAATTCTTGCTAGGACCAATGAAACCGCGTTCAAAACGTTTCATATATGGCAGTGTCTACGCTGTTTATAATGAAATTTGGAAGATTACCCAAGCAGAGACTGCAGAGCGAATACGAGAAACTGATTGTATTCATTTAGAGAAATCTCTCTCTGTAGTAGACACTGGGCTAATGACTCTGTCGTCCAGGATATATTCATTGGATAGCATTGTGTCTTCTGCCAGAGACATTATGGAACAAGACTTGGTCATGTTGCAACATGGTCAGTCTCAATTACGTTCTATCATGCTATTAGGCTGAACGTTACAAAACTTGCGTGCAGGCTATATGCCTTGGCGTTTAATCAACACTACATCACTGTTTTGAGAATTCAATCTCACTGATTAACAGATCAAACTGGCACAAAGGAAAGAAGAACTACACGGTGCTGAGTATTGAAAAACTGGAAAAATTACCATTCACAGTGGCAGAGAAACGAGCTACTGAGCGGATCATACATGGTAAAATTACTCTGCCTGTTACAATTTTCCATTTTCAGTATTGCCTAAAACATATACCGGCAGGCAAATATGAAAGGTTGGGTAAAGAATACATCAAGACATCCTGGGATTTACCATACACACACAGATGTTGGAGTGGGGGGGCGTGAAGTGTTTCTTAGCGGTACAAACTGTGAAAACGCACTAAGCGGTTCTCTCCTTTGTCAGTGTGTTAATTTACATGGCTCTTGCGATGGTTCCACTACAAACTTATCCTGTCACCTGCAAGGCTCACCAGCTGCAGTAAATAATCCAATTTTTGGACTACTTTCTAATGGAAGTTATCTCATGTTGAATGATCACAGCTGCTGTGGCATGGTGCCAGGTATCCCATATCTAGAGACTGTTTCATCCAGGGTCACTTGCTGTATGCAAGTATTGTTTCTACAAACCAAGACAGCCAGGGAGTTGCCTTTATGGCCTTCACTTAACATCTTTTCTGTACGAATTTATACTTTAAGCAGAATGAAAGCCACTCTTTTAAAACAAACTGTGCCACTGACCTCGGCCAAAGAAACCTATGATCTACAAGTCGCAAGGAATTCTGCCGAGATACATGCCCTTTTGAATACAAACTGCCCTATACATTTCTCAGAAATGTTAGAACGTATCTTAAACATGTCTGATGTGAGAGGTATTGTACATGTATTTCAGACAGTGTGTTCAGGACTGTTAGCACCTTTTCAAGCAGTCCTCTGAATACTTTCCAACTTCGTGCACTTTGTGTATGGTGGACTGACACTACTTTTTGGACTCGTTGCTGGGATCCTATTTTTGGTCCTACTGCTATGATATGGCAAGCCAAATCACCAACGTCGCTCCTAGCACCATGGAGAGAGCTCTATTGGAGATGAAGTGTTGTGAGCGCATCGTCCAAATTTTAGGTTTACCTCATCTACGAGAACTAAATACCACATGGTTTCTGTCATTCAGACCAATCTGGCAAGATTGCATCTTACCTGTTCTACGCTGCCTGCTTTGCGGTGAAGAATGCGTGCTAGACATCTATCTAACACTCCCATCAGTCATGCCTACAGATATCGATACTCTGCTGGACCCGGTAACGGCCCTTGCTCTTTGTTGTCCCAAGCTGCTGCCAATCCTGATGATGGCATTCATTGAGATCTCACAGATGCAAAATGCGACTGCTGAGGTACGAGAGGAAACAACAGGTACGCAGGTAACATCCAATACGAACATTGCTGATGCGACTAATGCTGAAGGCGATGCCTCTCATCTATGTGCGGTTAGTCTTCTAAGGGAGGTAATCCAACTTTCACCTACAATGGTAGACAACTTTTTGTCTACAGACATAGAAGATTTCATGTTTTCTCCAAGCCCTAACACTGACTTTTGATATTGGCCCACAGTGTTCTGAGAGACTTTGAACAATATATGACCTTATCCACAACAAAATTATTATGTAATCTGAAATTAAATGGTTTCAGCCCTTTTTCTTCTGTATTTATGAGCCATTTCATCATGTATATATGTTTATGATTCATTCATGTAGCATTCAAACGTTAGATACGCTTAGAATGAAGCATTGCTTTAATGTGTACAGCAACACTTTTAAATGCATTTTTTAAAATATGTTTTTGGACATGTTCTAGCAAATCATGCAAAACTATATTTTAGAAATGTTTAACATGTTTAGGATTTAGTAACGTCGTTCATACGAAAGTGAAGTGGGTGTTATGTGTTTATTTAGATACCGTATACAGATTTTGCGATTCACATTGCCCTTATTTAGGCATAGAAATCCAGCCCTTATTTAGACATTGCTCATGCTAACCAAATACAGGCATGTTCAACTACATCCATCTATCCACGTCACAACAAGATCTTGGAAAACCAGAATCTTAACTTCCCCTTGCTTGGATATTGATTTCTCCAAGAACTCATTTATTATGCATGAACATCTATTCCTTCTTAGGGGTTCATTCATGACGTCCTTATGCCCGACTTTTACGTCAATAATGGCACTACTAAACACCTTCGAGGTATAAATATAACTTCACTTGCCATGGCAAACCATGGTACGGAAGGTCATCAACAGGGAGGGATGAGGAATTACAGTGTCCGTTTCTTTCCCCAGGGTAGGAGTACAAATTTATCAAAAATGAAAATGGACACTTGTTACACTTTACAACCTCAGATTCAAGGAAGAAGAGTACCCCTCAAAAAACTCAATGCTATTCGTAGTGCGGTATATGTGTTTCATCCACCCCGCATTGAAGTTTAGGCAGTTATCATTGGGATTTCTTCAGTGCGTTGGCTGCCAGCCTCATCCAGAGGCACCTCTGGGTTGTTTGGTGCAGTGTCCAGAGATTGAGGGTTTCCCCACTTACAATGTGAAAAAAGAAAAGAAACGTGATGTGCAAAAATTGATAATAAAAATGAGAAAACGACCCCAAGGATTTATTAAGGGGTAGGTTCTCAGTAAGTTTAAAATAATGTGATACTTAGTTCAGACCGAGTTACTAGGTCTGTGAGTATATGGATTATTGAGGATTCGTCGACATGTTTCAGCTCCTTAGGCCCGAGGGGTCTGTGAAGCTTTCATCAGGACTTACAAAACAAAGAAAATATACTCACACTATTTGTGCAGTATTGGTTTTGTCTTTTCAAGATAGGAACAATTATCCAGTTTCTGAAAGAAAATTGCATGTTAGCGCGAACAACTTTACTTTTATACAAAGTTCATTTTTTACACACAATGGGGGTAAACATTTTCCTTTTGTGGAAAGATACTAGATTGTACTCTATTGGGAATCATTGGTAGGAGGGTTGGTTCGGGCTCAGTTATTATAAATGCATAGGAAATTATACAGTATCGGAGTTGAGATCTGCATGTATATCCTAAGTTATATAACATGGAGGCGTCTGTGGTTGGTGGGTAGTTTTTGCAAGGAGTGGCGCTCATTAGGACCGGTTCTAAAAAACAAAACGCGTTGGAAGTGCTGGTATTTTTAAGCTGTGCATATTTTATAAGAAAGAGACTTAGCGTCAGATAGATGCGTTGGGAAAGCTAGTATCTTAGAAGCGCTTTGCGCCGAGTCAAAAGGAAAATGTTTACCCCCATTGTGTGTGAAAAATGAACTTTGTATAAAAGTAAAGTTGTTCGCGCTAACATGCAATTTTCTTTCAGAAACTGGATAATTGTTCCTATCTTGAAAAGACAAAACCAATACTGCACAAATAGTGTGAGTATATTTTCTTTGTTTTGTAAGTCCTGACGAAAGCTTCACATACCCCTCGGGCCTAAGGAGCTGAAACATGTCGACGAATCCTCAATAATCCATATACTCAAAGACCTAGTAACTCGGTCTGAACTAAGTATCACATTATTTTAAACTTACTGAGAACCTACCCCTCAATAAATCCTTGGGGTCGTTTTCTCATTTTTATTATCAATTTTTGCACATCACGTTTCTTTTCTTTTTTCACATTGTAAGTGGGGAAACCCTCAATCTCTGGACACTGCACCAAACAACCCAGAGGTGCCTCTGTATGAGGCTGGCAGCCAACGCACTGAAGAAATCCCAATGATAACTGCCTAAACTTCAATGCGGGGCGGATGAAACACATATACCGCACTACGAATAGCATTGAGTTTTTTGAGGGTACTCTTCTTCCTTGAATCCGAGGTTGTAAAGTGTAACAAGTGTCCATTTTCATTTTTGATAAATTTGTAAACCATGGTACGGTTCAGCTGCCTACTTGCACGACGCAGCTGGCCACAGCAAGTTTGGAAGGAAGTCAAGTCCCCAACTGACGCAGTGACCAGGCGCTGTCATCCTCCTTGCAGAGAATTCAGCTCCAGTGTTTCTGACTCCGCTTGTGGAGTGTTAGAGATCGAGACTCGGAAAGAGTTTCCAACCTTACTCATTCTAAGGTATGGAGCGGACTAGAACCTAGAGAAACTTTTGGCAACTCCTGGTTAAACTAGACTATAGCTAAACAGCACCTACTTGTTCCCTCGTACTACACTTAGGTTAGGTACACTGGGGTAGGTTTATTTCAGAAGCACCAGATGAGTATTTTAGCCTGTGTTATTTATGTATGTATTTTTATGAATATATGTCATAGCTACAAACCATGCTATTACAGTATTATTTTATCTTACTGCAAATGCTAAACGTATTATACTTTGTTGTCTGTCTTACAATTGTAGCAGTTCATATCTCTTGCATGAGAAATAAGACTGTCCAATAAACCCTTTTTATTGAAACGCCCGTCTCCTTATTTCTGTGCAAATTCTGTAGAAACGAAGCATGCACGATTGACTGAGTGAAACTGTTATCTATTGTTTCCACGATTCTGAGATTGTTCCGACTCTAAGGGAAACAAAGTTGTCATGTTTATGCGGCTGTCAGAAACTAATCCCTTCTTCTTCATTTAAGAAGTTTCTAGTGACCTCTGAGTTAGCTGGCACACACAATTAATTAAGTTTAATGTACTCGATAGAGACATACTGACCTCAGTCCTATGTCAAAACTATAGTGTATATTATTCCAATTCGCAGAGCCTATCAGGGATAAAGGAACTACACTACACAGCGGTGCCCAAGCCTGAATTTAACCTACATTGTCTCATGTACTTCCCTTATTCTCGCTACCACTTGAAGACATTTTGGGGGATATGCACAAGGAAGTGGCAGAGCGTGGAGTTAGCCTCCTTGGCTTAACACCGCGCTCCACCACTTCTTAAACGCAAGGCTGCACCAGGGTGCAAGGGTGTCTGCGTGAGGAGGAGGATTGTTTATGTGTAGGAAGGTGTCCCTTCCTGCACATAAACAATCCTAAAATGCCATTCTGTCACTTTCATGTGTGCTGCTTCATGGAGCACACATAAAAATGACAAAATGATTTTATTTTATTAAGATTGTTTATGTACAGGAAGGCACACCTTCATTTACATAAACAAACAATGGCATTTTCCTTTTTCCATATGTGGTGCACAAGGCAGCACACATGGAAAAAGCAAAAACGAGGAGAAATATTACATTTCTCCCAGTTTTGCCAACTTAAGACCAGGATTTACCTGGTCTTAATTTTGACACTGCCTCCTAGGTACTTCACACTGGTACATAGGATGCAACATCAAAATGAATGGGTGTTGCAGTTGAACACCCACCTCAACACCCACAGGCCACCCCTTTCACGCTAACCATAGCTTGAAAGGGGGCCTTAGTTATTAGGCAGCATTAAGCCACGTTAAGTGGCTTAACACTTCCTTGTACATAAGATGCGGCCCCTATCGCCACCACAAAGTCACTAATAGTGACATTGTGGTGGTGATAGGGGCTTGCACATATGCCCCTTTGTGTTCCAGAAAGCGTTCCTGTGTCTTATGCAAGCAGGAGGCCTCTCCAATATTTATTCCATTCCTCACAGAGATTTCCATCCTTGTTTCTATCACAGGATACCATGGCATTTCAGAGAGAGAAAATGAGAAGGACTTAGTAGAGGGCAGGCAATGCAATAGTGTGGAGAATGGGTGGCAAGGAAATTTTTAGGATTTGAAGAGCTCTGGGCCAAAGGTCTTTTGGGGTCCCCTGTATGGAACAGCTTTAAATTAATGATCACGTTTCGTGCCCTTTTGGCCAGTGCACAGGCACACTGGTCCACATTCTATATCTGTTTGCATCTATATTCATGGACAGTGACATCTTTTTTTCAGTATTATAATTCAGCAGCAACTCCCTAATATTATTGTAAATAATATTTGTGACCCCGTCGTACTTCTCATAAGTAAGGTCCTGCTTTGATCTAAAACAAGCTTTTGTATGGCTATTACATTATCATATCACTTACATAAATAATTAATTGAAGGAAAACAGTACTTAAAGCTATCTGTTTAATAACTGCTCAAGGTTATTAGGTCAAGACTCCCTTCAGAACAGAGCTGGATCTATCAGTCTCCTCCGTCTCTTCCTCCCCAATGGCTGGGGCCCTGGGCCTGGGTCCTCTTTGTCCATGCCTTAAAACGTCTCTGATGGATGGACACTTGAACTGACTCTCTTGACCTGTACAATGCACCAGACAAAAAATCGACAATTTCGTAGCTATTTTGAAATCTTTGATTAGTTTTTCTCTGAAACGTTTTGCTGTGAGACTTCCAACTCCACTCTACATATTTGTTTAGGGATGTCAAGTCAGTGGCCTCTAGTCCCATCCGTCTCAAGTCCTGCTCACATCTTAGGTCGAGGTTTTGGTATACACAAGGCAAGGCTATGCTCAAGGTATATTTGGGACCTTAGCTTTAGGCCATGCAATTGGAATGCTTCGATGTAATCTCTGGACACTGCAGCTATATATATTTGGATGTTTTGTACACCCCAGATCATTGTGGCATACATTAAATAGTGAAGCAAGTTCAGACATGCTGAACAGGTATATTGGTGGTGAAATCAGTAATGTTTGCTGGCCTGCCAAACATGGACACCAATGGGCTCATGAGGCAGAGCAGATTGGAGTTGCCAAGAAAAACCCCTTCTAAAGCACAGGTTGGATTAAGTGAGTTGGAGTCAATGAGAGAGAGGAAAAAAAAAGATAAGATAGAGAGGAGAACTGAGAATATGAGAAACAGATGGTTGAGAGTTATGTAAAAAAAAGAGATACATCTGCATGAAGGCATAGAACGAATACACTATGCAGGTCCCATAAAATTCTCCAACCCTACTTCCATAGATACACCACCCACCCCTCCTAGGAACTCTGCAACACCCCCTCAGACTACTTACACAGCAAGATCACCAACATCTACAATATTTTCAACCTTCGACCCTCCACCCTCAACCCCAGTGAACTGAACCAACCAGTAAACATTAGCCGAACCATTACCACCTGGTCTCCGCTCACCACCCTGACTACCTCAGCCATTATATCTTTCATCCACAGCAACCTTCCCTAATAGATGGAAACACACAGACGTCAGACTCCTCTTAAGGATAGCCTCCGACACCCCAGCAATCTCAAAAATTATCATCTGGCAATCTTACAAGCTGCGAGAGTCTCACCACCTATCAAAATACATAATTTCACGGTCGCCTTCTTTCCGGACTACACAGCTGAGGTTTCCCGCCGCAGGAGAACTTTCTTTGAAGTGAAAAAAGAGTTGAGGGCAAAAGAACTGCTGTATTCAATGTTATTTCCGGCAATACTGAGAGTAGTAACCGACAACAAAACATGGTTCTTTGACAAGCCAGACGCAGCACATGATTGGCTGGAAGGGTGGAGACAAGTAGGTCCACGGTGCCACACGAACAGGAACCGTCGGAACCAACAGGATAAGGAACACTCTGGATCACAGGCTTCAGATCGGGACACCCCAGACCACTCACCAGGAACTCGAGCGCTGGAAAATGGCCACAGATGGGATTATGAACACCTAGTACTCACCACTGTAGCAGTTGCCAAGAACATTGGAGATCGGGCTGTCATTGGATACTGGATGGGGAGAAGCCAAAGAGGGCAGGAGGGGCCGCCTCCTCCATGAGACTTTCTACCCCAGCAAGCAAGTACAATGGTTTGGGGATGGGACAAGCACTCTGCTAAGTTGAGGGGGCGGGTGGTTCGATGTCCATTAAGCAGGGAAGCAGGGAGGGGGAAGGGAAGGGAAGAGTTGTTTTTTGTTTTAAACGTGGCACTTGTAGCGGCATGGTATGACAACATACACACGCAAGACATACAATGGCGAGGCAGACGAAGGGCACCAAGAAATGGACATTCTTACGACACGTCTACCATTTCACATGACTCACGACCCACCACCCATGACGGGGTATTGCAGATGACCCCAGTAGCATCACTACGAATATTAACCTGGAATGTGAGAGGATTGGGGGACAAAATTAAGAGGGGACTGACATTGGAAGCTATAAAACGACAGGGACCGGCACTGGTCCTACTCCAGGAAACGCATCTCACAGGAAAGGCATCTCCGGCGCTGGACAGGCGAGGCTACAAAATGGCAGTACATTCCGAGTATACATCGGGCTCGAGGGGGACAGGTATCCTAGTAAAAAAGTAATCCCCGTTCGTCATCTTGGAAACTAGGGTGGATAAACAGGGGTGCTTTGCGGCGATCCAGGCCAGTGGGAAGGTAGGCTCCTGAACATAGTGTCAGTTTACATACCGCCAGCGCTCCACTCAGTCGCGTTGTCAGCACTGGGAGAATTTCTCCTGAATCTACCGACAGGGGATATCATCTTAGGGGGAGACTTCAATGCGACAGTTAACGCAGCGATAGACAGATTCCCGGCTCGGTTCCATTAACCCGTACCGTCCCACTTCCGGGGATTCCTGGAAGCTATGGGACTGATAGATGCATGGAGGCACATACACCCCGCCACAAATCAATACACTTATTAATCCGCGGTGCACAACAGTCTATCACGGATAGACTATTTTCTGATGCTAAGTAATGGACTACACAACATCGAACAAATAGATATACAACCTAGGGGGATATCAGATCACTCCCTGATGATGCTAACACTATCAACCCAAGAGAAATCGTGCAAAAGAATATACCCCATATATGCTACCTATCTCAAGATCCCCAAAATTAGAAAAGAGCTTAAGAAAATGACCAAACACTATTTTGACGAAAACACAGCATCAGTAGAATCGCCTTCCGTTCTTTGGGAGGCGTACAAGACGGTACTTCGGGGACAGGCAATAATGTCCATTACTGGACATAAACAATCACAACAAAGGGAACTGTCGGAGCTCGAAATAGCACTACACGAAGCGAATGTAGCCCACATGGCTGACCCCACACCAGACAATACGCACACCCTGCATCTACGCCAACAGCGATACAGGGAACACCTGAAACAACAGACGAATGACAATATAGCAGCCACCAAGCACAGAATATATGATCTGGGAGACAAGGCAGGGCAAATGTTAGCATGGCTGGATAAGAAAGAGGGAGGTATTAAGGGAATACAGCAATTGTGCACAAATGAGGGCGTCACTCAGACACGCCCTGAGGAGATAGTGCAGACCTTGGCGGATCACTTTGAAACGATATACACCCCAGACAGGGAAGTGACAGCGGAAGAGGCACGAGCCTCCCTCGGCCTTAGCCAGACTCGAACACTGACGCCAGAGGCAGTGGACGAGCTGGAGGCAGACCTTACGACCGAAGAAATACAACGGCCCATAAACGTGATACAGTCGGGGAAGGCTCTGGATCCTAACGGAATTCCCATAGAGTGGTACAAACTCATGTCTGAGACGGTTAGTGGGCCATTGCTGGCAATGTTCACTGAATGTTTAACGACTGCCGAACTCCCATTAGACCAAAGGACTGCACTGATTGTAGCAATCCCGAAGCCCGGAAACCCACCGGCGGATTGCGCTTCTTACCGCCCAATATCTCTGCTAAATGCGAAAGCGAAGATTTTAGCGAAACTCCTTGCTAATAGAATGATATCCCGCAACTGATCCCCCCTGATCAGTCAGGCTTCATGCCTAATAGAAACACTGCTCTCAACCTTAGGCGAGTCAATGGAATGTTGGCAAGAGCCTCATTATTGACAGAACCGGCAGTTATACTATCACTTGATGCAAAAATGGCTTTCGACATGGTAGAATGGCAATACCTCTTCGAAGTTCTGTCCCATATGGGGTTCGGACCTACATATTTGGCATGGATACGCCTCCTTTACACTAACCCAATGGCTCAGGTCGCGGCGAACGGCCACCTGTCCCACAAAATACAGCTAGCGAGGGGAACACGTCAAGGCTGCACTCTGTCGCCCTTGCTGTTTGCAATAATGTTGGAACCTCTAGCGACCCTGATTAGAATGACCCCGTTGCTGAAAGAAATTCGATAGATGGAGGGGTGGGAAGACCGTCTATCATTATATGCGGACGATATGCTGGTGTATCTGATGGAACCGGAACAGAGCATACCGGCACTTCTGTCGCTCTGTGATGCCCAGGGGAAATATTCAGGGTATACAATAAATTGGGCGAAGTCTGTACTGTACGTTCTGCTGGGACCAGCACCCGCCCTTGCCGCTGACTGCCCTCTCGGGCTAGCAATGGATTCCTTCAAGTACCTCCGCATACACATCACCCAAGACCCAACGGCATTCTACGATAAAAACCTGAAACCGCCACTGGACAGGTTGAGACACGACGTGAAACACTGGGCAACTTTGCCCCTGACACACTTGGGCAGAGCAGCTCTATACCAAATAATGGCCCTTCCGAGATTTCTATATACTCTAGACAAAACACCCTATCCGATATCACCGAGATACTTACGGCAGGTGGCGGCACTGGTATCCAACCTGCTATGGAGTAATCGACCAGCACGAATAGCACACACCAAGATGAACAGAAGTTGGTACGAGGGGGGCATTGCACTGCCAACTTACAATT
The DNA here is from genome assembly GCF_964263255.1 of Lissotriton vulgaris. Classification (NCBI taxonomy): domain Eukaryota; kingdom Metazoa; phylum Chordata; class Amphibia; order Caudata; family Salamandridae; genus Lissotriton; species Lissotriton vulgaris. The sequence continues at coordinate 705,126,272 of NC_141695.1, read as the reverse complement.
ATACTACTGGGCGACACAGCTGAAGACCATTAATCAATGGATACATGCTCTCCATGACGAACCGGCTTACTGGGCCGATAGGGTATAGATGGGCACAAACAGTTTACTCACAGCACTCTATGACAATAGAATGGCAGCTGGTCTGATAGGCCCTACACAACACCCAGCTACCATATGGCACACGGCACAGACCAAACTAGGGTGGAAGGGCAGGATCACTAGGTTCACCCTGCTATGGGACTCCAAAGCATTGGGACACCTGAAACATAGTAAAGGCTTCACACAATGGGACAACATTGGAATTTCCACGGTGGGAGACCTGTGGGACAAGGGTGCAGTGGTTCCGTTCGCCCAACTTCAACAACAGTACGAGTTGGGAGCGAGCAAATCATATAGATATATTCAGATTAGACATGCCCTGCTGACGGCAATACCGGCGGGTACAGAGGTTCCGGAGGCCTCTCCTCTGGAGGACCGATTGCTCACAGAACACATGCAACATAGTGCCACATCCCTTACATACCGGAAACTACTTAACAATCTACCAGACCCTACACTAAAACTGAGGGAAAATTGGGGGGCTGAAGTAGGAGACATGGATGACTCGGAATGGAATGAAGCTCTGGCTTCGCCAAAAGAAGTGGGACTCTCTGCAAAACTCCGCCTGGTGCAGCTTAAAATCCTACATTGGGAATACTATACTAGAAACACACTTCACAAAATACAACGGGCCCAACATCCCTACTGTCTCCGTGGATGTGGGGAGGAGGGAACACTTATTCACACTATCTGGGAATGTCCACTCATAAGCGCAAATGTCTGTTAAATATATGGGACCCGAACGCCCTAACTAGACATGGTCAAATATGGGCTACTGTAGGCATGATGGTCGCAAAGAGAGACATAGCTCAGAAATGGGACGCATCAGATCTACCCACGTTAACACAATGGTGTAGACATATGGATGTGGTGATGATTACAGGTCGTGCAGTATACACAACCAGGGCAAGCCCACGCAAATGGAACAAAATCTGGACTCCATGGAATGTCTATCGGGGAGAAATTTGTGACCCTTTGCCAGAGAACGACAATGCCAACTCGGATGACGAAGAAGACGAAGACTAAACAAGAGGGGGAGACAGGTTCTAACATGAACCTTAAAACTACTGAGAAGGAATGTGTGAAGAAGATGCAGACCACGTAGAGCAGGATAAGTTGTTTATTAGGATGCAGGTAATGAAAGATCTCATCCACAGCAAACATAGGCATCAACTATCTACATCAAGGATTACATTAGAACATTCACCAGCATCCATCATAACATTCTACCACTTAACATTCTACTACAACTAATATATTGAAGAGAAGGATACCACAGAATGGTGACCTTGTCCATATGTATTTGATATATATTGCATGTAAAGCCAAGCCTATGATGTGAAGTAATTAACATGCCGGCCACAATGTAAGTTTGTTAAACTGTGTTCAAATAATAAAAATTGTTTATCAAAAAAAAATAAATTACCGGAGAAAATGCTTATTTTACACAAAAATAAAATAGGTGTTAAAAAAAAATTATCATCTGATCTCCCTGCTCTCCTGCCCAGCCAAAGAACTTGAGAAGCCATCAACTAACAGCTCACCGAATTCCTTGAATAAAACCACCTACTGGATGCTTTACAATCAGGATTCCGTGCCAACCACAGCACTGAAACCACGCTGATTGCTGCCACAAACAACATCAGAAAACTCCTTAACCATGGAGAAACTGCTGCCTGATCCTACTCGACCTTTCTGCGGCATTCAGCACAATATCCCACAACACCATCCTCAAGAGACTCTTCAACATAGGCATAAAGCAAGACGGCCTGAAGTGGATCGCCTCCTTCCATACAGTTCCCACACAGAGCATCCGACTTCCTCTCTTCACCTCCTCACCCAAAGACATGTGCTGCGTACCTCAAAGATCATCCCTCAGTCCCACCCTGTTCAACATCTAGGTGACCCCGTGTGGTATCCTGTACTAAAGGTTTTGTGATAGTCCTACTAGCCTACCACTGTTCTTGAAGGTTTATGTGGTGAAGGCTCTAGGGAGGAATGTTATGATTAGAATTGAAGTGGCAGTTGGTGTCCTGCACTGATCTACAGATGCATGGGGTTTATTGTACTGGTATCTCACTTGAATAAAAGAAGATGTATCATCTTTATACGTGGAAGAGTCATCCTTTCTACAATGGTGATGACTAGGCTACGTCATCCACATTTCAAACCCCAACATCACACCAACTAAACATCAAGAACACACATTCATCTACAGAGGTCGCAGCATATACATCTACTGAGGCAACCAAGAACTGATGTTCTCTTCTTGTTATTAAAGTCCTTAACAGCCATCTGTGAGTAACCACTGCAAAAACTTTATCACAATCCCCTGGCACTTTGTTTTTCTCAATGGGTATACCAGAGTGTGGTGCTGTGTGTTTGGTGGCTTGTGGGTGTTTCTAAGCTACGAAAGCAGACATATGTAATCTGCAACTGTGCCTCTGCATTTCAATTATGGCCCACATTGCGATGAGGCGTGAGCAGATTTATTCTTTCTGAAAAGCCACCCCTTAATACGAGGATCAGCGTGTGCAAAGGTGAGTAAGAGCGCATTCCTCACCATCATTTTTTTTTCTGTTGCCACAGAACCGGTTTCACGTGTGAACCTCATTGGGGTACAGAGCACAACTGCCTCACCCTCACCCTCACACTGCCTGTGAGCTTCCCTGTGCAGTATGGCGTGTGTGTTCTGATGTCCTCAAGCACACTCCATCATCACTAGCAGACTCTTGTTGTATCTATGCGTGATACCTGACTAATTAACTGAGGACAGTTCACAAGAAGTGTCGCGAGGGCAAGTTGTTCAGTGGAACATCTATTTTTGTGAATTAACATTTTTGGGGATTTTAGCAACTTCAAGTGCCACTTAAGGGAACAGGATACGGACTACAGGTAACTCGAGTACCTATCCGGGTACTGGTGATATTTTTTATTTTCTCCTTGTGAATCCAGTTATTTCAAGTACTGTATTAATTTATAAGGACTATCTCTACAAGGAGCTTGAGTATCTATCTGGGTACTGGTGAAAATATTGGAACAGTTTAGTTCCTCAGTCTCTTAGTGTGGGTCACTGTGTGTGTGTGTTGATGCGTGTTTATTATCATTCCATCTCCTAACTTGATACTTAAGCACTGACATTTCTGCAGAACCTGTTTATTTTCCCTTTACTTACAGTGATTCTTGATAAGCAATTCCTTCTGTAATTCTTCCGCTGAAAGAGTTGATAGGAGATAATAATCAATATGCAGAATGTAACGTTTCCACCTTTCTTTCTTTCATCTCCAGGCGGGCCAATCATTCCGAGGCAGAGATGGAAGAAAGTATTTATGCCATATGTCAGAGTGTGTGGAACCTCTTTGGGAGCAAAGAGGAAGATGTCTCAACTCATGCATTGCTTAGGCTCTAATGGACAAGAGGTCATTGAACACCTGCCAGAATTGCCTTCATAGGATGCTAATAGTCTCAATGAATATGAAGTATGCCTAAGGAAACTAGAGCTACACTATTTGCCCAAGATTATCACTGTGTTGGAACGTTATCACTTTGGACATAAGATGCAACATGTGGGAGTGTCAGTTGAGAATTATATAACTGCATTGAAAATATTAGCTACCAGGTGCAATTTTGGGGGCAGCGAACAGTGAAAGGTTGTGTGATCAATTTATGCTTGGCTGTTCTCTTGACAAGGTGAGGGAAGCTCTTTGGTTGAAAGACAACCCCACTCTCACTGAGGTCTTAACTACAGCTAAGACCTGTGCGCATTCTCTAGCATGAGTTGACATTAAGCATGGGCGAATTTTGCGAATTCGTGATCCGCAAATTTGCGGATTTGCGAATTTGCGATCCGCAAAATTTGCGAACTTGTGCGAATTTGTTTATTTTTGCGTGTTCGCGGGGCGCTTGGCGTGTTCGCGGGGCGCTTTGCATGTTCGCAGGGTTTTTTTTGTGCAAGACCGCAATTCGCCCTCTGGTTCATCACTGCCACCCTCTCGTTTTTTGTGCCCTTCTGCCCTCTGCCCCATCGTTTTTGTGCCATTCTGCCCCCTGCCCCACTCGTTGTTGTGCCCTTCTGCCCTCTGCCCCACTCGTTGTTGTGTCCTTCTGCCCTCCGCCCCACTCGTTGCTGTGCCCTTCTGCCCTCTGCCCCACTTTGTGACCTTCTGCCCTCTGCCCCACTCATGTTTTCTTTTAGAATGGCGCCAGCAAGCTGACAGCACCATTCTAAAATAGTTACTAAGTTAGCTTCATCAGGAAGCACTAATAGATAAAATAAAGCAGGTGCTCGAGCACCTGCATTTTATCTATTAGTGCTTCCTGTTGAAGCTAACTTAGTAACTATTTTAGAATGGTGCTGGCAGCTTGCCGGCACCGTTCTAAAATAGTTACAAGCTTGAAGCTTGAACTTTTGCCCCCTGGATCCGTTCCGCTCGCATATTCGCGGATTTGTGGCAAATTCGCGGGAACTCGCGGATAGCGAATTTGCCGAAAATCCGCAAAATCCGTGAGTGGAACGGATTTTGCGCTCATGCTCATGCAAGTAAGACGTGGTACAACCGACCACTTCAATTCCTGCTGCAGATTGGGCAAAGGTAAAAAAGTGAGTGCTATTTGACTCTAATTCAGATTGTAAAGAATGTATTTTGCAAATAAGAGATGGTGAATGTCAAGGGCCAATTGAGACGCTGCGCGTGAATTACTTTAGTGTAAAAATGCCATTTCATTCTGGAGCCAAAACAAATTTAGTTCCTAAAAATCCTATGAGAAATATTTAAAGAATTCTGTGAAATTACTGAAGCCAGATATCAAACCTAAAGTATACGGTGGACAACTCATTAGGTTGATGGCTTACTTTTGGGGAACGACTGAGTTTGATGACAGGTTACATATCTTGCAAGGGTGATTCATTGATTAGGTGGTTTCACCAGAGAGACTTGTCAGTGTTTTTGGATCCTAATGAATCCTCGTCAGTGAAACAAAGATATGGCTGGGTTGCTAGAGAAAGAGTTGTTGTCTCAGCAGTGGAGAGTTTAGACAAGACTCTTCATTTTGAAGCAGGCTTTCCTAAGGTATTCCCAAAGGAGTTGAGTTATCTTAAAAACTATGTTCATCGCATAAAACTAAAACCGGGAACTATTCCAAAAGTGGGGAAGTAAGGAGTGTTCCTCTGGTGGTTCAGAAAGCAATGAAAGCTGAGTTGAACAAGCTGCAAATGAGTGGAATGATTCAAGAAGTGGAGGCAATGGAATGGGTGTCTCCTGTGTTTATGGCTAGAAAGGCACATGGAGAGGCTAGACTTTGCGTGGATATGAAAGAGGTAAATAAGGCAGTGGTTGCACATAACTATCTTTTGAGTAACTTTATGGCGCTGTTATGCTGTCTGACGGGTGGCAAGTTATCCACCTCATTGGACCTCAATTTGGAGGAGTAAAAAAGGACTTGTCTACTGCATCTACTTCATGTAGTTTTGAGCCAGGTGTGAAAACCATATTAAGAACAGATGGCAGCGAGAAGGGATTATGAGAAGTGTTGGAACAAGAAACTTGTGGTAAGATTAGCACAATCTTATTTTTGTCTAAGGCATTACGTGGCTCTGAAGAAAACTTCTCTGCCATAGAAAAGGAGGCTTTGGTGGTGTACTGGGCAATATCCAAACTTAAAAAGGTCTTGTGGGGCAGTTCATTTGAAGTAAAAACATACCATAAACCCTTGAAAGAGGTTTTTTGTAAAACAAAAAAAGGGATTGATGCCATCTTCAGCAGGATCAGAAGGTGGGTGGTGGAAATTACAAGAATTTAATTTCATTGTCTCGTAATATGTCCCTGGTGTTTTAAATATCATTGCTAACTGTTGTTGTAGGTTTTATGCTTAGGAATCTGGAGCAGAAAATGACATAGATTTTCCAGATAAATTTGGGGAGGAATCTGTTGCGGTCTGTGCCATATCAGGGGACATCATTCAAGAGGAGGAGTGGAGAAGAGAACTGATAAATGATCTACACTTGTAGGAGCTGCTTCACAGGTAAAACATGGTTGGTCTGGTAGAGTTAAAGTGCCCAAGAGTAAACAAGGCTTCTTGCAAGTGAAGGATCAATTGTCATTGGAGAATGGCGTGTTAATGAGAGGTGGTCTATTGATCCCTCCTGAGAAAATGAGGATGACGCTTATTGAGAATGCCCATGAGAGTCACCCAGGAATTTCCAAAACAAAAGAGAGAATAAGAATGACTAATTTTTGGTGGCCAGGCATGGATGTGGTAATTGAGATAATTAAATGAGAGAATTGCACGTGATTGCATTGAGTGCAGTTTGAGTGACAAAATCTTAAAATGCAGGACCCAACCCATGTTGATCAGGGAGACTGTATCCGGTCCTTGGACTGAGGTTGCCCTGGACATAGTAGGTCATATCAGGATTTCAGGGGATGATAAGTTTATTATCACCTGCATTGATATGTTTTCTTTGTGGCCCAAACTTAAAGTGGTTAATACTGTAGAGACCCAGGATGTGATTTTGTTTTTATGGTTTACATCTTTTTATTCTATTTTCAAAACAAAATCACCACCTACAACCTATTGGCTGGTGGAAAACGTCATAGATTGTAGAATGAGAGAGAGGATAGAAGCTAGAAAGGCAGAGGGAGAGAGAGAGTAGAAGGTGTGGGGAGATCAGTATTAGCTATTGTCGTGCATGTCTAGTGGGCTTCTACATCTGTCCTGCGTTTCTGCTGCGGGGTTGTCCTCGGATCTCAGGAAGGGAGTCTTTAGTAAATCCCCAGCACACATAGGTACCTGGGGCGTGTAAGTTATTTAAATTCAGTAGATAAAAACTCCAGTGTGGATTTCCAGATTTTGTCAAAGCAGGGGGAGTCTGTGAGATATGCTGGCTGTCATCTACAACAGTCCTACCAGTTCTCATAACTTATGTAACCAGTCCAATCTAATTGGGACGCCCTCCTTACCCCATCTAATCAGTATCACCTGTTTGGCTGCCCCAAAGCTAGCCTAATGGCTCTTCCCTCACATCATTTCAAGGGGTATGTTAAGGCATTCAGGAGGTCTAGTAATATGTAACTTGGAAATCGTGGCAGGTCGCTGTCATATATGGTATTTATGTGTGGCAATATGTCCCAGAAGGGCTGTATCTTGGGACAATCTCACAACAGGTGGGTTAAAGTGCCTAGCTGGCTCCAGTGGCACCAGCAGTGGGGATCTGCCCCCCCGTTTCCAGCGCGCCACCCTATCTGGGGTCTAATACCAGTAATGCGCTATTTTGAGGAACATCTCCTTGCCTGACGTGCTACAGGAGGAAGCTCTAGCTCTGTGCACAATGTCCTGTCAGTCTTTAGGGGAGAATTCCAGCGCATATTCTGCCTCCCATCGGCGCTGGTGTCTTACCTCGTTGTGTAGGTGTGATTAAAAAGGCGTACATATCTGACAATAGCCATTTGTCTGAGGTTCTGGTTATGAACCATTACTCGAATTTCATTAAGGGTCGCCCTGCGTGCATACTAACTTTCGGTTGTGTGACCAAGTGCCAGTATATGGATTTGGGGAGACCATATCCTGCTGATAGTTGCAGGAAATTACACTATCCCATTCTTGTCAAAGAGATCCCCCACCCTCTTGCAGTTAGCCTCTTGCCACGTAAGGTAGCTTTGTCCCTGACTCACCGGCGGAAATTCCAGGTGGCCTATGAAAGGGGTCAATAGGGCTGTAGGAGTTGATAGGCCTTGTGCCACTTGGACCCTGTTCCATGCAGTCAAGGTGGCTCTCAACACCGGGGAGACTTATACTCCTTCTGGACAATAATGTTTGGGTAGCCATAGGACCTTCCACATATGTATGCCTGCTTTTACCCGATCTATGAAGCACCAATGCTTTTCGGACACTAGTCTATACCATTCGACCATATTACATAATTGAGCGCTTGATAATAGCGCACCAAGTTGGGAAATCCAAGGCCACCTTCTGCTTGTTTCAAATAAGTTTGTTGGCGGGACATTCTGGCTTTCTTCCCACCCCAGACATAACCCACCAAGATTGTGCTGCAGCTTGGTGAGTACCTGGGGGGCCTGCAGTGGGAGAGTTTGCATTACATATAATATACGTGGTAGTATAGTCATCTTGACCGCAGCTAGTCTGCCAGGCCAGGACAGTGTAAGATGTCCCCATCACTGGAGAGCGACCCGGGTGTTGTTTAGTAATGTACCATAGTTCTCGCTTACCGTGCGGTCAAACATAGAGAGTATTTGGAGATCCAGGTAGGAAACGCCTGAGTCTGCCCATCCAAAGGGGAAGTCCGCTTTTGTGATTTTGTTTTTAGAAGAAAAGTTTGGCAGGAAAGTATTTCCTGTGGTATTGTTGATAGATAATGGGGTGCAATTATTATCAGTGATGATGGAGGAGTTTTAAGTGAGAGGGACATCAAGCACAGTACTCCGTATTTGTATCATCCTGCTGCCAACGGTATGATTGAATGTTTCAACAAGGTGGTAAAAGAGTGTATCCAGAATGTAGTAGTGAATGGGATGTGTTGGATGGATGAATTGAAAAGGAAAGTTTGTATTGAACAGGGTCTGGTTTTTACCATATAGTGCTCCAAGCCCGTTCTGCCCACATCTGAAGAACATCTGAAGCATGAGAGTCTCAAATGTCCCTGCCAGCCCATAGACAGGGTTTCCACACAGCCTTGATCGTCTACAGAGGCAGTAGGCCTCACACCCTCCTGTAGTCTCAGATATATCTCTCCTATAAAGGCCAATAACCTCAGGTCACTGTCTTTCTGATGAAGGAGTGGGGGCCAACTGGGACTTTCCGCACCTTTGGAAACTAAAATAGTGACAGGGCTTAAAATAAACAATAGTCTTATAAGGAGCTTCCACCTTAAGGCGTCTGAAAGGTGACACAAAGTGTTTTTGATAAAAAGTTCAAACTTTTGTTATGTTCTGCGATCAAGCACCTTCCAGTACGTTGTGGTCAACAGTTCCTCATTTCGAATGTATAAAAGGACTGCGTACTCTCCAGTTCGTTGACAACTTTTTGCAGTGTTTTTCACCCTGTTGGTGTTCCCAGTTACCCGTTTATTTAGCCTTTTCAAATGAGATTGTAATGCTTCAATGCACTTTCTACTTTGATTGTTCAGTTTTTCTCTCTCTCTCTCTCTCTCTCTCTCTCTCTCTCTCTCTCTCTCTCCCTCTCTCTCTCTCTCTCTCTCTCTCTCTCTCTTTCCTTGCATTGCTGTGATTTTGAACTTACTAGATTGCAGTTTTTGTCCCCGATCTACGATGTATCTCTGACACTTAATATTTACTAGATTGCTCAGAGTTATTTCCGATTAATGATGTGTCTTTGACATATATTGTTTAAACTGTTTCTTTTTTAATAAAGGGTGCCACTCTGACTCAGTTCCTGCATTTCACAAATGTCTTGTCATTTTAGATAGCACATTTCTGCGGTAAATTATGTGGTAAAAATTACCCTCCAATAGTATGAACAGATTGCCTCCTCATTCGTCTATGAGAGTTACTCCACTCTCTCCCCATCCAGAAGAGATGCCATTTCAAGATTCTCACACATGCCTTCAAAGCCCTCCACGACCTAGGGCCTGCCTACATCAACCATCAACTGGACTTCCACCAACCGTCTAGACACCTACTCTCCTCTTCACTCGCCCTCACACACACTTGCCCTTGAACACACACACCATCCATCGCAGCGGTGGCCACTCCTTCTCCTACATCACTACTAAGACCTGGAACGAACTTCCCCTCCAGCTCCCTCATTGGCAGACTTCAGAAAGAGACCCAAGACCTGGCTCTTCGATGGAGACACAGCACCCAGATACACCAGAGTTGACAGAGTTACACTTTACAAATGTTGTTTGATTGTTTGATGTTATCTGATGTCTTAAACTGTAAGTTCTGTCTCAACTGACATATAGCATGGCTGGACGGGGAACTGAATCCGGCCCTGGCAAACAGCCCAGCCGGCCCCCTGGGGGGAGTGCTATTTGGACAGACCAACCCCGTCTTACTGCTGCCGCTTTTGTTATCGGGGGCTGATATTGCAGCTATGCTGCAAAACCAACCCCCTGTAACAGAAACCACCCCCAAGATTCCAAAACCGGTCCCTACCCTGGCGGCCCACCGGGGAAACGCACGGTGCCTGCTACAGCTAGACCGGCCCTGACTCATAGCCCTATTGTGTGAGGCAAAAACCTGTACGTTTTATGTAGCCTGCAGAAAACGTATGAAAAAAATAATATGTTGAGTTTCTGAAGTTTTGAAAGATGGCAGTTTAAAAAAGGTTGCTAGCTTGGCAAAAGTGAGCTTTACTACCTTTACACACTAGTGCCTCAAACATGGCAACATTCCTGTAAGATCTGTGCCACCTCAGAGGAAGCCCTCCTTTTTGTGGAATCAGCTTGCATGTCATGGTACCTGTGACATAGCTCTACTTTCTTGAGGCCTAAGCTTACATGTTCTATGTTAGCTGTGTTATATGAGATCTGACCCTATAGGCTCTCTGTAGACTCAGCCATACATCTGCTGTCTATTGCCAAAGCTTGTAGATTCTCTGTAACCTAGCTCTTCTGACTAAAGCCCAATTATGTGTTCTTTGTTACTAGAGGAATAAGCCCAGATTTGTGAGTTGAGCCAGAAACAATGGCTCAAGATAGTTCCAAACATATGGGATAGGAACACAGTCTATTGTTAATATCCATACAAGTTTGTAAAAGCCAACGGCCTAAGAGCTAGAGCGGTTGACCTCAAAGTTGGGAATTTGGGTTCGTGTCTCGGCAGGGACGCTCACCATCCATTGATTCTGGGCAAATCACTTAGTCTCCCTGTGCCTTCCAAAATGAGTGTGTCCATCTGTAACGCAACTGGTGCTCGTGTAAAGTTCTCGGATACCTTCGGGTCGAGTTCGCACTATGTACAGCTCCCCCAAAAATGTTTCTAATAGTTCAATGCATGACAGATCGATCTGCAGTCTAATGTTAATGCCTATACAAGGTGTGTCACCTGTGTATGGCTCGATTATTAGAGGTCACCTGGACAATATCTCTTCTGCGCCATGCTTCAGCCTGTAAGTTTTGTATCTTCTCAGTGTACCTCTGTTGTTTAAACCCAGACCATGTTGGTCTTTGCAATCCAAAGGCTAATTCTTATTTCAAGGCCTCAGAGTGTCAGATATATGTATAACGAGCTAAACATGCTTTCTGAGGCCTGGCCTTGTTTGTTATCAATCTCGTGATGAATGTCTGTGATATTAGTCTGGAACCTTTAAATTGTGTGCAGACTGACTGACAGCTCTGCTCTTTTTTTCCTGAAACCTTTAGGTTCTGTGTCAATTTAGGGATAGCTCCGCCGCGCACAGGTAACACCTGTTAAATCTGTATTACCTGCAATAAGCTTTCTGCCCTCAAATGAAACCTCTGCTGTAAGAGGCCTGAGCACGTACAAACAACAATGAAAATTGAGATGCAGTCCTGCTGTCCAGGGATAACTCCTCTTTTCATGTAGCCTGATTCTATACATGTTTTCTCACATGGGGCATAGCTTTCTTTGTCATGCCTGTCATGCCTGAGCCCTGCATACCCTATTTCCCCTGGTGCATTTCTCTGCCCTTTAATGCCAGATCCCCTGAAACATTGTACTATGTTGATTTGATCTAAAACTAAAACATGTACATTGTGTGTCCCTGTATTTCCTCAGTCTTGATTTTGGGAGGCTGACCGCCCACCCACCATCCCTAGATTAAATCAGGGTTCTTTCCAACAGTAATCTTTTAATATCAAAATCCCCACCCCCTTTTAGAAATACTGTTTTTGCCCCTGTTTTCAGTTGCTGAAACTGGGCTTCACTGAGCGGACACTTGTGTTCCTAGCTACTCTATGGAGACATGGCCAGTTATGTTCTTTTCTACTGTCATGGTAATGTTCTTGCTCCCATTCTAAAGGTGTTTTAATGCACTCAGGAGGATCTCATGTTTGAGGTGATCCTACTGCAATATATATATTATATGCAAAGTTATCGCCAGCTCCTCGGACCTAGATGGAACATCGAGTGCCTGATTTAAAGAATAATCCCTGATTTTGAGGAAAGAAAGCTTTATGAGAATCTCAATCTTCACATAGGTTATACATGTTAATGGAAACTTTCCTTTTAGGTTGAAGCCTACCAGATAACGCAGCCGTCTGGTTTGCTAAAGTCATTTTAGGGACATTCTGAGACCTTCCCTGAGAATGCATTCTGCCACTGCTTACCATTGGCTTTGTGTTTTGTAACTCATAGTTGCCTGTTTTCTATTCACTGGCTTTATTTGTTTTAGGCTGTCCAACGTGAGTTAGCCCCTCTCATGGAGCACAGCCTGTTTAATATATTCTTCCACCAATGCTCGCTTTCTGTAAACATGCCTTTAAATGTTGTTCTTTCTTGTCACATTTGGTATGCAAACAAATACAGAGGTCAAATGCCAGGCTCTGTCTTGCAAGGGATCTGATGTTTACTTTTCTTTCTCTGACTTTAAAGTTAGACGATTTATATGACAATCTGGCAAGGGTCCTGAAAGGAAAGGCTCTTATCTAGCACACAACAAAATTGAGATGTCTATAATTGACTGTGCAGATTTTTCAGAATGTATCGGAATTAGCCAAGCACACATGCTGTACATTGTTCTGTAATTCTATGTCAGGACCGGAGGCTTCGGATTATGCGTTTCTTCCTTCGCTTTATTACATATACAGAAAAACACAGCAGCCTTAGAAAAGCTCCAATCCATTTTCAAACTGCGGAAAAACTTAGAGAGAAAACGACGTTTTCAAAGTTAAACAGTCCAGGACAAACTACAGCTCCCATGAGCCCTCAAACATTAGTCCTTCCATTATATCCATTCCAGGTATGATAGCCAGTCCTTCTTCAACCTTCCCCCTCTTTCTTCGCTGCTCACGCAGCAGTCGGTTAAGTGAGCTTTTTTCTCTTGCTTGTGTTGGGCTGTGAGAATGTATTTTCCCGTCTGGGGTCGGACGGGGATGTTTTGGGCTCTGATGCTGTTTCTGTAACGTTTTTCCCTACAGAGTCTCAGTCGCGGGAGCGTTCTCGCTCCTTTCGCGGCATTTGTCCCGGCGGCGGTGCGGTGATTATAGCGCCCGCCAGAGGCGCGCTTCCCTTCACTCTGAGGAGACGCGCGGAGGAGCCGGCCTGCAACGGAGCTTTGCCCTCTCCACCCCTTAACGCCCGGTGCTCCGGGTCTGTATCTGGCCCTAAATTTACCATTTTGACGCCCTGCGGGGTCTGTACTTGGCGGCAGAGACCGCGAAAAGCGCCGATCGGCGAAGGCACGTTTATAAACGTTTGTGTGGTTGAACGCGCATTGGGGGTGATTAGACCCGGTCCCTGTGTGGAGGGTCAGCGCGTTTGGGGGCTTTGACGTGCAGCCTACCTCGCCAGTTTCGCTGGCCCAAAATCTCATCGCAGTCTAAATTGTCTGCCCATATCTTGTTGCCCGACGCCCTCTGTGGAGAGGGTGTAGTTCATAGTGCAGTTTTGCCACAGTTGCTCGGTGTTTAGCTTGACAGCCATGGAGCAGGGGGGTTATTTTGAGGAACCCCACTCCTACTTACAGGATGAGGAGTTTTACCAAGCAGTCGACAGCTCTATCTATCGCTGTGAGACTGAGGTGGTGGGTCCCATGGAGGACCGGTTGTCTGCGCGCATTGTAGAGGAATGCGCCAAACTGGCGCAGGCCCATTTGGGAGTGTCTACTGGCCTACCAGGCCCCTCAGGTAAGGGCCCTCCCGCACCAAAGAAACCCTGCAGGGAAGGGGCTCCGGAAGGGGGGCAAGGGGTGGACAGAGGCGCCTTTGAGCGTCTCAGAGACGCTTTCTTGGCCAAGGCGACTGGTGGCCCCCCTGAGCCACTTTCGGACCCTGAACCTTCTGTGGTTTCGGAGACCGCGCCTCTGTCTCCGGGGCTGGATTCCCCGGATACTGATGACGACGGGGAGTCAGTCTATTCTTGGCGCCCCACAGGCTCGGCCGCTGAGTTGCCCCGGGACAGTTCCGGCATGTTGGACCAGGATGAGATTATGCATCTGCGGTCCGCTGCATGGACGCCGGGGGACACGGTGGCAAAGTTCGTGGCAGGTCGCCTGCGTAAGCCTTTAGAGAAAGACGCCAGGGGTTGCCTACGAGGGGAGTGTCCGAGGCCCACTTTGGAGGGTAAGGTGGCCCTGACGCCCGATTTAGACGCAAAAATGGCCATCTTCCTCGCAAAATTTATGAAGGATCCACGTAAAGGCATCGACCGTTCCTGGCGGTCATGCCAGGATAAGTTGTTGGACGCAGTGGGGCCCGCCACAAAGATCCTAGATATGGCGGAGGAGGCGAAAGCCAATGGCACAGTTATTTCCCCTGAGGTCTTGCCCAATTGGGCTCAGAGAGTAATCATTTTTTTAGGGAACGCCAGCTGCGCCCTGTCCACCGAACGACGGAAATCCCTGCTTATCAAGCGGGACCCGAAACTAGGTGACTTGGCTTCTTTAGAAGCGGGGGCGGTCGCCCAGGGCGACCTCTTTGGCGAGCCTTTCATTAAAGAGCTCGGCAAATTCGTGTCCACGTTCACTTTGCTGGACAAAGCGCAGTCCAGCATTAAGAGAGTGTTCCAGCAGCGTTTTTCCCAAGGGGCCGGTCGGGGCATGGGCCGCCCGACCGGCCGCACAGGGCAACATGCCAATGGTAGAGGGCAAGGCTCCGGCAGAGGCCAATACCAGACCTCAGCGAACTTCAATAACTTTTACCCCACAAGAGGGCAACGCTTCGGCGGTCAAGGCTACCGCAAGAACACTGGACCCAATACTTCCAACGGTAAGTGTACGGTCTTCGGACCAGGTTCTCATGGGGGGCAGGTTAGCGGCCTTTTACAAGGAGTGGGCGTCGCTCACTGCAGACGCCTGGGTTCTGCAAACCGTGCGGGGGTTCCATATAGACTTCTATGACTAGCCATTTCAGTGTGCCCTCCGCGGCCGATAATTTTTTCCGAGTCAGATGCGCGCTTGATAGACGAAGAGGTCTCGGAGTTACTCCAAAAAGGGACCATTCGCCTATCAACGCGACATCCCGCTGGTTTCCTCTGCAATGTCTTCCTAGTAGACAAGACGGATGGGGGCAAACGTCCAGTGATCAACCTCAAGGAGTTCAACGGTTGGTTGGTCTACCGTCACTTCAAAATGGAGGGGATTCACCTCCTTCGAGATGTGCTCCTCCCACGGGACTGGATGGTGAGGCTGGATCTAAAGGACGCTTATTTGGTAGTACCCATCCATCCTCCACATCAACGTTTCCTTCAGTTTTGCTGGAAGGACAGAGTGTTCGAATTCACCGCCCTTCCCTTCGGTCTTTCCTCGGCCCCTTGGTGCTTCATGAAAGTGCTGCACCCGGTGGTAGAGTTCCTGCGGGGACAGGGTATTCGGATGATCGTCTACCTGGACGATATTCTCTTGATGGGCCAGTGCCCGGTGATCTTGAATGGTCAACTCCAGCAGGCGGTCCAGCTTCTCCAGAGGCTGGGTTTCGTCATTAACGAATCCAAGTCGATTCTGGTTCCGTGTCAGAAAATTACTTTTCTAGGTTTTGTCATAGACTCCGTGGGAACCTCCCTCAGTCTTCCCTCGAAGAAGATAGCCAAGATCAGGCTTACGTTACGGCAGACGATTTCCAAAGACCGGACTTCTCTGCGACAGGTAGCCAGAGTGGTGGGACTTCTGTCATCCTCCATTCAGGCAATTTTCCCGGGACCGTTGCACTACAGAGCGCTCCAGCGCCTCAAGGCCCAACACCTCCGAAGGGGCATGTCCTACGACCAGATGGTACCCCTCTCGGAGGACGTGAAGGAGGAGATGTCCTGGTGGCTCTCACACATGGAGGCCTGGAATGGTCAGGCGATCTTTGGGTCAGTTCCGGATCTTGTGATAAAGTCCGATGCCAGCAGGTCAGGCTGGGGTGCCCGTTGCGGGGAGTTTTCCACCGGCGGCGCTTGGTCATCCGACGAACAACAGTTGCATATAAACTGTTTGGAGCTTCTAGCAGGGTCCTTCGCAGTCCGCTGTTGGACCAAGGATTCCGCGAAGTCCTGTGTTCTTTTAAAGATGGACAATGTCTTGGCGGTTCGATACGTCAACCACCTGGGAGGCCCTCGCTCCCGAGCTCTGGCAGATTTGGCGAAGGAGTTCTGGGACTATTGCCTTTCGCATCACATATCAGTGACGGCGGAATACATACCGGGTCAGGCCAATCAGGTGGCGGACTGGCACTCCAGGCACCTGAGGGATGCCAGTCAGTGGATGTTAAACATCCCGGTATTCCAGTGGCTGAACGCCCGCTGGGGTCCGTTTTCGGTGGATCTGTTTGCGTCCCGACTGGACCACCAACTTCCAAGATTTTTCAGTTGGAGGCCGGATCCCCTTGCGGAGGCCACGGACGCTTTCCTCCAGGATTGGAGCCAGGAGAGGTCTTATGCGTTTCCTCCGTTCTCGATGATAGTACGGACGGCGGCCCAGGTGCGCCGTCAGGAAGTGGAGATGGTGTTGGTTACGCCACACTGGAGGTCTCAAGTCTGGTTTCCAGTTCTTCTGGAACTTTCTTGGGATTTTCCAATCCTACTCCCCCAGTTTCCTCACCTCTTGCTCAATCCGGATCGAGAACCTCATCCTCTCATCATGCAGGGCTCTCTCCACCTCATGGCATGGAGGCTTTCCGAAACGTTGGTCACTCCCGGGCCTTTCGGGATCGGCTGAGGGCCTGCTCTCCAAAGCCTGGGCTGATAGCACGGCGAAGCGCTACAAATCCGCTTGGCTTAAATGGATGCGTTGGTGTCTTCGAAGGGACCTGGATCCCGTGGTCGCAGGACTCGTTCCGATCTTGAATTTTCTAGCCGAATTGGCATCTAAGGGCCTAGCCTATAGGACAATTAACGCAATGCGTTCCGCAATCTCAGCAGGTTATCAACCTGTGGAGGGTTCCCCAGTGGGGGAACATCCTTTTGTTTGCAGGCTTTTACGGGGTGTTCGTCTCTCCTTACCTCCAGAGCCCCGATATTCGGTCCTTTGGGACGTAAATGTGGTCCTGAACCTGTTCCTGTCCTGGCAAGCTAACGCTTATTTGTCCTTGAAGGAGCTTTTAGCTAAATTAGCTATGTTTCTGTGTTTGGTTTCTTGCCGACGGATGTCGGATGTGCGCGCCTTAGACGTGTCGGCGCAAGTTTTTTCCCCGGACAGGGTTACTTTTCAAGTGGGACGTCGTACAAAGTCTGCGTCATGCACTATCTCGTACCCAGCCTTTGTGGACACTCCCAAGTTGTGCGTCGTGCAATGTTTGAAGGCTTATGAGGACATGACGTTGGATATCTGCCCTCCGGGAGAACAACAATTACTAATTGCCCCTGCGAAAACCACACAGAGCAGTCTCTTCCCCCACCATTGCAAGGTGGGTGCGTTGGGTCATGCAGGAGGCAAGCATTGATACTAAACGTTTTGGAGCTCACTCTGCCAGGGGAGCCATGGCTTCTAAGGCGTTTTCAGTGGGAGCTCGTTTGGAGGATTTAATGCGTGCAGCTGATTGGTCCTCGGACTCCACGTTTAAAAGGTTTTATTTTAAACCGGTGGTGGATCTAGCTTAATTGGTGGTGAGTAAGCTTTAAACTAGCATAATCCGAAGCCTCCGGTCCAGACATAGAATTGAAATTTGCCTAGCTTACGTAACGGTAAGTTTCAATTCTATTAAGGACACGGAGGCGAGGATTATCCCGCCCTGGAGTTCGACGTTACTAACCCGCCCGTATGTCAGTAAGTAAACTGTTTTCCATCTCTACAATGTACTTGTTCTAGATGCCAGTCTTGAATATGTTCTCAATTTGATGACTATCAACAACATTTTGGTGCTTCTCTTACGATGTCTTTGTTTCCGCTAGGAAATGACGGTTCCAAACAAGACCAGAGAGGAATGTGCGTAACCAGCGCGAAGAAAGAGTAGTAAGGTTGAAGAAGGACTGGCTATCATACCTGGAATGGATATAATGGAAGGACTAATGTTTGAGGGCTCATGGGAGCTGTAGTTCGTCCTGGACTGTTTAACTTTGAAAAAGTCGTTTTGTCTCTAACTTTTTCCGCAGTTTGAAAATGGATTGGAGCTTTTCTAAGGCTGCTGTGTTTTCTGTATATGTAATAAAGCGAAGGAAGAAAAGCATAATCCTCGCCTCCGTGTCCTTAATAGAATTGAAACTTACCGTTACGTAAGCTAGGCAAATTTCGATTCTGAAGTGTGGTGGAAACAAATATTCTAATATGATCAAAACAATCAATACACTAGATCAGGGTTCTCCAAACTTTTCATTAATAAGAGCTACTTGTGTTAAGTGAAAATCATGCTGAGGTACTGATATTATTTCCTTTGTTCACATCAGGCAAGATTGCATTGGTGGCTATCTTGTGCCAAATTACCAGCCAAGATCACTTCAGTGCAAGATTGCCAGCAGTAATCTAAAAAAGGCTTTGTGAATTTGAAATGCCTCTTAAGGTTAGTACATAACAGCCAAATCTACAACACCCCTGGCATCAAGTTAATAATAGTAGTATTAATTAAAGAATGCAAAGGTAATAATATTAGTAATAAGTCCCCCAATGCTACATGATTTATCATTCAAACACCAGCTTTAAATATCTTTTGCAAATTATAAGTTCTGAAAATAAACACATTTTCATCTCTGAAACACCCTTTTCAGTTTTAGTATATACATATTAACTTAACCAAGTGAAAGTTTCTAATTTAGTTGGCTGGTTGCACACAAGAGAGCAACTTGCTTGTAGCTGAAGATCTATCTATATTTATATTTATCGCCGTCTATTGCTGGAATTTATCACCCCGTTAGCGCGTTACTAACAACGCGTTATTCCAGGGCGATAATATTCCAGCGATATCCAGGGAAAGGGGCCAACGATGTAGCACTCAAAACGGTGATAGCCTTAGTGATACGACCGTGTGCTCATATCCCCATAATCCTCCCCCAACGTTATGGATACATAAATCTGGATTTTACCAGACGTTCAAATCCAGGGATAATGGCCAGCTAGCGTGATTTTGTACATCTCTACGCTGGCCGGGCAATTGTTGTAAATATCACGAAGCAGCCTTTGCAATATTGATCCATGGAGATCTTTTGAGGCACGCCTACTTTGCATCTCATTAGCGATGCTGGGAATGGGCACTAAGTATGCAAAACACGCGCTAGCGTGTACTTGCTGATGAAGCAATAAAGTTAACGCAGCTTTTCGCCCTTGTTAATATGCCCCTGCCTGCGCAAAGAAAAGCTTGGTGGGTTTGTGTTAGAACTGCGGTCATTTGGGCACCTTCACGTCAGTGTGTCCCCATACCTAGGCTTTGAGATCCCACCCCTGAAGTTCTGGAAGAAATCTCCAGAATTCAGTATTAGTATGCAAAGCTGCCAAGCTTGATGGTTGATGATTTGCGCATTTAAAAAAAAAATGTTTGACAACTGCATTTTTGTGTGAAACTGGTAACGTTTTAAGAAAAGTTTAAACAATGATGCTTGCCTCTTGTTACTCCTCTTATTGGGTTTGCAATTGTAAAACGTGTGTATGGTGTTCAGCTACAAGGCACAACTCATATGCGACACTTTCAGGATTTCTAGTGTACATCACCTTTAAATCTGACTTTTTGAAGTACATAGATGTAATGGTAAATGCAAAATTACAATTTCCTGAATGCAAAGGGGTGCTCGATAACAATCCAGGATGGTCAAAGGTGTCATACAATGAACCTCCTGGCGGCATGACTATGCTTTTGGCAACTAACTCTACTACTGCCTTTTCCATCTGTGAATATTATTTTTGTGTTTTGACACCTCCTTCCCACCTAGTGCTTTAAAAATATTTGTAATATCAACATATTTGGGATAACGTCTTCTTCAGGCCCATCTCAGTTTTCCATTGTTGCATATTCTTTGATGCCTTGGCCTCCCACTTTATTTTCTATATTTTCGGTAGCCTCTTATCATCTGCTCAGATAATACATGAAGGTTACAGTAGTTAGAGTATGCTTAATTTACCAGTGAAAGCCAAATCATGCTGATCTTGAGCCGAGGTAAGGACAGACCAGTGGAATAAACTAAAAACAGGGAATACCACCTACCAATTCTGGGCAATTCAATTGGTGTGTATTCTAATGTTGCCTTATCCTCTCTACCTAGTGTTTACAAAGGTTGATACCCTCGCCAACGCCATGTCGTCAGGTGCGTCGCAAACCCCTGCTTCAGCAGCTTCAGTGGGGGTGGAGTTCTTGATGGGCCTCTTCTGTCTGCAACTCGGCAGACAGAGGCTCATAAATGTAATAACTTGAAAGGGTGGGTGGGTGCATGAGTGAGAGTATGGATGGATAGATAGATAAGTATGTGAGTGAAGGTGGATGGATAGGTGAGTGAAAGGGTGGATGGGATGATGGATGAAGAGTCAGCGGATGGATGCAAGGATGGATGAGTGAAAGAAAGGGTGGATGGATGGATGGATGGATGGACAAAAGGGTAGACTAATGGATAAGTGAAAGAATGGATGGATGAATGTAAAGCGGTGGATGATGGATGAAATGGATGGATAAGTGAAAGGGTGAATGAATGATGAAGTAAGTATGGATGCATGAGTGAGTGAAAGTAAGGTTGGCTTAGTGAAAGGGAGGATGGATGGGTGGAGCAACTGGGTGGATGGATGAACGAAGTGAAGGGGTAGATAGATGGATGAGCGAAAGGATGGCTGGATGAGTAAAAGGATGGATGTTGTGGCGTCATACGCCCTCAACTTTAGCAGCTACAGCACAGGAGAAATTCTTGATGGGCCTCTTCTGTCTGCAACTTGTCAGACAAAGGTGACTGAGTGATAGAATGGATGTGATTGAATGGTAGATGGATGTGTGAGTAAAAGAGTGGATGGGTAGATGTATGAATGAATGAAAGGGTGGATGCAAGGCTGTTTGAGTGAAAGAATGGAGGTACGAGTGAAAGGGAGGGTGGATTGATGAGAGAAAGGATGGATAAGTGAAAGGGAGGGATGGTGGATGGATGGATGGATGAAAAGGTGGATGGATGGATGAGTAAAGGCGGTGCTGATGGATGGATAATGAAAGAAAGGATGGATGGATGAGTGAGTGCAAAAATGAATAGATGGGATGAGTGAAAGGGAGGATGGCCGTATGGATGGAGTGAAAGTGTGGATGGATGGAAGGATGTAAGATGCTGACAGTGTAAAATGAAGTACACTGTGTAGAGTGTCCAATGAGACTTAGATTGGTATACAGAGGCAACAGTAGATAATACTAGCACTCAATATGTGGCAGTGTTGGCGAGCAGTTATCTTGAAGGCCTCACAGTTGCAGGACTAGACAGCACACCATGATTGTTGAATTCCTTTAGTCAGGAGGCAGGGTTTTAGCACCAATTTTCTGCAGCAGGGCTTCAGCCTTCAGGTCAGAAGCTCTTATTTGTCCTTTTCTTCTTTCTGTCCATCCAATCTGAGTTCAGGATCCAGGGATGCCACCAAAATACTGAATTTAGGGGTCTTACGGGTGAAGACTGGTAGTAGCCAATGGACTACCTACCTTTAGGTGTCTACCCCTCTAAGTGACCACTTCCTGTGGGAAGGGACACTACCCTGACTCTAATTGGCTAATTCTCTCGCAAACCAAGATGGAGGGAAATGAAAAGTGGGTACCATATCGCCTGCACCACCGTTGGGGTGGTGTTCACTGAATGGGGACCCGCCTCCTAATTTAACTAATTTTCCAACCTCTCCTCCCACCAAATCTGGAGCAGGAAAGGGGGGCTGGCATCCTTCACTATGTGGACCTGCCTGGGTCACATTTCAAAGGTGGTATCGCCTTTGAAGCTTCCTACTCTGGACGGCCATCCATCCTGGGGAGGTGTGAAGCACCTCAGATCACAGCAGGCTTTGTTTCTGGCTTCTGAGAGGGTAGGCTCTCATCTTATGAGGTCAGAAACATGTCTGGCGATGGCAGGCTGGCTAAGACTAGTCAGAGATCACACCAGTGTTTGGTAGGTTTTCAGGGGACCCTCTAAAGGGTCTCCTGTGTGTATTTAGCAATAAATCCAACACTGGCATCAATGAGGATTTATTAAGACAAGATGTTTGGTACCAAACATCTTAAGGTACAATGAAGTCATCATGGAGCTAGAAGACTTGTAATGACAAGTATCCAAACAATGAACTCTCTTTGGCTTCCCTTTGCACTTACAATATTGAAGAATGGACTTGATATTGTAGGATCATATCTGCTCATGAGATATGTCCACACATGGGATATAATGCACCCTGCCTTAGGGCTATAAGGTCTGCAGTAGGGGTGACTTACCTTTACCTCATGCAGTGTATGTGGGGCTGGCACACAGGGCTGTTTGCCATGTCTACTCTTTGGTTTTCTCTGTACCAAGGCATGCAAGCCTGCAAAAGCAGTTTGAATGTTCTTGGCTAGGGGTCTCGGGGGTGGCACAATTGGTGCTGCAACCCCAGTGGACCTTCTTCAGTATCAATGTCTTAGGTACCTGGGGCACCATTTTGCTGAAGTTGTGCCAATGAAAAATAGATCTGGCACTGAGAACCTGGTTAGCAGGGACACTGCACTTTCAATTCGAATTCACACCATACACCAAGCAAAAAGTGGAGGCTAACCATTCAAAGGAAGCACTTTCCTAAAATGAATGAGAGAAAGGGTGGATGGATGAATGAAGGAACGATGATAGAAAGGATGTATGAGTGAAAGAATGGATGGATGAGTGAAAGAGGGTGGATGTATGGATGGATGGATAAAAGGGTGACTGGGTGACTGAGTGAAAAGGGAGAGTGGATGGATTATAGGGAGAAAGGAAGGAAGGAGGAGTGAAATAATGGATGGATCAGTAAAAAGAGGGGCCAATGGATAGACAGATGAGTGAAAGTGCGGCTGGGTTTGTGAGTGGAAGTATGGATGGATGAGTGAAAGGGTAAATTAATGGATGTATTAGTTCATGAAAGGGTGGATGAATTATTGAAATCATGGATGGCTGAGTGAAAGGGTAGATGGATGAGTAAAAGGGAGGAAGAATGGATGAAAAAGGGTGGATGGATGAATGGACAGAGTGAAAGTGTGGATGGATGGTTGAGCGAAAGGATTGAATGATGAATGACTGGAAGGATAGATGGATGAAGGAAAGGGTGGATGGAAAGATGGATAGGCGAAAGGATGGATGGATAGATAGACAGATGTATGGATGGGTTTAATGGATAGGTTTGGAGGTGGATGGATAGGTTTGGATATTGATGATTGGACAAACGGAATAGAGAAAGACTGAATGATGAATGAAAGCAGTGTTTAGTTTGACCCAGTGGTTTCCGGTGCTCGGCACCGGTACTTAAT
The DNA here is from genome assembly GCF_964263255.1 of Lissotriton vulgaris. Taxonomy (NCBI): domain Eukaryota; kingdom Metazoa; phylum Chordata; class Amphibia; order Caudata; family Salamandridae; genus Lissotriton; species Lissotriton vulgaris. Next base: position 705,102,703 of record NC_141695.1, on the reverse strand, counting down.
TGCCAACACAGGCACGTATGAAAGTCTGCCACATGGTAATTCAGAGATTAGCACAACAAAAGTTGTTTATGATTCAATATGCATTAAAAATTACTGATACCTGTTGTCCAAGCCATTCTGATAGCTTTGGGAGCCTGAGAAAGTCTCAGTGGCCCCACTTGTAGGTGTGTGATGGCAGTAGTTGTGTTAGTACTGACATTGGCACTCGCAGGAGTAATGGGTGATGCAAGCTGCAGTGAATTCTTGACATGGACCCCAACACGTATCTTTTTACAAATTAAGCACTGAATGATAGAATGAATGGATGACAGATTGTAAAGGTGAAATGGTAGATATCAGAAAGTGGATGGAATGGCGAAAGGATGAATGGATAGATGCTAGAATGAAAGAGACACGAGAGGTCTTTTTGGGAGGGTTGTGATGACATGCTTCATTTGCTTGGTGTCATAAGAGCACTGGTTCGCAGGGGGGTGGATGGTATTTAAATTTTCCTACTACTCGCTTGCATGGCGGCTTCAAAAAAATATATTGATTTGCAGTGGCCTAGATGGTTCACTAGGCTTCTGCTTGAGTAGGTCAGAAAGAATCACTGCAGGAGGGTAGCAGGAGGAAGTGAAGGTGTCAAATGCACATGAGTGTAGTGCCCCCCCCCTGGCAGCAGACTGAAAGGTCACATCTGTGATTTGCCCCTTTGGCAGAAGTCCCTTGTAAATTGTTAGCAGGAAAGAAGCAATACAATCAGGCCTCTGTCCTCTGTCTTCATTTGTGTCCATGCACCCATCTGGCGCATTACACCTGTTGATGAAAACATGGAGACTTATTGAAAGTTTGGTGGCAGCGATGCTTTGTCACATATCTGACAGACATCCCTTCTTCTATATCACTAGTGCACGCATTTGTGATGGAGTTTCCCGCCCACGAAACTCTAAATAAGACCCACAGTCAGGAGTGCCGCAATTTCAGAGCACTTATATACATTAAGTTGGTGGCTTTAGGTGATTGTTTTGATTTACCCTACGCCTGGACAACAGACAAAATATCTTCTGCTTGAGTTCAACCTGGGCTAATATGCCGCTCCACACCAGTATTGTGCTGGAAGGCAGAATGCGGATTTACTGCACCATTCGAGCTGCACAGTTCAGAGTCTCTAAGGGTGTCATAAATTATATTGCTTTTATTACAAACTGGTGTGGTCCATCACTCCAGGTTGAGCTTAATTCTCGCCGTGCCTGGCCTTCCGAGCCACAGAGGCCCCTTCTGTCTCGCAGCTGGGAGTCCTCGTGGTCCTCACGAGCTGTGTAAATTGCAAGACGCCTCAGAGATGCTCGGCGTGAGGGACGTCCTTCTTCAGTTTCTGTCTTCATGGATCTCTATTATCTTGTCTGTGGTGATTCGATTGATTTTCTAGGAAGGAATGGCAGCTCACTTTCGATTCTACGGAAATGACAGATCTCCTTAATCGTCATATTCTCCCTGCTCTCAACAGGGGGTCGGAGACGGTGAATACTTGCACACTCACGTTTATTGCTTTGAACTCTGTACTTTGAGATCTGAAGCAAGTCTTTCAGTAATAAGCGCCTTCATTCATTACCACGCTGCCCTGCGCAAGAGGGCCACTGGTTCATTCCCTATCCTTCCAAGGCTGCAAAAGTAACATTGAGTACTTACTGCTTTCTCGACAGTTAATACCCTAAGACCTCAGTTAACACTGCCTTAGATTTCACTTGTCTTTTGAGAAGTACATTCGAAAAATGTCTGTATTGAACTGGCTAAAATTTGCAGAGGCATACGATTTTACTGATGAAACTTTATAGCGCACAAAGGATAATGTGTGGAATTCCGGGTTTTACCTGGTATTTGTCATTTGCGCATCATAAAAATAAATGTCTTGGTTTGATTTGATCTTAATAAATTCTCTGTTTCAGCACACTTATTAAAAAAGTGCTTCATTTATTTTTTCCAAACCGCTGAGATATTTTGAAATATTTGTACAATTTATTTGTATTTAATTTTTATGTGCTAGAAAAAATGACATCCTGTATCTTTTCCTTTCACCCCAGAAAGACTGTCATATCGTTCATTTGTACAAAATCCTCTCACTTTGCAGTCAGAAAACAAAAGGTAACCACAAATGTCCATTATAAAAGTATAAGCAGCAGTTTGTCATAAGACATAGCCTGACATTTGACCTATATTTGAAGCACAGAATTATGACAAGTAAAAACCAAAATTTACAGGCATCTTTATTGCTGTTTCACAAATAGAAGTCCAGCATGGGGGTGTGACCCCACTACACCGCACCTGCACTTCCAGGCCTATGCTAGTGCTGAGCAGGAAGGTGTGCGTGTCCAACCCAGCCTAGGGTAATTGAAGAGCCCGGTTATTGTGTAATGGGCTCAAGTCATGATTCGCTGTAGCTCGGGGGTGGTGATGTAATCGTACCATTATAATGTATATAGAATGTTGGACACTGTTCAGAGGTTCACTGATTTTTACCTAAGCTGGAGAGGACCCATGTTTGTGCTTCACCAGTGGGTTGTATTATTGGAATCAAACTACAATAATCATACCTCGATGTGTCATTTGTTCCCCATGCTTTATCGGTCTTCAGCTACTTTGGATTTTTTTTTTGATTATTCCAAACTGAGGTGATATTGAAACATACTCTGGTATGTATTTCACGTTCACGTTAAACAGTTTACAAATGATAATGGACATCTCTTAAAACCCCAACAAATAAAAACAGAAATATCATTAATAACAGCATGACTGAATTAGGGAAACATCCATTACAACGCAATAATTACAACGCAATGCCTTTACAATGTAGTCAATACAACGCAAGTTCCATTACAACACCTGCCATTGCCATGCATGCCATTACAACGCATATCCCTTACTGACTGACCAGCATCTTCCCTGAGGTAAGCACCCAGCGGTGTTAGAATAGTAATTTTCATTGTAATGAAACATTTGTTGTAATGGTATGCACTGTTTTGGAATTTATGCAGTGAAACCCATGTTGTAAAGTTATGCGTTGTAATAGTTTGCATGGTAACGTCATACATCCCTGAATTATTCGCCCAATGAAATAAAAGTAAAATTTTTCAGGCAATCATGGGACTATCGCACACCACAAGCTGTCCTTTGTGCCCTTTTCTCCATGATTAGTGATGATTACACTAACCAATAATGCAGTGCTAAGGCTGTCATTACTAGCTGCAGTATTTTACAATCACCACTGGGTGAAATTGAGCATCTTGCTACTCTGAGATTCACCCAGCCTGGAATTATTGGGTCCACATACTCCAGTCCAGACCCAATAATTCTTGGCCTGAAGACACCGTACCAGTCCGTACGGCCTCAGGACTGTGACCAGCATCACAGCCCTTGTCCAACCCCTGCAATAGTACCAAGGGCGCAGATAAAGCCCCCCTAGGCAGACACATGCATGCCTTACACCCCTTAACACAACTCCACCCTGCATCCTCTCCCACCACCGACACTCTCGCTGACACTTTTGACCAGGTCAGAACAGGTAGTAAGTTTCAGTGCTTTTCTCCCAGCATTGGGGAAAATCCCTGGGCAATGACCCAATCTCATCAGGGTAGAGCAGTTGTTCCCCGATTCAGGGGGGAACTCGTAATTTGCGGAAGTTATGAGTGGAATACCATCCATAGTTATAGATTCTGGCCCCAATAAATTCCACAACACACTTGAGGGCCACCGACTTATACCACAGTGGCACAAGTTTGGCATGATGCATAGCATGAGCCTCGCTGAAGAATCTTAACGTATCTCACGGCCATGATATCATGGAAATGTGTTTGGTTCAGTCTACAGCCTAACATTGAAGCACTGTACCAAAAATATATTTCTCACACTCATAATGCATGCTGCCGCATTCAGACACTATCAGGACACGAATAAGTTAGTGAGCAGTAAGTGAAAACTTAATTTCCCTTTTTGATAAGCTTTTCGATACCCTGTAGCATTTGGGTGATCCCGTACAGAACCAAAACAAACTTATTATACGTTCTGATGGATGTTGACCATTACCAAGATTAGCAGAGCTTGCTTGAGTCCGTGTCCTTTGGGTTTTCATGATTGCATTATTGGTGCATTTTGATTTGCCTTTCCCATATGATGACTTTGTATCACTTATAGGCTTATATATGGAATTGTGATACAGTGCAGCAAGTCACCTTGCTGTGCTGCACCACTGGGGAAGGGCAGGAATTCCCCATATTTAAAGCATGCCTGACTTTTCCCCCTGCACTGGTGCCCTTTAAGCATCCTGGAGCCAACATAGTGAGCCTTGCACCATTGGGCAAGGGTGCCTGCGTTGCATGCAGGATTATTTTTGTGCAGTAAGGTACACCTTTCTGTATCTTCCTGCACAAAACAATCCTGAAAGGCATTTTCCTCTTTCCATGCGTGCTGCAAAATGCAGTACAAATAGAAACAAGTAGTAAGTAAGAGAAATAAAAATATTTCTCTTTGTTACGCCCCTTCCCTGGGGAGGTGTAACTTTTTGTCACATTTCCAGGTTTACAAAGTCTTGTAAATCTAGCAATACATTAAAAAGCATGGGTGTTGCATGGGAACACCTCACAACACCCACAGAATGCCTATCCAGGGCAGAGTAATGCAACTCAGTGATTTGCACTTTGTTGCGGTTCTCTAGATTTTTGGAGCCACTCATAGCCATGCAAAGTTTCTTTTCACAGCTTAAAAAATCTGACTTAAGGTTTGAGTCACTCTTGCACCACATTGCGTGGTGCAAGTGTGACGGAAACCGGGTCATAAATGTGACCCGGAGCATCCGTGAACTTTCATGTTTACTTTGTAACTGTAATGTGGTTGATTCTTTCTATTTGCATTTATTTCATTTTTCCATTTATAGAGATTAGACTGGTTGTTCCAAATGGCTACGCTGGTATCCTAATTTTCAAACATACATAGGTTCACAGAACTATAGAATGAATTTGGTACTTATTACATCCAATTTGATGTTTTGGTAAACAGTCCTACCTGTGCGCTCCTTCATTGTAAGGACAGGGAGTTCTCTGCATTTTTTTCAATCAATCAATCAATCAATCAATCAATCAATCAAGGGATTTGTAAAGCGCACTACATACCCGTGATGGTCTCAAGGTGCTGAAGGGGTTGAGAAGCAGCTACTGCTCGAAGAGCCAGGTCTTGAGAAGTCTTCTGAAGGTCAGCAGATCTTGGGCCTGTTGAAGGTTGGTGGGGAGGGTGTTCCAGGTCTTGGCGGCGAGGTGGGAGAAGGATCTGCTGCCGGCGGTCGTTTTCTGGATGCGTGGGACTGTGGCGAGGGCGAGGCTGGCTGAGCGGAGGCTGCGGGTGGGGATGTAGAAGCTGAGTCGTCCATTGAAGTATGCTGGTCCGGCGTTGTGTAGGGCTTTGTGTGCGTGGATGAGGAGTTTGAAGGTAATCCTCTTATTGATGGGGAGCCAGTGTAGGTCTCTCAGGTGGGGGGTGATGTGGCTGCGTCAGGGGATGTCGAGGACCAGTCATGCCGAGGCATTCTGGATGCGTTGCAGCCGTCTTATTAGCTTGGTTGTTGTTCCTGCGTAGAGGGTGTTTCCGTAGTCCAGCCTGCTGGTGACAAGGGCCTGGGTGATAGTTTTTCTCGTTTCGGAGGGGATCTACTTGAAGATCCTGCAGAGCATTCGGAGGGTGTTGAAGCAGGATGCGGAGACGGCGTTGACCTGCTTGGTCATGGAGAGTGTGGAGTCGAGGATGACCCCCCAGGTTGCGTGCGTGGTTGGTGGGTGCTGGTGCTCCTCCCAGCGAGGTAGGCCACCAGGAGTTGTCCCAGGCTGAGGGGGTGGAGCCGAGGATGAGGACCTCCGTCTTGTCAGAATTCAGCTTCAGCCTGCTGTCCTTCATCCATTCGGCAACGGCCTTCATTCCTCTGTGGAGGTTGGCTTTGGCAGTGAGAGGGTCTTTGGTGAGGGAGATGATCAGCTGGGTGTCATCAGCCTAGGAAATGATGTTGAGGCTGTGCTGGCAGGCGACGTGGGCGAGTGGAGCCATGTAGATATTGAACTGCGTTGCCCTGAGGGAGGATCCTTTCGGTACCCCACAGATGATCTCGGTGGTCTTGGAGCGGAAGGGTGGGAGGCGGACGCTCTGGGTTTTGCGGAGAGGAAGGATGTGGTCCAGGCCAGAGCCTCCTCTTGGATTCCGGCGTCATGGAGGCGCGCTGTTAGGGTGTGGTGGCAGACCGTGTCGAAGGGGGCTGTGAGGTCCAGGAGGATGAGGGTGGCTGTTTCTCCTTTGTCCATTAGGGTCCTGATGTCGGTGGTGGCGGCGATGAGGGTGGTTTCGGTGCTGTGGTTGCTGCGGAAGCCGGACTGGGATGGGTCCAGGATGTTGTTGTCTTCGAGGTATTGGGTCAGTTGTTTGTTGACAATTTTCTCTATGACTTTCGCCGGGAACGAGAGCAGGGAGATGGGCCGGAAATTCTTGAGGTCCTTGGGGTTCGCCTTGGGTTTCTTCAGTAAGGCGTTGATCTCAGCGTGCTTCCAGCTTTCCGGGAAGGTTGCTGTCTCGAAGGAGATGTTGATCATTTTCCGGAGATGGGGGGCGATGGCTGTGCTAAAGATGTGGTGTGGGCATGGGTCAGAATGGGATCCGGAGTGGATGGACTTCATGGTCTTGATGGTGTCTTCGTCATTGACGTTGGACCAGGTGCTCAGGCGGCTGGTGCGCATGACGGTCGTGGGGTGGTGGGCTTGGCGGTGGATGTGGGGGTTGTGGCGTTGAAGCTGTTGTGGATGTCAGCGATCTTGGGTTGGAAGAAGTTGGCCAGCGAGTCGCACAGTTCCTGAGAGGGGGAAATGTTGTTGGTGTTGGAGCTGGGGTTGGAGAGTTCTTTCACAATGTTGAAGAGCTCTTTGCTGTTGTGGGCATCGTTGTCTAGGCGGTCCTTGAAGGCGGTACTCTTGGCAGTCCTGATGAGCTGGTGGTGTCTGCGGGTGGCGTTCTTGTGGGTCATGTAGCTGTTTGGTCTACGTTCGTGGAGCCAGTTCTTTTCCAGTTTTCAACAGGGGCGCTTGGAGGCCAGGAGGTCTTCGGTGAACCAGGAAGCTTTCTTGCTGGAGTGGTTGGTGGTGGGAGTCCTGAGTGGAGCGAGGGTGTCGGCGCAGTTGTTGATCCACTGTTTGAGGTTGAGGGCGGCAGTGTCGGGGTCAGTGGGGTCAGGGGGTGGTCTCAGGGCGGGGGTGGTGGTCAGTTGGTCTTCGGTGACCTTGCCCCAGCAGTGGCACGGCATCTGTTGGGTGCGGTGGTGCATGGTGGGTTTCCTGAAGGTGAAGTGGACGCATCTGTGGTCAGTCGAGTGGGATTCGGTGGTGTGGTTGAAGGAGACGTGGTGACTTGCAGAGAAGATGGGGTCAAGCGTGTGTCCAGCGGCGTGGGTGGGTGTTTTTACGAGCTGTCTGAGTCCAAGGTTGGCGAGGTTGTCGATTAGGGCGGTGGTGTTGGCGTCGTTGTTGTCCTCTAGGTGGAAGTTCAGGTCCCCGTGGAGGGTGTAGTCCATTGAGGCGAGGGCGAGAGTGCTGATGAAGTCGGCGATGGAGTCGCTGAACTGTGGTCGGGGTCCGGGTGGTCTGTAGACGAGGGTTAATCTTAGGGTGGTGTTGGGGTCGGTGTGTATCTGGAAGTGCATGTGCTCGGCGGAGTTGAGGTGTCGTCGGTGTTGGTCGAGACTCAGATGGTGTTCTTGTGGACGATGGCATATTCTCGTCCGGGGTCGAGTGCGTGGAGGGTGCTGGTGTCGTTGTGCAGTCGGGTGCGGGGGTGTCTTCAGGGTCCAGGGGTTCTGGCGCTGGGCGCGGATGGTCGCAGACGGGCTTGCCTTTGGCGCACCTTCGGTGCGCCTGCGGCGCAGCCGTGCAGCGGCCGCCATTGGAAGAGGAGGTGGGAGGGAGGAGCAGCTGGGTGGGGGGAGAGGGCCAATGGGGTGGGGGGCGGGGCTGCAGGGGACTCGGCGGCGGGGAGCAGGATCGGCGAGGGAGCGGGCATAGAGGGGAAAACAAGCACAGGTAAAGGCAGGGAACAAAGTGGCAGAAGCAAATAAGTCACAAAGCAATACAATTCAAAGACAGAAGCAGATACAGTGCAAAGCAATACCAGAACAAAACAACACAGCGATCGCAGGCAAAAATGCGAGCGGGCACAAGCAAACCTAAGGCCTACCACTGGCCACCAGGGATGAGGCACAGGTGGTAGCCTGCGAGTGGAGGCGGGCCTCGAACACCCTCAGGAGTAGCGGCTGGGCACAGGAGCAAGGACGCAGTCCGGTGGAGCTGCGTGGTGTGGGGAGCGACCTGCCTGGAAAACAGGGTCAAGGGTCGCTTTTTCAACTGTGCTACTCTGCCCTGAATTACCAATTAAGAGAATGCCTGATATTTTTTACCCTTTTTTTCCTAGATTCTCACAACAATCTTAAGTGTGCACTCAAGTTCACTGTAGTTATGGTTCAATAACACAGAGCATGGGTGCACCATGCTACTATTGCATAGAACACATGACGGGGACCATTCACAGAACTAATGTGAGACAAAATCCCAAACATACTACTTTTGGTACTCACAGTAGTCATTTATTAGTAGTAAAGTTAGTATTTTGTCTTAAGTTAGTATTTTGTCTTAAGTTAAGATTTTGTTTTAAGGTAGTATTTTGCAATAAATTAGGATTTTGTCTTAAATTAGGATTTTGTCTTAAGTTCGGATTTTGACTTAAGTTCGGATTTTGACTTAAGTTAGGATTTTGTCTTAAGTTAGTATTTTATCTTAAGTTAGAATTCTAATTTGAGACAAAATAATTACAAGACAAAATACTAACTTTACTACTACTTTATGCCTTCTGTGAATACCAAAAGTAGTAAGTTTAGGATTTTGTCTCAGATTAGATCTGTGAATCAGCCCTTTAACTTGTAGCGCATGACATTGCCATAGGCTAACAGTGGTGGTATCATTGAATTAGCAAAGATGCAGGTCTTTTTCCTGTTATGGGCGGAGGGTGAGTGGCCTACTGTAAAATGTACAGTCTTTAGCAACTCATTTCTTTGTGACATCCCTTGTGTGTGAACACATCTTTTGTATGTGGTACAGAATGTGCATTTGAAGATATGTCTGGAATATGTATGTCATGGATGACAATGAGATCAATGGAATCCTTTTTTTCTGTAGTTTTTTTTATAGCACAAACTCGACCCAAAGGTATTGGAGCACTTTACATGAGCACCATTTATGTTACACTAGGACACATTCATTTTTGGTAGACACAGAGAGATTTTGAGGCCGATTTGGATGTTGGTCGGAAATCCTCAGACATCCAATGTTTCAAATCCGACAGCCTTAATATAATGAAGGCTGTTGTATTTGAAATCTGCTGGTCAATCCGACTGGCTTCCGACGGGCTCCAGGATCCCTTCGGGCAGTCGGATGCTGCACATTATCCCCTATGCACTGCATTTCTGTCGTGGAGATTATGATGTCAGCTCTGGCAGGCTTTTCATGTCGAGCTTTCCAACATAAAAAGCCTGTCGGAAAGTGACTTTGGGGGCCCCTGGCAGGGCCTCCCTGCCTCCGCAGTCTCTGGTTGGGGGGCACCTTTGGTACTGTGGTAGCGGAAAGCTTACCAAATTTCATTACTCTGCAACACTACAATTCATCATTACCAACTGGGCCCATAAACATATATTTTACCTTTCTTTTACTAATTATTTTGCGATCTTAATATTAAAGCTTGGTCTTCCAATGGATCTTTTTGTTGAGCTAACAGGGACTTGGATATTTGAAGAGCGTGAGGCAATTTCCTTACGAGGACCTGGAGTAAAGAAATGCCAAATGCATTCCTATTTCATCACCTTTCTCAGTGTCATTAAAACCACATACCTTGAGACAAGACAGTTTTGACCCAAAGAATTAACACACATACGATAATGATTGCTCATGGAAAACATTTCTCTAAAACCTCAATTCTAATGGATAGAACATGACATTGCATTTCAAACCAGTTTTAATACTAGCGATCCAGCGGTAGCAGTGTAAAATTTGTGGACTCAGGCAGGGGTTACCCACCACACCGTAAACCCAATCCTCTCAACTACAATTCACAATAACACAGAGTTTGGCCCATAGAAACTCTACAATTATTCACAACCATAAGGTCCTCTGATAGATCTTTGTATGAGCTAATAGGGACTCAGATAACTAGCAACCGAAAGCTACTCCTTCATGCGGACCTGTTACAAAGTAGTGCCTAGCTAATAACAATATTCACACAATATCAATAAAATCATCAAAGTAAGGACCAAACATGGAATAGTTATCAAGATACCTTTACCTAAATGCCAAGATGAATGGTCAAAGCACAAAAGTACATTAGAATCATTTGCTAACAGTTCTTCTTTCATATGCAGGTAAAATCACAACACAACTCAAAGAGCAAATACATTGTCAAATAACGCCTAGTGTGAGAAATGTATGAGAACAACAGGAGAGGACCCATAAACCACGTTGGGATGGGTGTATCATGTGAGTAAAGACAGTTCCCAACAGGTATTATGCGGAGACAATTTTGAAAATGTATGCAATATGCATTACAAAGAAGGAAAACCAAGGAGTCAAGGGATTTTCAGAAAGGGTAATCCTTTTTTCATAAGCAATAGGAAAAAACTTTTAAGGGTCAATACAGTTAAAGCAGCACTGTACAGAGTGGATCTTGTGACAACCCGGTGACACTTGGTGCAGGTGCTATATACAATCAGTGACAAATGGGCGTGCAAGTGTTTAAAAACAACAGCAAAGGCGACGCATTAATCAAGGTATAAACATCAGATAATGGCCCCAACAGAGACAAGTAACCATTACTTGAAACACAATTATTTGTATGGGAGCACAAGACGTGAAATGCGTTGTGAAATTCAAGCTGTCTAGTCGACGGCGTTTCGATCCCCGTTAGTCGGGATCCTCATCAGGACGGGGTTGTTGATGGGAACAGTGACTTAAGCTCTGGCAGGAAGACGTGGTTGAAATCCTGTTTATAGACTCGATCGTCCAAGGTTACTGAATGTTTCTTCCGTCTGGGCAGCGAGTAATACTGGCGAGGCCTGACAGAATCAGGGCTGTGGGCCGTAACCGGGGGTCTGCTGTCAAACGGGTTGCAGGCAGTAAATGCGCTAGCTATCCGCGGTCGTGTTCTTCCTTAATATAAATCAGGAAGTAACCGGCTTAGGGGCGGAGTCACGTGACTGCTGGAATCATACAAACCAAGAATCGGTTGTAGATTTATCAGGAGCGGGACACAAGATGGACCCAGTAGAATGCTGGAGTGCAGCTTGACATAGCCAGAGTAATTAATTCTTCAGCTAAAGGGTTTGGCAAACTCGACTTCACCAGCCGGTAAAGCGCAGAGGTAATCAGGAGAGTTCAGTTCTGGGAAATTCAGTTCAAACCGAAAGCATGGCAGGGCCAGGATTTGCAAGGGAGAAATAGCCCCCGCTCCACGTCCTTTTCCCACGAGGCATTTATATCGCAAACGTTTTCAGTTCCTGCCCACAAAATAACTTTTACCCAGTTTGCATGATTTCTAGTGGTCAAAATAATCCATGGTGTAACCATGGTGTGATCGTTCTCTAACCCAAATTGTCCAGAACCCATATGTAATACCTTTGTTCAGTTTTCACTGTTTTCTAAGAATGTGCAATATCACTTCGCTTAGGAAATAGGAAATACATTTGCAACTTAACGTGTCCGTTCCACACACTCTCTTCTGAACATGCAAAAAGGTTGATACCTGTTTGTACTAACAGAGAGGCTGTCCATTATTCAAACTGTAGGAAAGAAACTTCAGCTATAATACTCATAGCTTCAGTGCAATCAGCATTTCTAGTCTAGTAGAAGGAAATATTGAAAGACAAAATACATTTTGAGGGCTACATAAAAAAACACAAAATCATCATTTTCTAAAGAAAAACATGCTTTATTGAAAATATTAGAGAAATAGAGATGCATAAGAAATAAGATAAGAACACCATTTTATTATACTTATAAGCATCATCTGATTATGATTCATTAATAAACGAGCAAGCCCTTTCTCTTAGATTTACATGTCAGAGAAAACATAAATAGTAATAATTTTACTTGAGCATTTTCATAAACATATTTTGCTAAAAACTACAGACTGCATTATTACATTTCACATTATTGTCATAGCATATTAGTAGGTTTCTCTCTCTGTCATGAATGACTTAATCTCAAACCAGTTTGTGACCCTGCTGCATGCTTTTACGATGCAGTATTAAGCCTTAACGTGTTTCACGAGCAACACTGTTAGTCCTGTTTCTGAAGAATGACAATGGCTCTGACCCTGTGCCCCATGGGAACAGTGCAGTCCGAACTACAAAAGCCATGTCCTTCCCAGAACGGAATCAAGCATCCGATGGATTTGGGCCCAGATCTTTTGACTGGGGGAGTGTGTGACATTGATCCACATTCGGTCCATCACTTGTTGTTTTTGAAGTCAGAGTTGTAACACAGTGTGCCACAGAAGAACTCAGTTAATCCTCCAGCCCAAAGGTTATTTACTGCGCAACTTTACCACCCAGAAAAGTGTAGTTTCGGAACAGTTCAGTTCAATGGTTTGACATTGAGGGAAATCAAAAGTCAGTCCGATAGCATGCCCAGCAGGGACAATGGAAAATAACAGCCAGCCCTGATTCCTCCTCCAGGGAGCAAATTTACTTCCAAAAGTTCACAGTTTACACCCACAAAGTAACCTTTCCATCAGCCCATACGGTTTCCATTAGTTGCTCATGGTGGGCTGCTCATAGTGTGATCAACACCTCACTAAGAAATCCTGAGCATTAATTAATCCTTTTGCAAATTCATTAAGTTCCAGTTATATTATATGTCCATCCTTTCCACAGAAGTAAGAAAGCTTCATTTCAATCACAGCCTGTCTGTTCCCAGCCGCTCTCACTGGGTTTGCAATAATATTGATACATTTCTGTCAAAAATGTTGCTCACTTAAAGGGCAGTCTAATGTTATAAAATATAGAAAAGAAACTTCACGAAAAGTTCTCACAGCATCTAAAGTGACTACTTGAGCTGGATTTTACATCCTCAGCAAGAAATAAAAAGCATCTAAGACCTAAATGAATTTTCGCTGAATCATTACCATGTTATGATTATAAGAAAACACAAATTAATTATTGTTTTTTGACTTCTCTTGATTAATTCAATCACTAATCATCTTAAGATGTTAAATTTCAAAATCAGGCACTGCTAAAAAATCATTTGCATGTTCATCGTTTTCAAGACAAATATTTAACCCTGGGCGGTGAACTATGCTCCGTTTGCGGAGTTTGCAGAGTTTCCCACACTCCGCGTTACGCAAAGTTTGTGGTGTTCCGAAAAACTATGCTTCGCATAGTGGAGTTTTTTTCCTCGCTCGCAATCTTTATTGACAAGTTGGTGACCGCGAGCGAGAAAATCAACCTCCTGGCGAGATGTTTCCTATCTCGCGATCAACATCAAATTGGCGACTGCAAGCGTGGAAAATAAACATCCCAGCGAGATTTCTCAGCACAGAGTGGTCAGGTTTCTCATTGCGAGTGGTCGCGTAAGCTTGCGACCATTCCCGATGAGAAACTGCTTGTTCGCGTAGAGAAAGCTGCAGCTCGAGTAAAAATCTATTCGAGCGGCAGAAAAGGGAAAGAATGGACCACATGCGCTGTGCAAGATGCCATTCGGGATGATTGTACAGTGCGGACAAGCATCCGCACTGTGCAATCAACGCAAACGGCATCTTTCTATGGAACTCTGCCGCTTGTGGAGCTCCACGTAGCGCAGCAGAGTTTTTTTGCCACTTCGCGGAATTCCACGTAGCGCAACTCCGCAAACTCCATAATCAATCATGATGTTTGTAAAGCGCACTACATACCCGTGAGGGTCTCAAGGCGCTGGGGGGGTACTGCTAGTGATCGAAGAGCCAGGTCTTGAGGAGTCTTCTGAAGGTCGGTAGTCTCGGGTATGCCGTAGGTTGGTGGGGAGGGTGTTCCAAGTCTTGGCGGCAAGGTGGGAGAAGGATTTGCTGCCGGTGGTCGTTCTTCGGATGCAGTGGCGAGGGCAATGGCTGGTGGAGTGAAGCTGGCGGGTGGGGGAGTAGAAGTTGAGTCGTCTGTTGAGGTATGCTGGGCCGGTCTTGTGGAGAGATTTGTGTGCGTGGATGAGGAGTTTGAAGGTTATCCTCTTGTTGATGGGGAGCAGGTGCAGGTCTCTCAGGTGGGGTGTGATGTGGCTGCGGCGGGGGATGTTGAGGATCAGATGTGCCGAGGCATTCTGGATGTGTTGCAATCGTCTCAAGAGCTTGGCCGACGTTCCTGCGTGGAGGGCGTTTCCGTAGTCCAGCCTGCTGGTGACGAGGGCCTGGTGACTGTTCTTCTCGTCTCGGTGGGGATCCACTTGAAGATTCTGCAGAGCATTCGGAGGGTGTTGAACTAGGATGAGGAGATGGCGTTGACCTGTTTAGTCATGGAGAGGGTGGAGTCGAGAATGACCCCCAGGTTGAGTGCGTGGTCCGTTGGTGTTGGGCTGTTCCTAGGGTTGTCGGCCACCAGGAGTCGTCCCAGGCTGAAGGGGTGGAACCGAGGATGAGGAGCTCTGTCTTGTCCGAGTTCAACTTCAGCTGGCTGTTCCTCATCCTTTCGGCAATGGCCTTCATTGATTTGTGGAAGTTGGTTTTGGCGGTGTGAGGGTCTTTGGTGAGGGAGATGATCAGCTGGGTGTCGTAGGCATAGGAGATGATGTTGAGGTTGTGCTGTCGGGCAACATGGTGCAAGGGGTGCCATGTTGATATTGAACAGCGTCGGCTGAGGGAGGAGCCCTGGGGTACGCCGCAGATGATCTCAGTGGCATTGGAGCAGAAGGGGGGGAAGCAGACGCTCTGTGTTCTGCCGGAGAGGAAGGATGTGGTCCATTCCAGGGCCTTCTCTTGGATTCTGGCATCGTGTATGTGTGTTCGTAGTGTGCGGTGGCAGACCGTGCGTAAGGCAGCTGATAGGTCCAGGAGGATGAGGGCTGCTGTTTCTCCGTTGTCAAGCAGGGTCCTGATGTCATCGATGGCGGCGAGGATGGCGGTTTCGGTGCTGTGGTTGCTGCGGAACAAGGACAGGGACGGGTCCAGGATGGTGTTCTCCTCGAGGAAGCGGGTCAGCTGTTTGTTGAGGATTTTCTCAGTGACCTTCGGCGAGAACGGGAGCAAGGAGATAGGTCGGAAGTTCTTGAAGTCCTTGGGGTCTGCCTTGGGTTCCTTGAGTAAGGAGTTGATCTCGGCGTGCTTCCAGCTTTCCAGGAAGATTGCTGGCTCGATGGAGATGTTGATTACTTTCCGGAGATGGGGTGCGATAGCTGTGCTGGCTTTGTTGAAGATGTATTGGGGGCATAGGTCTATCGGTGATCCGGAGTGGATGGTGTTCATGATCTCGCTGGTGTCCTTGTCGTTATCGCAGGTCCATGAGAGCAAATAAACTCACACCCATATGGTTTACCAAAAGGACCGCCATAGGTCTCCATATAAAACTAATACAAGACAGCCCTAGAAGACACCCACTGTAAGTAACTTGCAGAAATAGTCTAGCTACGGGTACAGGGGTGTTTTGAGTTGGTAAAATTGGTAGTTTGACAGGGTAATGAAAGTTCGGTGTTATTTTCTTCTGTTGTAGTCTCTATTGCGAAACAGGGGATTAAAACAGCGAGAAGGTAAGAGACCGGCATTTCACGTCCCCTACCAGTCTTGTACTCCAAGAGGAAAGGGCATTCCCCCAGCGGACAGATTCATGTAATTTTCCTTTCCAGCTACGTGGTCCTGAAGAGAACTCCCCTCAACTGAGGGAGTTTGAAACGCGTAGACCAATTTCTTCATACAGCCTTAGGAGTATTTCCTAATTTGATAATTTGAGAACTACTAAAAAATTTTTCCCCATGGCTGTTTATTGTACAAATCTATGTAAAGTAAATTGTGTTGTAAATAGAAAATATTAGATAGGTTGTTTGATGTATGTAGGTATGGATGAAAGTATGTGAGAAGTAGAGTGAGTGTACATAATTAAGTTTTCTAGGATGGAATAAGGTGCAAATGTTAATTATACAAAAAAAGACTTGAAATTAGAAAAAGTTTTTTTGATATGTAAAAACAAAATAAAAATAATTGATTTATTTCTGATGGAAAAAGAGGTCCATGGTACATATTGTTTGATATCAATACGTCCCGTCCCCCAAAAAAGATCTTAGAATAATCTGGCAGTACTGGCTGGTATTTTGTTGTTTAAGGTCCATGAGAGCAGGCGGTTGGTGCTGGTGGTGGTCATGCGGGCGATGGTTGTTAGGGCAGTCGTGGCATTGAAGGTGTCGTGGATGTTGGCGATCTTTGGTGGAAGAAGGTGGCCAGTGCTTCGCACAGGTCTTGCGAAGGCGGGATATCGTTAGTATTGGAGCTGGGGTTGGAGAGTTCCTTCACGATGTTGAAGAGCTCTTTGCTGTTGTGTGCATTGTTATCCAGGCGGTCTTTGAATGAACCCCTTTTGGCGACACTGATGAGTTGATGGTGTCTGCGGGTGGCGTTCTTGTGGGCTGCTGACTGTCCGGTGTTCGTTCGCTGAGCCAGTTCTTCTCCAGTTTTCGACATGTTAGTTTAGGGGCTTCGAGGTCTTCGGTGAATAAAGTGGCTATCTTGTTGGTGTGGCTGTTGGAGGGAGTCTTGAGCGGGGCGAGGGTGTTGACGCAGTCGTTGATCCATTCTCTGAGGTGGCGGGCGGCGGTGGCGGAGTCGATAGAGTCGGTGGGTGGGCTCTGTGCAAGGGTGGTGGGTAGCTGGTCTTCTGTGACCTTGCTTTAGCAGTGTTGAGGCATCCATTGGGTGCGTTGATACGTGGTGAGTTTCCTGAAGGTTAAGTGGATGCAGTGGTGGTCGGTCCAGCTGGGTTCGGTGGTGTGGTTGAAGGAGACGTGGTTGCTGTCGTTGTTGTTCTCGAGGTGGATCACATAACGTTAGAATAAGCTGCAGGTATACATACTATTGAATAATACTAAATGAAGCATTCTAATCATTATAGAATCTTTTTATGCAGACATTATTTAATTTTGATATATATTAGAAGTTATCATCACCACACTCTCTGTGTTAAAGGTTTGTTTCTCAAAACACATGATTACATACATATGTAAATATGTTTGTTTCTCTCTCTTTGTTTACGTTTTCATAATTCAAACACTTCTACATGCTTTTACAATGCAGTAAGAAATCTCAATTTTTTTTGACTTAGCCAGATTACATGTTTTCTTCAAGAAATATTTGTTGTACATATTTTTTTGATTGCAAGAATTTACAGACGCAAACGTCATATAACATTTACACTCCATCAGTTCCTCCTTTGATTGAGAATCAAGCCATCACACAATCTTATCTTGTCACCTGATCATATTCTGATGTCACATTAGAATGCAGTTGCCTACCTGCTCAAGATTTTTTATTTTGACATAAAATATACATATTCGATCTTTTACTTCAATTTCTGCTCTATTTCTTTTTTGCCCTCTATTTTCTTCGTCATTTCTCTTACATTTACAATATCGATATATTAGTACTATGTATTATAAGCCAATAGCAATTGTCATTAATGCTGGCAGTATTTTTCCTACTAAACTTCTTCCCAGTGCAGCAAATCAATTTCCCACAGATGAAAATCTGTTCCCAATTTTCTCCCAAACTCCATCTACTTTTAGTTCAGTTAGGGGCATATTATCAACAAGTAGCGATATTTATCGCTAACTAAGCTTAGCAAAATTTTTTCTATCGCCTTGCATCGCCTTATTTTATCGCAGAGATAACGTGCTATTAGCAACGTTTATCTTAAATGCGATAAACTGTCCAGCGTTAGCGGCGAAATGCCTGAAAATCGCTGGTAATCCAGCGATATTCACGCATTATCGCCAATGGGGACTTAGCCAGAATATCCACCTCTCATTGGATATAATAGCTAAGAACTTGTCTGAGCAGGTGTTCTTTTTTCAGCGATATTTGCGCTTAGCGTGAATTTTTTAATCGCTACGCCTGCGTTGATAATAGGCGATAGCGATGTTAGCGACTGCTAAATATCGCTAATGACATGCAAAGCGGGCCCCAAACCACTCGCTATCGCCTACAAACTGTCGCTAATTGCTGTTAGCGACAGCTTGCTAATAGGGCTATGAGATTATCGCCATTTCAAATCACCCGCCTTGATAATATGGCCCTTAATTCTATCACTAAATTAGTATAGTTGCTGATATATCCCTTCAAATTGTTACTTTTATTAGGGACATTAGTGCAATATTGATGGACTTTCAGCATGCGTCAGACTCTGCCTTCTTTGGCTAAGAGTACATCTAAAGCAAGTCGATTTTGTAAAAACATAGATCTGATAGCAACCATTTCCATATCGATTACTAAAAATACACCAGCGGTACCCATCGATATTCGATCCACTACTGTTGAAAGTTTTCGAATTTCGTGTGAATTTAATATTACCCCTAACCCTGGGCGGAGTTCCGCTATGCAGAACTCCGCGTAGTGCAAAGCAAGAAAAACTCTGCTACGTTACGCAAACCTCCGCGAGTAGCGGAATGATTTAGATAAACGTTTGCAGTGATTTTCAGAGCCAGGTGCTTGTCCACACTGTGCAATCATCACTAACGGTATCATGCACAGCGCAAGCGGGCACTGCTTCCTTTATTCCGCTCAAGTAAATTTATACTCGAACGGCAGATTTCTTAATGTGACTTGACAGTTTGTTACCGCGAGCATTCGCAACAACTCAGATTGAGAAATCTGACCGCCCGCGTTGAAAAATCTCGCCGGGAAACTGATTTCCACGTTCCTGCTCGCCAACTTGATGTTGACGATCTCGAACAAGGAAAAATCTCGCCGGGGTGGATTTTCCTCGCACATGCTTGCCAACATGACGTTGAAGAATGCGAGCAAGGAAAAAAACTCCTTTCCGCAATGCGAAGCAGAGTTCTTCAGATCTCTGCATACCGTGGAGTGTGGAAAACTCAGCAAACTCCACCTGCAGAGCGGAGCTCACCTCCCAGACTTAATTACCCAACTGAGGGTATTATTGCTACAAAAATATCCCCAATAATTTCAGCAGCACTTATTCCTCTCCTTAAGCATGTACGTTTCCTTTCTTTGGTTCCACAGTTTTATTTACATGATACATTTTTGGAAACACTATTCCCATATAACAACTCCCCTACCAGTGTTTAGGTAATTTATAATAAGCATTTTTCCCCCAACAAAGTATACTCCTGGAAATACGGAGTCTAATCCTGCTAAATACACTACCCAAACTCCCATAAGTAGGAAATTATGTTCACATTCACTGGAACCATCACTGGAACCAATGAATTTATTGTTATGGTCTGTCTTACGTCTCAATATGCAAAGCTTTCCTTTATTTTGCCAATCACGAGACATTGCAGCGTATGTCTCTCCAATTTTATATTCACCTTCCCTATGTGCCCATGGAGGTCTTTTCATTTGTTGTACAGATCTTCTACTGAATTTATAAATTATTTTTCTACACTTTGCAAAGCACAAGTCAGGTTTTTTTGATGTGTATATACAGTATTTATAGGAGAGGTAGGATGGAAAGATCCCCCCATTACTTCAGTGTCTTGTGCATCTTGTACTATATTCACATTTTTCTTAACTGGAACTTCAGAAAAAATCAAGTCACATTTGAGAAATAATATTGAAATTGCCCTTTACAATAGAATAATCTTATTAGTACACTAAAAAATATACCATATGTTATGGGTAGGTGATGACAAGTCACCCCTTCAGACAGAGAAGTAGGTAGTTGCATGCACACATAGCAATCTCTTGCATCCATAGTGTCAACATACTCATACAACAATTTAGTAAACACATTTAGTGAGAACTCGTTAATTGAATGATGATGGTGTAACTCAGTACTTGTTAAATCTTCAGAAAACACCACTCCTTCTTGCACTTTTGACATTTCAGTCATTGTGGTCACATGTAAATTAGTATGTTTTTAAAGATAAACATGATGAGGTAGATTTAGTATTATCAACAACAAGACAAGGATTAGAACAAAAGCAGTTAAAAAGCAAGCACATATACACTTATGCCTTAATGAAGACTGATTTGGATTTTCTATCTCAGATCTAGAGGTACTCATTTTCTTTTTCATAGAATGCTCCGTATCATAATGCTTGTTCAGAAACTTTATAGCAGTGTCTTGTCACTTTGTCTTTATCCCTTCACTTTCTTTTTGCTTTTATTTCTCCAGCACTTTTTCACAACAGTTCTTTCATGGTGGTTTCTGTGAGATGCAATCTTTGAAGCAAAACACATAATATTCTCATTCCCAGTTGTTTACAGCAGCTAAATATGTCAACTCGTGAGCTGCGTATCTTTGACTGGATGTTCGTGCTCTCTTTGGTCTGCACACTATAGATTCTTCTCCGTCTGTGTCACTTTGCTCAGACTGACTGGAGACTTCAATCACAATGGAAGGTATATTTCCTGTGGTCAGTATGTGTCTCAATCTTTCAGATTTTCTGGGCCAGCAGTCTCCTTTTTCCTCTCCTTTTTCTGCTACACTGTTCACATCAT
This sequence comes from Lissotriton vulgaris, assembly GCF_964263255.1. Lineage (NCBI taxonomy): Eukaryota > Metazoa > Chordata > Amphibia > Caudata > Salamandridae > Lissotriton > Lissotriton vulgaris. The sequence goes on along the minus strand of NC_141695.1, from coordinate 705,081,982 downwards.
TTGAGTCAATACTTCTCTTAGTTGAATACCCTTCACTTTGACCCTCATTATCAACTGGTAGCAACTCTACCATGACTCTCTTTTGAACCATTGTTTCGAGACCCAGTAGTTGGCACCCCTTCTACTCTCTGCTCCGTCTGAATAGGACATCTCTACACAGACCCCACACTTTCAAGCGGACATGGGACTCGATGAGTGTAGGCTGCATGCACCCAATTAGGTAGACCACCACATTTCGAAGCAGTTGTGGTTACAAGATTCATTTGATAAGGTTCGTGCCAACGAGGTTCCAAACAGGATTTTTGCATGTACTTCTTTACTAGTACCCAGTGACCCGGGCACAAGTTGTTACCCTGCACCTGCTGAACTGTAGTTGCGACTTCTCCAACCTGGTCAGACACAGAAAGCACCGCATCAGCCTATTCTGTACAATAATCGAGTACCAAGTCATCAGCAATATTCACTAGCTGATTTGCTGGGACTGTAGGCTGCCTCATAGCCCTCCCTATTATTATTTTATGAGTGGCAGTCCAGTTCTTCTGTCTGGGATACTTTGCAAACTAATCAACACAAGAGGAAGTGCATCAGACCATTTCAGGGATGTATACGCACATACTTTTGCCAATTAGGACTTTATAGTTTGATAAACTTGTTCAACAAACCTAGATGCCTCTAGCCGATAAGCACAATGTAGCCTTTGTTCACAAACATTAGTACCACCCAATTTTTGAAGTGGGTACCTCTATCCAATCCAACGAGACTCAAAATCCAAATCTAGGGATCAGCTCTCTAAGAAGCAGTTTAGATACTGTTAGGCTATCGTTGTGTCTTGTGGGGTAAGCCTCTACGCAACGAGAAAACAGACACACAATCACAAGGACATATTTCAATGATTTGCAAGGGTGTATTTTAATGAAATCAAGCTGCATGCAGGTAAAAGTACCTCCTGATGTTCCAATTTGACTCGTATTGACCACTGTTTGTCTTCCTGCATTATGTTGTTGACATATCACACACCTTTGACACAGTCTCTCTGCAATGCCTCTAAATCGGGGATTGTACCAGTTCTGGCTAAAGAGACATAACATAGCATCTCTTCCCACATGTGCAGGTCCATGGCAATTTCTTGACATCAGAGACAACAGGCTATCTGGTGTCCCATCCCTGTATACCTACACCTCATCTTCCTGTCTACGATTACATCCTGATTTAATGCATCCTTCTTTTTCTGTTTGTGGAACTGCATCTTGTAATTCTTTGATTTCTTCCCAAATTTTCACAACTGAAAACATCAATTTGCATTCTGTGTCATCAGACTGTTCCTTTAAAGATTCCTCATTAAGTGCGTAAGAATTTAGGGCACAATAATACACAGTCTCACCAGCGTGACTATTGCCAACCATCACATAATCATGGCCAGTCTGGTGGGTGGAACACTTCACCAACGCAATCTGAGCCGGCAGTAGTAGTGCCATCAGTAGGTTTTTCACGCACTCTCCATTTCTTATTGGTGAACCCGAAGAAGTCATGAACCCACATTGAGACCACAACTGTCCAAAATCATGTACCACCCCAGAATCATATTGACTGTCTATAAATATGGTTACTCTTATTTGTTAGGTGATGCTGCAAGCCCTGGTAAGTGCAATCAATTCTGCCACCTGTGCTGAATACACACCTTTCAACCATGACGCTTCAACTACACCCACCACAGTACAGATTGCATACCCAGCTCGTAACTCCTGAATCTCTCAAGCATGATACATCCACAAACAATACATGATTTGTCTCAAGCAATGGGGCATCTTGGATGTCAAGCGGCAGTTTAGTACACAATTCGGTATAGTCAAGACCATTATGTTCAGCTTCATCCATTACAACGTCATGTCCTGGTAACGGCATCAAGGTAGCTGACTCAAACTTGTGCATCTCATCACAGTCACATTTTATTTTTAGCACCCAGAATCTCTTGTTCATATTTTGTTAACCTTGAGATGCTGTGTTTGAGTTTGAGTCAACAAAATCTCAACAGAATGTGGCACATACACTTTTAAAGGAAGATCCATCACATATTTTCACACTTTTCCAAACTCGCACATGTTGCAGCAACAGATTTCAAACATCCAGTTAAAGCAGCAGCCACAGGAATTAATGTAGCTTATAAATATGCAATAGGGTCTGCAAGCAGTTCCATACATTTGCTTTAGAATGGAGAGTGCACAACCTTCGGGTTCACCGCAAAACAGAGTAAAACTCTTGTTAAAGTCGGGCATTCCCAATGCTGGACCTCAACAGACCCTGTCTTGCAGTTCAAGAAAAGAGCACCTCCTATGTAACAGGATTGGACACATCTTTGTGTTTCAGTTTCTGAAGTGGCTTAACTATCAGAGACACATTTGGGATCCACTGACTGCAATAACCAACCATTTCAAAAAACATACAAACTTCCTTTTGGGTATTAGGCTGATTCCTCTGCAAAATAGCAGTGATTTGATCCTGTGACACTTTTCTGACTCTTTTTTCAATGTGGTGTCCCAAATAAAGAACTTCTCTTTTATAAAACTGGAGTTTTGCTGGTGACACCTTATATCCCCTCACTGCCAAATGATTCAGTAAGGCAACAGTATCAGAAAAGCACGCTTCTTTAGTTCCTGATGCAACCAACAAATCATTAATGTACTGCACCAGCACAGAGTGATTCAGCATTTCCAATGATTCCAAATTTCTCTTCAATATTTGATTGAAGATTAAGGGACTTTCCATGTACCCTTGTGGAACTCTGCACCATGCAAAAACACGGTTTCCAAACTGGAACGCAAATACATTTGGCTATTTGGATGCAAGGGAATGGCAAAAAAGGCTTGACACAAGTCAATCACTGAAAACGATTCAGCTTCACATGGCATCTGATATAGAATCACAGCAGGATTTGGTACTATTGGACTACAAGGTATAACAATCTGGTTACTTTTCTGCAAATCCTGAATAATTCTATATTTCCTGTTTGGTTTACTTATGCCCATGATAGGTGAATTACAATGTCTGCCCAAAATCTCTCTCAGAATTTGTTCTTCGATCAGAGTCTCAATCATTGATATTATTCCAGCAATAGTTTTGGGGTTTAAATTATATGCTGGAGTTTTTGGATAGTCTACATTTCGTTTATTGGGATTCAATTGGAGCTATTTCTTTCCTCAGCCAGATGTTCTTTCCTGTAAAATACCACCCTCCAGGTAAGACTGTATCTCTTAACACAGGAGGTAAGTCAATTTCAGCAAGTAAGGGATACAAACCCTTTACTTAGGTCTTTTGTCTAGACAGTTTAAACACCACATCGTCATCTTTAGTATGTAATTCTATTCCTTCAGAGTACAATAGATGTAGCAATTTATTTTACACAACAAGTCTCGCCCTAACAAATTTACTGGACCAGAATCACACACCACAATTTTATGTAAATCCTCAAAGGTTCCAATCTGTACTTGCATAGGCTCTGTCACTAGGGTTAAAATCAATTGATTCAATACTCCTACTACTTGGATTCCTTCTCCTGAGAGGGGTAGGTTGGGAATTATTTCGACAGTTCTCACAGTGGATCGAAATGAAATAGGTGTTCCATTTACCTTTCTGTCCTCATAAGTACCATTCTGATCTACCTCTAAGGATGTGCCAAGCACGCATTCCTCCTCCCCTCTCAGGCAACTCATTGGGATGTATCTGAGTCACTGTCATCCATCTGCAACAAATATTGTGATGCCACTTGCACATTTGGATTTTCTTGATCATTTGTATGGAAACCCATATTCACATTGTATTTCTGTCCCATTCAAATTTTGCATAGGAGCTTGAGGCATATTTTCCAGTTCCACTTTTATTTACCTACATCTATGCTCATGCCTCGATTTGAATTACCTGGTACACTACCAGTAGTAGCTATATCTCTAATCCAATCAATATGTTCTTCCAGTGATGGCCCTATTGGTGTACTCATTTCTGATCTCTGAGATTCTCCACTAACTTCTCCTGCTCTTTGCATTACCTGTGAATTTGTTTTCTGATTTCTCATTTGCAAAACCCATCGAGTCATTATTCGCTGACTTCTACTTGGTTTTTCAAGGCTTTTTTCTGTGATGTTTATGTTCTATTCCTCCTTAAATGGTGGAATTCATTCTATTAGTTATCTACCCACCACTCTCATAGGGTTCAGTTCTTTCTGGTGTAGATAATGCTCACTTTCTTGCTTGTCAAATGCAAGGAATGACTTTCTCCTGTAGTTCCAGTTGGAATGGTTATTGCATAAACGTGTGAAACTCCTCGTGCTATTTGATATAGAGAAACAATCAGACCTATAGTTTGAGGTAAATGGAATTTTTATGGTCAATTGTGTCCCCTAACGTGTACCCCAACGGCTCCATGTACGTACTTCAAGTACATGTAATTTCCCTCCACGACCGAATCTGAAGACGCAAATACATTTGCGTCCAACGTTAACATGTCCTCTATCAGATCCACCATGAATGGATTGATAATTCAGTTCCTAAGTATACCGTGCCACCGTCTTTATATGGTGCCCTTTCACGTTTTTCCTGGCTCTGCCGAGCTAGGCCCTGATTTCTGTCTTCAAGCCACGTCTGTCTCTGCCTCTGAAAGCTGCAGCATGGAGATGCATCCCTGACCTCTGCCTTACTTCCTGCCAAGCGAGCGGTGCCCGGCTCGGCCTGGTCTGCCTGCCAAAAACAGTATTTTACCTTCAAGTTATCAGCGTAGCCAGCTCAGCTCCTCGAAAACACATTCCTGTCTAGTGATTTAGGTAAACATATCCCCGGCTGCAGAGCAAAGAGCAAGTTTCCCTGTCCTTGATCAGACTGAAACTACATGGGAACAATATACAGATTTCAATAAAGGATTCTTTCCCTATCTAGGCACTGTCTCCAATAGTAAACTGATACGCAAATTAACCAGAATACTTGAAGCAGTAGTGAATGAGACTACTTCTGCCTTGGGCAACTTAACAGAGGAGCAGTCTGCTATGAGACTTGTCGTTCTTCAGAACCGCCTTGTCCTTGACGTCATCCTGGCCGATAGGGGCGGGGCTTGTAGAGTCATCGGATCCAGTTGCTGCGTGTTTATTCCAAATAACGCGCCATCAGTCTATAAGGCCATTACCAGACTTCATGAAATTGCCCATCTGATACACCAGAATCCAGGCTCCTGGACTTGGTCCGGTTGGCTCTGGAGTGTAATCACAGCCTGGGGATGGAAGCTACTGTCATTCCTAGGAATCATATTGGCCATAGTATTCAGTTGTTGCCTATGTCTGCAATGTGGGCCAGCGATTTGCGGCTTGTGCGCCACAGCTTGTGTTCCCCATTCAAGTTCACGTTCCCATTCCAGAAGAAAGAAAGAAGAGCAAATGATGTTATATGAACAGATTGATGGTCTCATGAACATCGACATATCATGAAGGGTCCGTAGGGGACAAGGAGGGAATGAGGTAATTGGAATTTTTATGGTCAATTGTGTCCCCTAACGTGTACCCCAATGGCTCCATGTACGTACTTCAAGTACATGTAATTTCCCTCCACGACCGAATCTGAAGACGCAAATACATTTGCGTCCAACGTTAACATGTCCTCTATCAGATCCACCATGAATGTATTGATAATTCAGTTCCTAAGTATACCGTGCCACCGTCTTTATATGGTGCACTTTCACGTTTTTCCTGGCTCTGCCGAGCTAGGCCCTGATTTCTGTCTTCAAGCCACGTCTGTCTCTGAAAGCTGCATCCCTGACCTCTGCCTTACTTCCTGCCAAGCGAGCGGTGCCCGGCTCGGCCTGGTCTGCCTGCCAAAAACAGTATTTTACCTTCAAGTTATCAGCGTAGCCAGCTCAGCTCCTCGAAAACACATTCCTGTCTAGTGATTTAGGTAAACATATCCCCGGCTGCAGAGCAAAGAGCAAGTTTCCCTGTCCTCCGTGCAAGTAATTTACAGTTCCCGTTACCAGAGTAGGCCCATGGCCCCGCACGTAGACACGCAGACACCTATGCACGCACTAACATTCAGTATAGAGTAGCCTCTGCCCAAGAGACCTTTTCCTCTAGATTAAACATCCTCCAAATACTAGATATCAGATATGTTATAGGGACAGGTCGATCTGACATGCCAGACTTCTGTCTCTTCTACTAGTGTTAAAAGTCAGACCTTTAGCTTCCTCCCGTTGCACGTCAATCACACGTCATATTAGCTGCGCGCGCATCCAGGCCACAGGTTGCTGACTCTGCAAGAAGTCTCTAAGCATCCACCTACTTGTGACACTTTTCTGTGACGTTTCTAGTACACGCCTATGTGCACACCCCTGTTCACGCCTTTTTGCTACGCACATGTGTTCTTATCATATACATTTCACTTGTCACGCCTACTGTATTCAATGCTATTGTGTCATTTTACTATATATGTCATGTACTGTGAATAAATCGTTGACATCTTTCCTGCCATCATTGCATACCCGAACCCTTGTATTGATGGAATAGATTTCCATGACTCGAGTCATCATTTATGATTAAAGCCCTTATGACTCAGACACCACGGACTCTGCCTCTCATTTGATTGAGCTATTTTCTTTAGTTTTCCGAAATTATCTGGCAAACTCGTATACAGTAAAATATTTACCACATAATTTGGCGCCCGAACAGGGACCCCTCCCCCACCCCACGCGCCGGTGATGCGTCGCAGGCTTTGCCCCCGACTACAGCTGTGACGGACCCCATGCGCATCTGCAGGTTTTCCTGTATCTCCCTCAGGCCTACGGAGGTGACGGAGACTGCGGTCGACATCCAGACGAGGCGGTGAGGAGTGCGGAGGATCCCGACCAGAGCCCAGCCGAGAGAGCAGTTTCCGAGGTATCGAGAGGCCCACCAGTAGTGTCGAGGCGCATGCGTAGTGCGCAGCAGCAGCAGTGACGTCGTAGCGGTCCAGTCCAGTCCAGTCGAGTTTCCGAGGCCTTCTGTTCTGTGCTTCCCGGTGAGTACCGTTGCTGGGGACGCATCAAGACGGGTGCATTAACTTGTGTCCGGTCAAGACGGGTTTGGGTACACAAATCCGGTCTGCACTGTTTTAGCAGTGTATCTGTACTGTTTAGCAGTGCATCTAGTATCTAGGTATCCAGTTATTATTGTTTGTTTCAAAATGTTTCAATGTGTTTTAATGTCGTGGTATGAGTGATTGTTTGCATTTTCTTACTGTGTTTATTGTGTCTAGACCGAGTTAGCTATGCCTTTATTTTCGAAATTACGACAGATAGGAACTAGAAAAGGGATACTTGAGGAAGCTGTTCCCATCCCACCCAGGGACACTCCTGGACATTTTATGTACCACAAGCACGGCTTAGATGCCATATTATATCTAGACTTGTGGGTGGACTATACGAAAGACTTAGCAGAGAATCAGAGATGGCCCGTTACAGGGACATGGGATGCCGAGTGCATCATGAGAGTAGAAGAAGCGTTATGGAAAAAGAAAGCCAGACAATCACAGAAAGACGCCATCGAATTATGGCGTAAAGAATCACATCGACGGACAGAGAAAGCACTCAGAAAAGTAGAGAAAAGTAGAGAAGATTCCGAAAAAGCTAAAGAAAAAGAACTACTAGAAGAAGGACAGCGAGTCAGAATAGAACAACACGAAAGACAGAGTAATGCCATTATGACAGGACTGTATCCAGTCCTGGCCGAGGGCTTGCCCAAGGCGACCCCGGAAACACCGAAAGATCTTCCCCCTCCATTGGTTCCGACTAAATTACGTCACAAAACCGCAGCAGATATTTTCCTTTCTTCCTATTTAGACGACGTAGCTCCCGCATATACCAATGTAACCGTACCACCTGTACCTGTACCACCTGTTGGTCATCTGCTCCCGGGTCCGCAACAGCAGACCCCTCCCGCACCACTTCCCGCACCTGTTGTCACTTCCCCTATTGTTCTCCCTAGTATTCATCCGCTTAATCCCTTTGGGGCTGGCGCTGCCCAGGTCCCAACCCCGTTACAGATACCGACCCTACAGCCAGGTTATGCTCAAGCCTCCATCACAGGAGGTGCTACAGGAGGTTATCGCACCCCGCCACAGGTACAACGAATGACAATGAGAGAATTAGCAATGCAGCGTACACCTAAAGCAGCCCCAGCCGAAAAGCTTAAAGAACAGCTTACCAATTGCAGATATGACACAGTGCCTGGTAAAACAGGACCCATGATGTTAGCATCCCTACGTTTAAGACGTGTTACAGATTACTTGGTGTTATTACCAGAAATGCCAGACCATCTAGACAATATATTTCATTTTATCAGAACAGGAGAAAGGCCGGAGTGTGTTGGTGAAGCCATGTCACGTCAGAAAGTTGAGACACAAGGTTTAATAATGCGATTTTTGGTTAACTGTCTGATAAGGGAACAAGATCAGCCTAGCTTTCCACAAGAAGAGATGGATAGATTGTCAAGATGGAGTCAAAATATTGCAGAGGGTAAACATGATAGAGAGAGAAGTATACATGCCATGGTTAGAAAAATCTGTAACGAAATAATAGCAATACATGCCCACCGAGAATCTGAAAGACATTCTGGGTCAGAGGATAAAGGAACCTCAGATGAGGAAGAACCAGAGAACGCAGCAGAAACCTCGCAACAGGCGGGGGGAGACATGATGGCATATGTAGGTAGAGAGAAACTGCCTAGACAGTACCCTCTTGATAGGCCCTTCGACAGACCCATTCGGTTAGAAAACAAGAAACGTTACCTTTGTCCGATACCAGAACGATGTTCCCTTGAACATATATTCCAGCATACTGATAAAGTACTGAAAGAAAGAGTAGGCTATCACGAACTCAATACCCTACGTGATCAGGAACTAGCCCGGTCCGCAGTACAGTGGGCCGGGGATGACAGCACATACAAAGACGATTCAGTAGTACAAACATTTTTAAGTCTTACTCCAGAAGAACAGCGACTAGCTGGTATATACATGACCCAACATCTCATTATACAGTATGAAAACGAAGCATCTGATCCAGGTCCGTTATATAATTTATTACAGGACTTACTCATGAGAAGAAGGAGAGGTCTAGGTACCGATCTAATTGAAATAATTCTAGAACAACGTCACAAGTATAGAACTTTCTTAACTCCACATCTTGTTTCCGTTCCACCCCCAGTCAGGCAACAATATCACCTAGACAAACAGAATCCTTTACGAGAAGTACATCCAGTCAGGAAAGCCGATGATACCCTTGAACGCGTGTTTGTATACACGCCTATAACTAAAATGGAATTATTAGAAATGAAGAAAATAGTGCCCAGTCATGATAAAGACCCTGCAGGTTTCCACCGTGAAATAAAAGACATGTTACTCATGAGAGATTATACCTATCCCGACATTATGAAGATACTGAAAGTGTTATTGCCTGCCGGTATGTACGAGAAACTCAAGGAAAAAGAATGGGAGGTGGGAGACAAAAAGATTAATTGGGCTGAATTAGAAACCGAAGAAACTGGTCGAACCCCAGGTTTAGGTCTTGGGGCGAAAACTAAAGCATTACCAGGATTGTAGTACAGGTCTTGCCGAGATTATTGGCAACTAAAAAGGAGGATTGGGATGCAATCTCAGCCTGCAAACAGAAACACGACGAAGACACTAGTGATTTTTATTCCTGATTCGAGAAATGTTTTATTATTAATAGTGGCCTGAAAAGAAGTAGCGAGTCATACCCACACCTTTTTGTATCAAAATTAGTCGAGAATTCCCTGCCCCAGGTTAAGAACCATGTACTGAAAGTTGAGAGCACATGGCAAGCTAATACGCCTTCCCAAATGTTGCAAATGTTACAGTACCACCAGAACAGAATTAGGGAAGAACATGATCACAAACAGAGACGTATGAAAGACACGAAAATGAAAGTACTAGTTGCTCAGTCAGTTCCAGCTGATGGTCATAAAAGGGGTACGACACAATCCAATAATTCAAATTCAGCAGCTCCTGTTAAAGGGATATGCAACTATTGTAAACAGCCAGGTCACTATGTAAACGATTGTGCAGTTCTGAAACACAACATAGCCACAGGTAAAACCAAAGAGAGACCACGTCCTCCTAGACAGGACCAGGTCCAACAACACGTTCCACAGAATGTACAGCCTATGCAGGTTCCACAACAGACCGTAGCGGTACCACAGCCACAACCCATTGCCGCAACACAACATGTTACACAGCAGATGTACCAGTATGCACAATCTGACTATCCTGATTATCAACAATACACATGAAACAGCCTAGAGAGGGAGGTTGGCTTGCCCCTTATTGAGGTTCCTGTAGATCAAGAAGGTCCTTATGTACACAGTCAAGTATTAGGGAAGGATAGAAAATTTTTGATTGACACAGGGGCAAGCAGAACGACCATCAGTCATGAAGAGGTTCCAGGGGCACCCCTCTCAGGCTCACAGAATGTTTCCCTTGGATTTTCAGGAAAGCCTATAGTCAATGAAGAATCGAAACCTGTTCCCCTAGCAGTTGGTCCATTATCTCGTATTACAGACTTATTGCTCACGAAATCATGTCCAGAAAATTTGCTTGGTATAAAGACCCTGAAAGCTCTAGGAGCTGTAATTTGTTGTTCTCCGGAAGGAGTAAGGTTGTTTCTTCGTGATTTCAAAGGCCATTATGTATTAAGAGATTTTGACCCCAGGTTACAGAATGTTCCTGCACATTTATGGGCACAAGGCCCCACTGATGTAGGTTGTATGCACATTACTCCATACCGTGTTACACTCAAGCCAGGAGTAGTACTACCACGTATTCGACAATACAAGTTACCACCAGATGCTGTAGTGGCTTTACTGAAAATCATTGACGAGCTCATTGCACAAGGAGTGGTTGTAGAAACCGACTCCAATGTTTGTAATTCCCCTATCATTCCAATTCTTAAACGTACAGATCCAAATGCACCTCCTGTTTATCGATTAGTCATCGATTTACGAGAACTGAATAAATGTATTATACCACAATATCCCGTGGTCCCAGACATTTCGTCCCTATTGACAGCTATTAATTCTGAAGCGACGTTCTTTACTGTAATCGACCTCAAGAACGCCTTCTTTAGTGTCCCCATTGATCCGGAAAGCCAATATCTTTTCGGATTCTGTTTAAATGGCCGAAGCTTCAAATTTGCACGCGCACCTCAAGGATTTACAGAAAGTCCCAGCATCTACAGCCAAGCATTAAAACGACAACTTGACAGTATTCACATGCCTGCCAACACTGCCCTACTCCAATATGTCGATGATCTATTGATCACCGCCCGTAGTGAACCTGAATGTGAACAAGCATCACTGACAGTTTTGCATTTCTTGGCGGACAAAGGACACAAGGTGTCTCCTTCGAAGCTACAATTCTGTGCCCAGCAAGTGGTGTACCTTGGGCACTTGCTGTCCAAGTGGGGTAGGCAGCTGACACCTGAACGAATACAGTTAATTGCACATCTTCCGCAAACCAAGACACAGAAAGAAGTACGAGCCTTTATTGGACTCACTTCCTATTGCAGACAATGGATTCCACAATATGCATTTCTAGCTAAACCACTCATACAGTTGACAACACAGGAGGCAGCGTCCTCGACTGTCCTCCCATGGACTCAGGAACATACACAAGCTTTTGACGAATTAAAGAAAGCCTTATGTCAAGCACCAGTTTTAGCGACACCATGTTACAGCAAACCTTTTACACTTTTCGTAACAGAACGCGATGGCACAGCGTTGTCGGTTCTCACTCAGGTACAAGCAGACAAACACAAACTGTGTGCTTATTTTTCGAGTAGATTGGATCCAGTAGCCCAGGCCCTGCCTGCGTGCTTAAAGTCAGTCGCAGCGACAGCTCTAGCAATCCGACAAAGCGATTCCATTGTATTAGGACATCAATTGACAGTACAAGTTCCACATTCTGTAGAGGTTCTTCTAAACAGAACCCAGACTCAACACTTGACTGTAGCACGACTGACAGGTTATGAATTGACATTATTCCAACCACACATAGAAATCAGACGTTGTAATACACTGAATCCTGCTACACTTTTACCCTTGAGTACAACAGACCCTACTCCACATGACTGCGTGGATGTAGTTGACACAGTTACGAAACCCAGACAAGACTTGACAGATGTCGCATTATCCGATCCAGACCTGACACTTTATGTAGATGGTTCATGTTTAAGAACAAGTACAGGAGAGTTAGTGGCCGCCTATGCAGTGACCACTGAAACTGAAGTCATAGAAACACATCGCATTGACACCCTGTCAGCCCAAGCAGCAGAGCTCATCGCTCTGACCCAAGCCTGTATATGAGCCAAGGACTTGAAAGTAAATATATACACAGATTCACGTTATGCATTCGGAGTCGTACACGACTTCGGCGTCCTCTGGCAAGAAAGAGGTTTCTTGACCTCTCACGGAGCCAAGATACAGCATGGCCCCCTCATTCAAGCTCTGTTAGAAGCAATACATTTGCCTACAGCTATAGCTATCATGAAGTGCAAGGCACATACGAAAGTCACCGACAAGATTTCTCAAGGCAACGATTTTGCAGATCGAATAGCGAAACATACAGCACTGACTCATACTCAAACAATGGACAAGACAAAGACTGATGTAACTTCACCCACACAATGTATGACAGACAGGGACCCCACACAAGATGTCATCGACATACAGACACATGCCACTCCAGATGAAATAAAGAAATGGGCTGAACAAGGAGGGGTCCAGACAGATCAAGGATGGATGACGAAGGGAAAGACCACATGGTTTCTCCCCGACTCTATGGTTCAGGTTATCATTAACACAGCACATAGTCCAGCACATTTAGGAGAAAAAGCCATGTTAGACAGTTTACAGAATCTCTGGTTCAACAAGCATTTAAGAGCAGCAGCCAAACAGAAAGTGCGTACCTGCATGATCTGTTGTCAGTTCAATCCAGGAAAAGGTGTTCCCTTAGAGCAAGGTGGATTTCATCCTCCCGACTACCCTTTTGAAGTCCTCCAGATGGATTATATTCAGATGGAAAGATGCAGAGGATTCAAGTATGTCCTCGTAGTTGTATGTGCCCTATCCCGATGGACAGAAGCATATCCCGTCCCAGATTACACTGCCCCGACCACTGCCAAGCAGTTGGTTAGTGAGTTTTTCCCTCGATACGGTTTGCCCCGTGTCGTGTATTCAGATAACGGTCAGCCATTCTCATCCGAACTAATGAAGCAGGTCTCGCTTCTATTGGGGTACCAGTGGAAGTTTCACTGTATCCGGCATCCTGAGGCAGCAGGTCTCGTGGAGCGGCACAATCAGACTCTGAAAACTCGCCTTGCAAAAGTGTGTAAAGAGAAGGGAGTAGATTGGATAGTAGCTTTGCCAGTTGCTCTTTTTTATATGAGAATGGTAGCCCATTCTAGGACAGGGCTATCCCCGTATGAGGTGGTCTTCGGTAGACCTCCTAATATGTGGGGGACGCCTCTGCCTCGAAAAATTACCGATGTTGATAGTACTATGCTGACAGATTACCTTGCTTCCTTGATGTCTGCACTACAATCATGTCGTTCACAGGTCACAGCAGCCTTCCCAGACAACACCGAGGTGAAGCCACATGAACTGGTCCCGGGCGATGTTGTCGTCGTTCGGAACTTTGACAGATCGAGCCCTTTGGAGCCCCGCTGGAAGGAGCCGAAGATCGTTTTGTTAACAACCAGGACTGCCGTGAAACTGGAGGGGCGCAAGGGTTGGGTGCACTCCAGTCACGTTAAACGATTTCATGGACTTCCGCCAAAATCTGAATCCCAGAACTCCCACGTACCAGTGACTGATACCAAACTCCCCCTTCTAGAGAAAACTCCCCAAGAGGAGTACAGACAGAAATTGAGGTCTAGTAAGTCAGACAGTTTCATTGTTTAAGTCCCCCTCGGGTGAAGTGGTTAGGCAGTTTCTGACAATGTACAAGTTAGACCCAAATAGAGAGAGAGATAGACAGGAGACCAAGAAACGAAGTTATTGTAAAAGTCTCCGGAGCAGATGCGTCTGCACACTACTTATTATGTTTTTTCTGAGTCTTACGATTATTGTTTTGAGTTGGATGCTATATATGTATTTTCCTCTTGCACATTCTTTTAATAACACTGCAGAGCACACGTTCAGTGCTCTTCCTCCACACGAATTGTCTTATAGACTTGCGCTGCGCAACAATACATTTATTCGTATGTTACACCATTCTCACCAGACCAACAATGCTACTAATTGTTGGATATGTGGCCGACTCCCTCCCTATCAGAACTACAAGGGAGCTCTGCCCCTCTTTCCTTACCCGTTTACACATAATGGTTCCTGTGGTGCATGGTTTAGTTTAATATCCTCTATAAACACCGAGTCTAGAGTTTCCCAAAGCAATTGGATATGGGGAAATCTGAACACAGTCATGAACAAGGCATGTTTCCCAGATAAGGAGGGTTTTCCGCAAATGACAGGAACAGACCTAGAAAATGAAGTGTATGGATTAGGCAATTTTACACTTAACCTCATGATTCTAAATGTTCAGTCAGAAACCAGTCCAGACTTGCCATCCATATCAGTTTTACCAGCAAAAGGTGTATTATGTGTCAGAAAGAATGGTTCAGTACATCTAGGTCACAGTGACTGTACTACTGTGGTCGAATTCAGTGATAAAGGCAAGTCTACATTCAAAGCTTCCCGACATTCCTATTTCATTTGTGGTCAGACAGCCTATGTACGTTTACCTCCAGACTGGGATGGTACCTGTTTCATTGCATTCTTATTGCCACCAGTATTCCTAGCCCCATCCGACTATCACAGGAATTCCCGCCTTAATATTGTCAGACACAAGAGAGACCTCCCAATAGTTGATCAGACTGAAACTACATGGGAACAATATACAGATTTCAATAAAGGATTCTTTCCCTATCTAGGCACTGTCTCCAATAGTAAACTGATACGCAAATTAACCAGAATACTTGAAGCAGTAGTGAATGAGACTACTTCTGCCTTGGGCAACTTAACAGAGGAGCAGTCTGCTATGAGACTTGTCGTTCTTCAGAACCGCCTTGTCCATGACGTCATCCTGGCCGATAGGGGCGGGGCTTGTAGAGTCATCGGATCCAGTTGCTGCGTGTTTATTCCAAATAACGCGCCATCAGTCTATAAGGCCATTACCAGACTTCATGAAATTGCCCATCTGATACACCAGAATCCAGGCTCCTGGACTTGGTCCGGTTGGCTCTGGAGTGTAATCACAGCCTGGGGATGGAAGCTACTGTCATTCCTAGGAATCATATTGGCCATAGTATTCAGTTGTTGCCTATGTCTGCAATGTGGGCCAGCAATTTGCGGCTTGTGCGCCACAGCTTGTGTTCCCCATTCAAGTTCACGTTCCCATTCCAGAAGAAAGAAAGAAGAGCAAATGATGTTATATGAACAGATTGATGGTCTCATGAACATCGACATATCATGAAGGGTCCGTAGGGGACAAGGAGGGAATGAGGTAATTGGAATTTTTATGGTCAATTGTGTCCCCTAACGTGTACCCCAACGGCTCCATGTACGTACTTCAAGTACATGTAATTTCCCTCCACGACCGAATCTGAAGACGCAAATACATTTGCGTCCAACGTTAACATGTCCTCTATCAGATCCACCATGAATGGATTGATAATTCAGTTCCTAAGTATACCGTGCCACGGTCTTTATATGGTGCACTTTCACGTTTTTCCTGGCTCTGCCGAGCTAGGCCCTGATTTCTGTCTTCAAGCCACGTCTGTCTCTGCCTCTGAAAGCTGCAGCATGGAGATGCATCCCTGACCTCTGCCTTACTTCCTGCCAAGCGAGCGGTGCCCGACTCGGCCTGGTCTGCCTGCCAAAAACAGTATTTTACCTTCAAGTTATCAGCGTAGCCAGCTCAGCTCCTCGAAAACACATTCCTGTCTAGTGATTTAGGTAAACATATCCCCGGCTGCAGAGCAAAGAGCAAGTTTCCCTGTCCTCCGTGCAAGTAATTTACAGTTCCCGTTACCAGAGTAGGCCCATGGCTCCGCACGTAGACACGCAGACACCTATGCACGCACTAACATTCAGTATAGAGTAGCCTCTGCCCAAGAGACCTTTTCCTCTAGATTAAACATCCTCCAAATACTAGATATCAGATATGTTATAGGGACAGGTCGATCTGACATGCCAGACTTCTGTCTCTTCTACTAGTGTTAAAAGTCAGACCTTTAGCTTCCTCCCGTTGCACGTCAATCACACGTCATATTAGCTGCACGCGCATCCAGGCCACAGGTTTCAGCTGACTCTGCAAGAAGTCTCTAAGCATCCACCCACTTGTGACACTTTTCTGTGACGTTTCTAGTACACGCCTATGTGCACACCCCTGTTCACGCCTTTTTGCTACGCACATGTGTTCTTATCATATACATTTCACTTGTCACGCCTACTGTATTCAATGCTATTGTGTCATTTTACTATATATGTCATGTACTGTGAATAAATCGTTGACATCTTTCCTGCCATCATTGCATACCCGAACCCTTGTATTGATGGAATAGATTTCCATGGCTCGAGTCATCATTTATGATTAAAGCCCTTATGACTCAGACACCACGGACTCTGCCTCTCATTTGATTGAGCTATTTTCTTTAGTTTTCCGAAATTATCTGGCAAACTCGTATACGGTTAAATATTTACCACAAGTTACTGGAACTGATAATTCTCTGGAGTCTAATCTCCATCCAAAATGCTTTTGTAAGCTGGATGTAAATTTGCAGGTGGGGCTTCTGGCAATAAACCCACAAATGGATTTGTCCCTGAACTAATCTGTTCTTCATGATCAGGTGGAGGTCTATTTAGTAATAATTAATTCAATAATTCAACATCTATATCATCCGGATTCTCATCTGTCATGAGTATTGAGCTTTTGGCTCTTCAGTATGTCTCTTTTTCTCCTAACTCTTTTCTCTTTCCTTACATTTGTGCATCCAAAGCAACATCTTCTTTCCATTTCTTCTTTTGGGAATCCCATTTTGCCTCTGCATACAGATCTAACATATTTCTATATCTCCTCTGACATGTCTCTTTTTCTCCTGGATGGGCTTTGTGTTCCTGTTCTTCAAAAGCTTTATATTGCATGGGTCTAGGACTAGGTTTCATAATATTCATCTGTCTCCTCAAATTTTCAAAAATCCTTACATTAAATGTCCCATAGTGTGGAAACGCTAGGGACCATTCTTCTCAGTTAATTTTACCCAATTCTCCAACCAGGTGCAAGTGTCATATCCTCTCTCTAATGACATCTGAAATACAGGTGTTTCTTCTAGAGCCACAGGAACTCCTCCCCTAGTAGAAATAGGCTCATGTTTGCATATCAAAGCTTTTAATAGCCTAAGGAATTTAATGGTTTGTTTATTTCAATGCAATCAGTTTTTATTCCTGCAACTCTCTTCCATATTGTTGTTTTCTATTTCCATTTGCTGTTTGTTCTCAACTACCAGTCCCAGCGCAGCTTCACACCAACCACCAATACCCTGCTGCACTTGTATGACATCAGTCTAACTCCTCACTGCAACTGACCCTCCCTTCACTAACTGTTTAGTCATCTTTTCTCTTTCGTCTTTTCTTTAAACAAATTTTATGCAAAATAAATACAAACATAAAACAATGGTGTCTGCTCCACTAAACAAATTATAGATACCCACTCATTCAGAAATGTTTTATTTGCTTCTAGTGAAACCTCGACCAGCATGATTTCACTCTCTTTAAGTAAAAATATGTATGAGCTCTCCTGGTGCACTTGCTGAAAGAACCACAACAATTCCAACTTGTCATTCTTCAAAGTTCCCTTTCTAAGTACTGGCAACGATGTCTCATTCACAGTACTCACTTAACAGCAGACAAACACACTTAGGGATTGATTAGGATCGCGGTTTTCCCGTATCCTCCAGGCCGGCGGAAGCCACCGCCGGCCCGGAGGATGCGGGAAAACCGCTGCGGAGGCACAGAAGACCCACCGCCAAATTAGGATGGTGGTGGGTCTCAAAATCCGTCTGCTGCTTTTCCGCCGCGGTCGCCTTCCGACCACGGCTGAAAAGCTCTAACATGGCTGTCGGTGTCTGTCAGACACCACCAGCCATATTAGGATAGCGGAAAACATATGCTTTTCCACAGCGGCTTTTCCGCCGTGGAAAAGCATACGGAGATTGCCTTCGGGGGCCTGTTGCAGGCCCCCTTGGTGACGGTGGGTGCACATGGGGGGTACCTATGGTACCCCCCAGCATTTGCGTGGACATAGCGGCGGGCACTGCGCGATGCCTGCTGCTTTGTGCACGCAAATGGCGTGCATGCTTTTTAAAATTGTGGCGGGTGCAGCTTGAAGCTGCACCCGCCGCAATGTTAAAGATTGAGGATGTGACCACCACCCTGGTGGTCACATCCTAATCTGCACGGAGGGACCTCCGCAGCCCCTGGGGACAGTCCCAACTACTCTATGGTGGTGGACGGACTCAGGTCCGTCCGCCATCATAATCGGCCCTATTGAGTATCCCACCCGTAGGTGCATATCCCAGGATCTTAGAGCCTCAATGGACCCGTACTTACTTAGGCCTCAACGGACCTAAACTCAATACAACATAGACATACAATTTTCACAATATGACATAATACTTCTGTGATCACAAGTCCATTTCAGTCTTTGTCGAGTCAAATTTGTGACCATCAGTCAGAACCCTACTACTTCTCCTAAGCTACTAGAAATATCTTTTTTAACCATGTCTCCTCATATCCTAGTTTAATTAGTTAAACTTACCATCTGACAAGCTACTAGAAAACTGATGCAGTGGAAAGCTTACAAAATGTCATTACTCTGCAATACTAAAATTCATCATCACCTACTGGGCCCATAAACATAAAGTTTTCCTTTCTTTTACAAATTATTTTATATCCTAATTATCAAACCTTGGTCCTCCAATGGATTTTTCTGTTGATCTAACAGGGACTTGGATATTTGGAGAACTTGAGGCAATTTCCTAATGAGGACCTGTCTCGAGTACCTACAGCATATATGCCTATTTCATCACCTTTCTCAGTTTCAATTAAACCACATACCTTGAGACAAAAAAGTTTTGACCCAAAGAAATGACACACATATGATAAGGATTGCTCATTAAAAACATTTATCTAAGCCTTTATTTGAATGGATAAAACATGAAGTCGCATTTAATATCAATTTTAATATCTGATAATTAGTGCAAATAACCACACAATACATTACAGACTCAATAAAAAAACTTTGGTGATTGCCTAGAAAGAGAGAGAGAAATCATAGGAAATGTATGATTTAGTTGTCCGATCATACAAACCAAAATATAGTTGAGATATAGTTTGTCTTCGATATGGATCTGGCCAAGTCAGAGTTGCTACACAGCATGCCACAGAAGGAGTCAGTTATCCCTTCAGCCGAAAGGTTATATCCTGCTCAACTTTACCAGTTGGCAAAGTGCAGGTTCTGAGCAGTTAGGAAGTTTCATTTCAATGGTTTGGCATTGAGGGAAACCAAAGGTCAGTCCAACAGCTTGTCAAGCAGGGAAAATGGAAAATGACAGCCTGCCCTGACTCCTCCCCAAAGGGCAATAATACTTCCAAAGGTTCACGGTTTACAAACACATAGTATCCTTTCCATCAGCCCATAATGTTTCCATTGGTTGCTCATGGTGTTATTAAACCTCACTAAGAAATCCGGAGGCATTATGTAATCCTTTTGCAAATACATTAAGTTCCAATTGTATTATATTCCCATCCTTTCCACAGAAGTAAGAAAACGTTATTTTACTCACAATCTGTCTGTTTCCAGGCGCTCTCCCTGGCTTTGCAATAATATTGTTACATTTCTGTCAATCGTGTTAATAAGTTGAAAGTGAGTCCATTGTTGTAAAATACAGAAAAGAAGCTTCATGAAAAGTTTTTAGTGTCTAAAGTGACTACTTCACCTAGACTTTTCATTCTGAGCAAGAAAGAAAAAGCATCTAAGGCCTATATGAATTTTTGCTGAATTATTACCATGTTATGATTATTATAAAACACACATTAATAATTGTATTTCAACTTCTCTTGATTAATTCTATCACTATTCTTCTTAAGATGTTACTTGTCAATATTAGGCAGCAACAAAAAAGTGCATGTTTATTGTTTTCAAGACAAATATTAATGTGTCATTCTGAAATACATGTTTTTATCACAAAACGTTAGAATAAGCTGCAGGTTTACATACTATCAATTACTACTGAATTAAGCATTCTAATCATTACAGAAGCTTTTTATGCAGACATTATTTAATATTTATACATATTAGAAGTTATTGTCACCACACTCTGTGTTAATTAAGGTTTGTGTCTCCAAACACATAATTACATGCATATGTAAATATCATTGGTCTCTCTCTTTGTTTACATTTTTTACGTTTTCATGTTTCAAACACTTCTGCATGCTTTTACGATGCAGTACGAAATCTCACATTTTTTGACTTAGCCAGTTTACATGTTTTTATCAAGAAATCATTTTTGTGCATTTTTTTTGATAGCGAGAATTTATAGAGACAAACGTCATTTAACATTTATCCTCCATCATTACCCCCCTGTAAATCTCATGGTGCCTGCCACACTTCCAGGGATTTACAAAAACTCCCAATTCTCTATGGGAGCTTGTGGTTTGGCCGGTATCCGACTGCAGCACAAGCTCCCATAGAAAATGGGAGTCTGTGATCACACCGTGTTTGGTGGCATCCAAATAATGCGGTCTGGACCACTGACCGGAGGCCATGGGTCCCGATTCCGGAACGGTGTGTCACCTGACATTGTAATCAGCCCCTTAGTGATTTGAACAAGAATCACAGGATGTTAAGCCAACGCCAAGGCTAGAACCTGGTTCTCCAGCTTCAAAGTCGGCAGCTTTTGCGGTTTGGCCACATCGTCTCCCCTTGAGAGCCTTCACTGTAGAGATGAAGTAGTCGGTGAGGGATGGACATTGCTTGCTTTCCTGAGGATTGTGTGTTGAGACAGAGTATATGGTCCAAGATGCTGTAGAAAGAGGTGTATTTAGAAGTCAGTGACAGTCTTTTGTCATGTCCTGCTATGCTGTTACTTTCAGGTGTTACCCCAGTCATGCTGATAGGCAGTGTGGAAAAACTTGAGACAAAAGACTCTTAAGATGTTCCAGGTCTTGTCTTCTGGAATGTCCTGTTTTTTGTTTCCCAAGATGTGCTGCTCCCAAAGGCTGACAAGTGTAAAGTGCAAATGATTTTGTGCCTGTGGAGTGTCTCTTTGAACTGGAGATGAAGCACAGTAGTATCTGCTGGAGCTCAGCAGCGACAAAGTGTGCAGAACAGAGACTGAAGGAGCACAACAAATATTTCAGTGGTCCTGTATACATTGCTGGAGCAGAGAATGGACTACTTAAGCTCAAAAGATATTGCTGGTGCATGAAACATTCTGCTGAAGCACCCTGGAGAATGCAGGAGCACAGCACAGATTGCTGGAGCACAACAGGGCTGCAGAAGCACAGCACAAGCACTGTGCTGACTGCTGAGTATACATAGTGGATTCACAGCAAGAATGTAGGAGCACAGCACAAGCTGTAGGAGTTCAGAATGTTAGAGCACAGTACAAACTGCTGGAGCACCACAAAGACAGTTGTATCATAGTAGATGCTGCAGAACCCCAGCACAAACTGCTTGCGCACCATTTATACTGTAGGAGAAAACAGCAGAGGCTATAGGACCCACAGCACACACTGGCAATACAGACTGCGGGAGAACACCAAGGCAGTACCGGTCGACACGGATCGGGAGTGGCAAGGCAGTCCGTGGGGGTAGAGAGGGGAGTCGGGAGGATCAGGAGATGAAAAAAAGGAAACATTGAAAAAATGTACCTGCTCGCCCCTCTCCCTCTCTCTCCCGCGTCATCTCAGCCACTCCTCCGATGCTCTAAGAGCAGATCAGCCCCCCTGCCCTGCAAAGCTGAGCAGCAGGAGCAAATACAATGATAATACCATTGATTTATTATCATTGTTTTGTAGAAGTGTGGTGACACTCCTCCGCCTTAGAGCAAACCGCCACTGCAACAAGGAATGTGGGAGCATAGCAGAGATGACTGGAGCACAGTTCAGACTGATGAAGCAAGCCAGTGAATTATGGAGCATGGAAGATAAAATGACAGTAGAAAAAACTGGCTTACAGCAGAGTCTTTAGGATCAGTGCAGAGACTGCAATAATACAAAGCAGGTGGTGTAACAATTCACAGACTCATGGAGCACATCACATACTGCAGACACATAGCTCAGTTCATAGTAGCACAGTACAGACTGCTATAGGACACACCAGACACTACATTAACTCAAAACAGAAATTGAGAGCACAGCAGAGGCTACAGAATCACAACACAGCCTGTAGTGTCAGGGCCTTGGTTTCTTAAGCCCCCACTAGAGTTTCTCAGGAGCTCTACCCTAAGGGTCACAAACTGCTGAAGTGCTAGTACTTCCGTTTACCTAGATATGGCAAGTAACTCCGTATTAAAAGGAAAACAAAGTAACTTTCAACATGTGGTTTTTATATTCTGTAACCAATATTTCAGCACGTAGTTTCATTAATCAGCATAGACATAAAGTATCAACAAGTAACATTGGTTCAATCAAGACTCAAAATGTTTCAATAGCACAGGAACAATTCAAGGTATGGAGCATACAGACTTAAACATGCACAGGAGTTTTCAGTATGTATGACTTGCATAAGAGTTGCCTTCAAAGTGATACACGCAAATCAAATCAGCTCGCATTTAAGCACAAAAGAATGAATATGTCCCAAGGTCTAATTCTGTTCTATTCACAGAATTACTCTTCGCAGACATTCAAATACAGAAATCCCAAGGTGAAACAAAAGGACTTCAAAACGGAATCTATGTCCCAAGACCTCCTCCGAGGTAGTACAAATGTTTAGTGGTCTCAAAGTTAAAGGCATGAGTTCAGAAACCAAATCCGATAAACCATGTCCAAAAATCAACTGGGAAACGCCCCTCGCGCTTGTCCTAAAGAACTCAGTGAAGATTCCTCCAGCCGGCAAATAGCAATTGGATAAATCCTACCTGCGTTTTCTGCAAGCGGATTTTCGTGGTAGTTTACTACCATTTAGCAGGAAACAGGGCGGCTGCTTGGAACCTCGGCGAAGACCCTCAGCGTAGGACACGAAGACCGGAGCAGGAGCAGGGAACCTCCGACCTCTGGAACCGAAAGGAATAATCCGCGCGATGAGTAGGGCGTTGCCGCCTTTATAGTCCCAAGTTGGAGTATGGAGGCTGCAGAGGGAACAAAGACCTCGGCAGCAAAACTCGAAATAGGGAACTTCAAATGCGCAAGGAAACAAACATTGGCAAGGCGCTTTGACAACAAGCATTGTTCCAAAGCGTGAAGAAACAAGCATTGGCAAGGTGCTACAAGAACATCCGTAATAACAAGCATTGGTAATTGGCAAAGTGAAAACAACAAACACTGCGTGGGTAAGAATCACAACAGCGATCACTGGCAAGTAGCAACAAGGAATGGTGCAACTAGCATTGGTCCATAGCAAGGGCAAGAATATCACAAATAGATGCATAGCAAGGGCTAGAATCCTGACAGTGCCCCCCAACAAAAATGGAGACACCCCCCTCCCCAGGGTCTCAGAAGCGAGCAATTGGGTGCCGAGCATGAAAAGACCGCACCAAACGAGGAGCATGAACATTGGCCTCGGAGACCCACGAGTCCTCCTCAGGTCCATAGCCTTTCCAGGAGAGCAGGTACCAAAGCTTCCCCCTAATGCGTTTACAATCCTTAATACAGCGCACCTCGTACTCGTCCTGACCTTTCACAAGAAGAGCAGGAGGGCGAGGTCGCCGCTTGACAGTTGCCCTCTTCAGCAGGGAAACATGGAACACAGGGTGAATTCTCATACCATTAGGAAGGAGTAATTTGTAAGTCACTGGATTTATACACTGAAGAATCTTATATGGTCCGATGAATTTAGGATGGAACTTGTAGCGTCTCCTGAATTGAAAGTTTTTGGTAGAAAGCCAAACTGCATCTCCCACATGAAGATCCGGCCCCTTTTGACGCTTCCTGTCCGCGAACTTCTTGTATGTGGCTTTGGCTCTCAAAACATTTGTTTGCAAGGCTTTGGTGATACGTTCCATCTCTTTAAAGTGTGAGTCCAAGGAAGGTATGTGGGTTTTGTGATGTGCCAGCAGCAAGGGTGAAAAATGGGGGTGCCGGCCATAAACAGCAAAAAAGGGCGACAGACCCGTGGAGGTGTTCTGCAGATTATTGTAAGCGAACTCAGCTTCCCATAAGAGTGGTAACCATGAACCCTGTTTCTTGAATAGAAAACACCTTAAATATTGTTTCAGGACCTGATTGACTCGTTCCGTTTGCCCGTCTGACTCCGGATGAAAACTAGTGGAGGTGTTACAAGTAATGTGAAGAGCTTTACACCAGGCCTTCCAGAACCGTGAGATGAACTGAGGACCTCGATCAGAAGTAATGGATCTCGGAAGGCCGTGAAGACGAACCACATGTTCCAGGAGTAATTGAACCAACTGAGATGAAGTAGGAAGCTTAGGACAAGGGATAAAATGGGCCATCTTAGATAAACGATCTACCACCACAAGAATAGTGTTCATGCCTTTCTCTTCCGGTAAATCAGTTATGAAGTCCATAGCAATGTCCTCCCAAACCTGTGATGGGGTGGGGAGCGGAAGAAGAAGACCTTTCTTCCGACCATGTTCAGTTTTAGCTTGGGCACAAACATCGCAGTTCTGTACAAAAGAATGAACATCCTTATTCCAGGTTGGCCACCAGAAATTTCGCTGTAGCAACTCTTTGGTTTTTGTGATACCAGGATGACCAGCCAATTGACTAACATGAGACCACTGTAGAACTTGAGTCTGTAATTTCTTCGTTGGGACAAATAAAAGGTTGGAGAAGAAGGGTAGGTTTTGATGGATTGTTCTATTGGGCCCATCTCGAACCCAGGAAAGAAGTTCGGGTATAGGCATTGCTTGTCTGATTTGTTGAAAGAAAACATCGGACATTGTGGCACCTATGATTTGTTTTTCGGAAAGCATACTAGCAGGTTTGGGATTAGAAAGGAGATCATCTGATTTATGATCGTACCGAGACAGAGAATCTGCTTTGTTGTTCTTGGTTCCTGGTCTGAAAGTAATGATGAAGTCGAACTCTGCAAAAAACAATGTCCAACGGAGTTGTCTAGGGGTTAAAGCTTTTGCACATCGTAGAAATTGCAGATTCCGGTGGTCTGTGTACACGGTTACAGTGTGTCTTGCTCCTAGTAAATAGTGACGCCATTCTTTGAAGGCATAACGAATGGCCAGGAGTTCCTTCTCTGCAATGGTGTAATTAGTTTCTGCAGGCAGAAACTTTCTGGATAGAAAGGCGATGGGATGCAGTTCATTTGTTTCCTGATCTCTTTGTGAAAGAATCGCTCCAACTGCAAAGTCAGAAGCGTCCGCTTCTACAAGAAAGGGCAAGTCCGAGTCAGGATGTCGCAGAATGGGTGCTTGAGTAAATGTTCTTTTCAGGGTTTGAAACGAGGTGTCAGTGGTAGTGGACCAAGTGAACTTGACATTTTTTCTTAAAAGCTGGGTCAAGGGTGTGGCCAAGGTTGAGAAGTCCTTGATGAAACGGCGGTAGAAGTTGGCAAATCCCAGAAAACGTTGGATGTCTTTCACTGAAGTTGGGGTAGGCCAATCAAGGATTGCTTGAATCTTTCTTGGGGCCATAGTAATACCAGATGGAGAGAGAATAAAGCCAAGAAATTCAACTTTGGTGGTATGAAACTCACACTTAGACAGCTTACAGAATAGACCATGAGATCTCAAGGTGTTTAGGATGATTTTCACATGTCTAATGTGTTCCTCCGTTGAAGAAGAAAAAATCAAAAGATCGTCAATATAGGCTATGACAAATCTATCTAAGAAGTCCCGAAGGACGTCATTAATAAAAAATTGAAATGCTGCTGGAGCGTTGCATAAGCCAAAGGGCATTACACAATACTCAAACAAGCCAAAACGTGTTCGGAAGGCGGTCTTCCATTCATCACCTGGTCTGATACGGACCAAGTGATAGGCGCCTCGCAAGTCGAGCTTCGTAAAGATTGTAGCCGATCGCACTTGGTCAAGGAGCACTGGGATCAATGGTAGAGGATATCTATTCTTGATTGTGATATTATTGAGTGCTCTGTAATCGATACAAGTGCGCAATTCTCCATTACTTTTGGGCACAAAAAAGAGCGGCGAAGCTGCGGGGGACTTGGAGGGCCGGATGAAACCATTTTTCAAAAATTTATCAAGGTATTCCCGAAGGTGGTTATTTTCTAGATCGGTCAAGGCGTAGATTCTACTACAGGGTATCTTGGCCCCAGGCACTAGATCTATGGCGCAATCGTAGTCCCTATGTGGTGGTAAGGTTTCTGCCTTTTGCTCACAAAAAACATCTGAATATTCTTCGTAGATGGAAGGAAGAGCTATGTCTTGTTCGGCGGCTGTGGAGACATAAAGAGCAGATGCAGTGTGTAGGAAGGAACTTGGAGAGTTTTTTGACTCTTCCACCTGACCCCCACAACATCCTTGTTTACACCAGGAAGAAGTGAAGTTAATTGTACGTTCAGTCCAATTGATAGTCGGATTATGCATCGTTAACCAGGGGATGCCCAGAATAACTCCGAATTGGGGTGCGTCAATCACATCAAAAGATATTGTTTCTTGATGTAGTTCGGAGCCCACATCGCAGACCATTACTATGGGTGAGGTGCAGTGAGTGATCATTCCAGATGTTAATTGGGTTCCGTCAACTGCATAGACAATTTCAGGTTTCTCCTTAACAATAATGGGAATATTTGTTTTTGCAATGAACTTGGAGTCTATGAAATTCCCGGTGGCACCAGAGTCAACCATTGCTGCCACCAAGATTTGGTTGAGTTTAGGTATTCTGAAAGACACATTCAAAGT
This sequence comes from Lissotriton vulgaris, assembly GCF_964263255.1. Taxonomy (NCBI): domain Eukaryota; kingdom Metazoa; phylum Chordata; class Amphibia; order Caudata; family Salamandridae; genus Lissotriton; species Lissotriton vulgaris. The sequence continues at coordinate 705,054,859 of NC_141695.1, read as the reverse complement.
GAGATGAGGCACCGTTAACTGTAAAGTGTTTGCAATGGTTTGTTCAGGAGGGAACTGCCAACTCGAAAAAGTCTCCTGATCCAATTTCGAGTTTTCTAGTTTTCCGACTTCGTTTCTTTTCTATCTCGAGACCAAGAGTTTTTAGGTTTGAGAGAACATTCCCTAACAAAATGACCCTTTTTTCCACAATAAAGACATTGGCCATTCTTGCGCCGGTTTTCTTTTTCTTCAGAGGTTAAAGGTTTCCTCAAACTTCCTATCTCCATAGGCTCTGTGGATTCCTGGGCACTGGGGAGTGATCTATCCTTTGTTCTGGAGAAGATCCTAACATCAGTTCGTTTCTTATCTCCTTTGCGATCAGCAACACAATGGTCCAGACGTAGACTGAGTGCTATTAGATCTGCACAAGTTCGAGGTTGAGGATCGATTGGCGCAATAAGGTCTTTAAGCTCATCTCTTAGTCCTTGATAATAAAGAGCAGCCCTCTTGGCTTCTGGCCAGTCAGTTTCCGCAATGAGACGGTTGAATTGGGTAAGGTAGTGAACAAGTTCCTTGTTTCCCTGTCTTAATTCCAATAGTTCTCTATCAGCTGATCCTGTTATTGTTCTCCTATCGAAAATTCTCTCAAACTCTCGTTTAAACTGCGCCCAGTTATATAACATTGGATCGTCGGATTGAACCAGGGGAACCGCCCACATAGCTGCGTCGCCACTCAAAAAGGAAATCAGAAAGGCAGTTCGTGACTGAGGATTCGGGAATGAAGCTGGTTTAACCATGAAATGTAACTGAACCTGCGTAAGAAAGGTTTGGAATTTGTTTGGTTCCCCTCCAAATCTCTCAGGCTGAGCCAACGGAACAGTAGTAGGAACAGTTACAGAAACAGAGGGCGAAGGACCTGATACATTTGACTGATGCTGAGTTGTAGATGGTGTTGAATCCAAACGTGATTGCAAGTGGATAACCTTATTGGCCAAAGCTGCTGTTTCTGTCCTACTGACAGTTAATTCAGTTTGTAGATTCCCAATCATTGCACAAAGATCGTCCATGGTGGCATTCATTGGTTTAGCTCGGGAGAAACAAAAATTCGTGGGCGGATTATTCTGTCAGGGCCTTGGTTTCTTAAGCCCCCACTAGAGTTTCTCAGGAGCTCTACCCTAAGGCTCACAAACTGCTGAAGTGCTAGTACTTCCGTTTACCTAGATATGGCAAGTAACTCCGTATTAAAAGGAAAACAAAGTAACTTTCAACATGTGGTTTTTATATTCTGTAACCAATATTTCAGCACGTAGTTTCATTAATCAGCATAGACATAAAGTATCAACAAGTAACATTGGTTCAATCAAGACTCAAAATGTTTCAATAGCACAGGAACAATTCAAGGTATGGAGCATACAGACTTAAACATGCACAGGAGTTTTCAGTATGTATTACTTGCATAAGAGTTGCCTTCAAAGTGATACACGCAAATCAAATCAGCTCGCATTTAAGCACAAAAGAATTAATATGTCCCAAGGTCTAATTCTGTTCTATTCACAGAATTACTCTTCGCAGACATTCAAATACAGAAATCCCAAGGTGAAACAAAAGGACTTCAAAACGGAATCTATGTCCCAAGACCTCCTCCGAGGTAGTACAAATGTTTAGTGGTCTCAAAGTTAAAGGCATGAGTTCAGAAACCAAATCCGATAAACCATGTCCAAAAATCAACTGGGAAACGCCCCTCGCGCTTGTCCTAAAGAACTCAGTGAAGATTCTTCCAGCCGGCAAATAGCAATTGGATAAATCCTACCTGCGTTTTCTGCAAGTGGATTTTCGTGGTAGTTTACTACCATTTAGCAGGAAACAGGGCGGCTGCTTGGAACCTCGGCGAAGACCCTCAGCGTAGGACACGAAGACCGGAGCAGGAGCAGGGAACCTCCGACCTCTGGAACCGAAAGGAATATTCCGCGCGATGAGTAGGGCGTGGCCGCCTTTATAGTCCCAAGTTGGAGTATGGAGGCTGCAGAGGGAACAAAGACCTCGGCAGCAAAACTCGAAATAGGGAACTTCAAATGCGCAAGGAAACAAACATTGGCAAGGCGCTTTGACAACAAGCATTGTTCCAAAGCGTGAAGAAACAAGCATTGGCAAGGTGCTACAAGAACATCCGTAATAACAAGCATTGGTAATTGGCAAAGTGAAAACAACAAACACTGCGTGGGTAAGAATCACAACAGCGATCACTGGCAAGTAGCAACAAGGAATGGTGCAACTAGCATTGGTCCATAGCAAGGGCAAGAATATCACAAATAGATGCATAGCAAGGGCTAGAATCCTGACATGTAGAGGTAGGGGCACATGAGAGACTTAAAGAATACAGGAGAACCTTCAGAAACACTGGGGAGACTGTAAAAGCACAGACCGAACCGCAGGATCACAGCATGGGTGCTGCAAGAGCAAAGCAATGCTGTTGGAGCTCGGCGCAGACATTGGGAGCGCAGCTTAGACTGCAGGAGATGAGTACAGGAGAAGCACAGACTACAAGAGCACAGCACAACCTGCTGCAGCACAGCAATGACGGAGACTACAGGAGAGCCTCAACAGAGAGATCACTTCTGAAGGTTCTGGAATGCAATTGAAAAAGGTAGGTAAGGTGTATTACTTACATGTTGCCGAACTCTCTGTTGTGGCTCGTGGGGCTGCCTGGGCTCGTGGACAGGCCGTGCACTTGGTTCTCGAGCCCAGTGTTCCGTGCTCAGTCGTTATTGAGAGATGGTTTCCCCGGCTCCTCTGGTTGGGTTCACTCCTGCTTCAACATACAATAAACACATCAATTGATGTAACCTTATTGGATCCAGTATCTTATTTCATTTGGCAACAATTCAGGACATCCACGGAGCGACCCGCCAGCAAACTAACCCACACCATGCAGAATAGGATCGACCCCTGCTCATCGCGAAGTATGTATCCATAACAGTAGTTGATTGAAGCAAGGTATGTGATGCACCCCTCCTGTGCGAACATCCCGCCCCCAACTGCTCACTTCTTTGCAAAGTTTCGATTGGTGGGCAGTGATTTAAAGAGACAGTGTAGTAATTAGGTCCCACACAAAGATGATGTAAAGATGTTTATTTGAAGATAAGCAGATAAGATGGTAAAACCCCACCAGGAGCATCCAGCATGATGCTCAGCCCAATGTCAACTGAAGACCTCAGCCCACAGAATCCCAACATTCTCTTGCGCATCATAGCTGCAACATTCTACAAGCTGGACTGGTAGTGGAGAAAGCATGTATAACATATAAACAAGATGCAAGAATACTACAGACAGGCTCTTCTTAAAGCGGCAAGGGTGTTTTCACTTAAAGTTGACTGGGTGATCCTGAGTCTTCCAAGGAACACAGGGACATTCACATCTCTTATTGGATTAGCGGTTCACATTAGAAGCCACATTTCCTCGCAAGGCAATTGATTGCAGCAACAAGTGAACCGTTTAAACAAGTATGGTGGCAGTGGATCTCACATTGAAGTTTTAATAAAGCAATATATACAGTTAAAGCGGCAATGGCAATTCTGGACCCCACATTCAAGTTCTCTACAGTGGGAACAGCTGGGAAGTCTCAATCACCCTGCGGTGGCACGCACATCTTATCGCCTCATTGTGGGCCAAGTCTGCATTTTACTTTTGGCTCCCATCCAAAGCATCATTAATGTTTCGGTGATACACACACCTTTTTTTACTTGTTGTGTGCACACCAATACACTGTGACACACACACATTGCTTGTGGGTCACTCTACTTGCCTTAGTTGCATAGCTGGTGATACACACACCTCTCTACCTATACTGTGTATCACAGCGTCACGTTGCTACTGTTCATATCAGACTGCTGACTATTTCGTAACAGCATTTTGTTACATGTTATTATTGTCATTTACTGTTTTCATTTCTGATTGCTATATCAGCTAAAATGAATATTTCTAATGCCATAGCTGTACCATTTCCTTTCCTAATGTCGCCAGGTGAACCATCCATGGAATGGGAGGATTGGTGTGACTGTTTTGAAAATTATCTGGTGGCTCTTGATTGGTCTAAGTTTTCTGCAGTTCGTAAAAAGGCTTTCTTGTTAGGTGCGTTGGGGAAGGAGGCACAACATATTTTTAAGAACCTTCCTTCTTCAACAGAGGAGGTTGATGATGTATACAAAGATGCCATGATCAGATTGCACATTAGATTTGCAAAGCAAGAGAATATAGTCATGCATAGACACAAATGTTATACCCAACTCCAAAAGGTGAATGAAACTGTTGATGATTTTGTCTCAAGATTAAGTTAGCTATTAAATGTCAATTTGGTTCCATGCAGGATGAGATGATTAGAGACCAATCGATAGTACAGTGCTACAGCAAGAAGACGCAAGACAGATTATGGGTGGCTAGCAACCCCAACTGAAAAAAAGCTTTTACTATCGCCAAAGTGGTAGAGGAGTCAGAGAAGTGTATGAGAGATCTAAAAACTATTCAACAGGAAAAGAACTCAGAAGTAGCATTGTTGCAAGAGGAAGAGGTGAATGCCATAAGGGGTAAACAGGTCAAGCAAGTTTATGGGAACGGTTTCTGCTGAAAAGATAAACTCATCTAAATCTCACAACCCCACTTCCCTATTCCACAAAAGGAGTGCCCGTATTTGCCAGAGGTGTGGTAGCACTTTTCATTTAGCAGACTCCAAAAGTTGTTTTGCTTTAATCAAAGAGTGCCTTTAGTGTTGAAAAAAGTGACATTACGCCTGAATGTGTAAAACCAGTAGCAAGAAAGTTGCAGTGATAGATGAGGAAGACGAAAATTATGTGTCTGTTATGGTGGTTAAGGCTGATAAGGAAGGTCTTATGGATAAGGGGAGTAGTTTGACTCGCCCAAAGGCTGATTTTGGTATCGATGGACAACTCTTGTCATTAACGGTGGATACTTTGTTTCAGTTCAGGAAACAATTAAAAACCCATTTATTCTCCTCTGTATAGCTCAGTGTTTCTGGTCCTCTCTGTTGTGTTGTGTGTTTCATCTCCAAAAGCGCCGGGACGCCTCTTGGCTGCAGCATCTGTGCGCTATACATATAATATAATAACATAACATAACATAACATACTGGCTCGCTATACACCATTATTCCCAAGGTGTTATATGACTCTTCCGGTCAAGATGCCATTTTGATACCTTCAGATCTCATCTTCAAGGGCTACCAGGGTGCTAACATTCAATCAATCAATCAATCAATCAATCAGAGTACTTGTAAAGCGCGATACTTACCTGTGAGGGTCTCAAGGCGCTGAGAGGAGGGGGTGCCGCCACTGCTCGAAGAACAAGATCTTGAGGAGTCTTCTGAAGGCGAGTAGGTCTTGGGTCTGCTATAGGTGGGTAGGGAGGGTGTTCCAGGTCTTGGTGACGAGGTAGGAGAAGGATCTGCCACCGGAGGTTGTTCGTTGGATGCGGGGAACAGAGGCGAGGGCGAGGCTGGCGGAGCAGAGCTGGCGGGTGGGGGTGTAGAAGCTGAGTCTGCTGTTCAGGTAGGCTGGTCCGGCGTTGTGGAGTGCTTTGTGTGAGTGGGTGAGGAGCTTGAAGGTGATCCTCTTGTTGACGGGGAGCCAGTGTAGGTCTCTCATGTGGGGGTGATGTGGCTGCGGCGGAGGACATTGACGATCAGTCGGGCGGAGGCGTTTTGGATGCGTTGTAGTCGTCGTAGGTGTTTGGCTGGGATTCCTGAATAGAGTGCGTGCCGTACTCCAAACTGCTGCTGACGAGGCCTGTGTCACCGTTCTTCTTGTTTCGGTCGGGATCCACGTGTAGATCCTGCCCAGCTTGAGGAGGGTGTTGTAGCAGGAGGAGAAGACGGTGTTGACCTGTTTATACATGGAGAGGGAGGAGTCGAGGATGAATCCTAGGTTGCGTGCATGGTCGGTGGGTGACGGTGCTGTTCCCAGTGTGGTCGACCACCAGGAGACGTACCAGGCTGACGGGGTGGGTCTGAGGATGAGTACCTCCGTCTTGTCCGGGTTCAGCTTCAGACGGCGGTTCCTCATCCAGTAGGCGACGTCCTTCATTTCCTCCTTGAGGTTGGTTTTGGTGGTGTGCGGGTCCTTGGTGAGGGAGAGGATGAGTTGGGTGTCGTCAGCGTAGGAGATGATATTGAGGTCATGTTGGCGGGCCACTTGTGCGATTTGGGCCATGTAGAAGTTGAACAGCGTCGGGCTGAGGGATGAGCCCTGGGGGATGCCTCCGATGATGTCGGTGGCCTCGGATCGGAAGGGCGGGAGGCGGACGATCTGGGTTCTGCCGGAGAGGAAGGACGTGGTCCAGTCAAAGGTCATCTCTTGGATTCTGGCTTCTAGGAGGCGTGTCTTTAGAGTGCGATGGCAAACCGTGTCGAAGGCGGCTGACAGATCCAGGAGGATGAGGGCTGATGTTTCGCCATTGTCTAGTTGCCACCTGATGTTGTCTGTGGCGGCGATGAGGGCTTGCTCGGTGCTGCGGTTTCGTCTGAACCTGGACTGGGTAATCCTTTTGCAAATACATTAAGTTCCAATTGTATTATATTCCCATCCTTTCCACAGAAGTAAGAAAACGTTATTTTACTCACAATCTGTCTGTTTCCAGGCGCTCTCCCTGGCTTTGCAATAATATTGTTACATTTCTGTCAATCGTGTTAATAAGTTGAAAGTGAGTCCATTGTTGTAAAATACAGAAAAGAAGCTTCATGAAAAGTTTTTAGTGTCTAAAGTGACTACTTCACCTAGACTTTTCATTCTGAGCAAGAAAGAAAAAGCATCTAAGGCCTATATGAATTTTTTCTGAATCATTACCATGTTATGATTATTATAAAACACACATTAATAATTGTATTTCAACTTCTCTTGATTAATTCTATCACTATTCTTCTTAAGATGTTACTTGTCAATATTAGGCAGCAACAAAAAAGTGCATGTTTATTGTTTTCAAGACAAATATTAATGTGTCATTCTGAAATACATGTTTTTATCACAAAACGTTAGAATAAGCTGCAGGTTTACATACTATCAATTACTACTGAATTAAGCATTCTAATCATTACAGAAGCTTTTTATGCAGACATTATTTAATATGTATACATATTAGAAGTTATTGTCACCACACTCTGTTAATTAAGGTTTGTGTCTCCAAACACATGATTACATGCATATGTAAATATCATTGGTCTCTCTCTTTGTTTACATTTTTTACGTTTTCATGTTTCAAACACTTCTGCATGCTTTTACGATGCAGTACGAAATCTCACATTTTTTGACTTAGCCAGTTTACATGTTTTTATCAAGAAATCATTTTTGTGAATTTTTTTTGATCGCGAGAATTTATGGAGACAAACGTCATTTAACATTTATCCTCAATCATTACCCTCCTGTAAATCTCACGGTGCCTGCCACACTTCCAGGGATTTACAAAAACTCCCAATTCTCTATGGGAGCTTGTGGTTTGGCCGGTATCCGACTGCAGCACAAGCTCCCATAGAAAATGGGAGTCTGTGATCACACCGTGTTTGGTGGCATCCAAATAATGCGGTCTGGACCACTGACCGGAGGCCATGGGTCCCGATTCCGGAACGGTGTGTCACCTGACATTGTAATCAGCCCCTTAGTGATTTGAACAAGAATCACAGGATGTTAAGCCAATGCCAAGGCTAGAACCTGGTTCTCCAGCTTCAAAGTCGGCAGCTTTTGCGGTTAGGCCACATCGTCTCCCCTTGAGTCTTCACTGTAGAGATGAAGTAGTCGGTGAGGGATGGACATTGCTTGCTTTCCTGAGGATTGTGTGTTGAGACAGAGTATATGGTCCAAGATGCTGTAGAAAGAGGTGTATTTAGAAGTGCAGTGACAGTCTTTTGTCATGTCCTGCTATGCTGTTACTTTCAGGTGTTACCCCAGTTATGCTGATAGGCAGTGTGGAAAAACTTGAGACAAAAGACTCTTAAGATGTTCCAGGTCTTGTCTTCTGGAATGTCCTGTTTTTTGTTTCCCAAGATGTGCTGCTCCCAAAGGCTGACAAGTGTAAAGTGCAAATGATTTTGTGCCTGTGGAGTGTCTCTTTGAACTGGAGATGAAGCACAGTAGTATCTGCTGGAGCTCAGCAGCGACAAAGTGTGCAGAACAGAGACTGAAGGAGCACAACAAATATTTCAGTGGTCCTGTATACATTGCTGGAGCAGAGAATGGACTACTTAAGCTCAAAAGATATTGCTGGTGCATGAAACATTCTGCTGAAGCACCCTAGAGAATGTAGGAGCACAGCACAGATTGCTGGAGCACAACAGGGCTGCAGAAGCACAGCACAAGCACTGTGCTGACTGCTGAGTATACATAGTGGATTCACAGCAAGAATGTAGGAGCACAGCACAAGCTGTAGGAGTTCAGAATGTTAGAGCACAGTACAAACTGCTGGAGCACCACAAAGACAGTTGTATCATAGTAGATGCTGCAGAACCCCAGCACAAACTGCTTGCGCACCATTTATACTGTAGGAGAAAACAGCAGAGGCTATAGGACCCACAGCACACACTGGCAATACAGACTGCGGGAGAACACCAAGGCAGTACCGGCCGACACGGATCGGGAGTGGCAAGGCAGTCCGTGGGGGTAGAGAGGGGAGTCGGGAGGATCAGGAGATGAAAAAAAGGAAACATTGAAAAAATGTACCTGCTCGCCCCTCTCCCTCTCTCTCCCGCGTCATCTCAGCCACTCCTCCGATGCTCTAAGAGCAGAGCAGCCCCCCTGCCCTGCAAAGCTGAGCAGCAGGAGCAAATACAATGATAATACCATTGATTTATTATCATTGTTTTGTAGAAGTGTGGTGACACTCCTCCGCCTTAGAGCAAACCGCCACTGCAACAAGGAATGTGGGAGCATAGCAGAGATGACTGGAGCACAGTTCAGACTGATGAAGCAAGCCAGTGAATTATGGAGCATGGAAGATAAAAGGACAGTAGAAAAACTGGCTTACAGCAGAGTCTTTAGGATCAGTGCAGAGACTGCAATAATACAAAGCAGGTGGTGTAAGAATTCACAGACTCATGGAGCACATCACATACTGCAGACACATAGCACAGTTCATAGTAGCACAGTACAGACTGCTATAGGACACACCAGACACTACATTAACTCAAAACAGAAATTGAGAGCACAGCAGAGGCTACAGAATCACAACACAGCCTGTAGAGGTAGGGGCACATGAGAGACTTAAAGAATACAGGAGAACCTTCAGAAACACTGGGGAGACTGTAAAAGCACAGACCGAACCGCAGGATCACAGCATGGGTGCTGCAAGAGCAAAGCAATGCTGTTGAAGCTCGGCGCAGACATTGGGAGCGCAGCTTAGACTGCAGGAGATGAGTACAGGAGAAGCACAGACTACAAGACCACAGCACAACCTGCTGCAGCACAGCAATGACGGAGACTACAGGAGAGCCTCAACAGAGAGATCACTTCTGAAGGTTCTGGAATGCAATTGAAAAAGGTAGGTAAGGTGTATTACTTACATGCCGCCGCACTCTCTGTTGTGGCTCGTGGGGCTGCCTGGGCTCGTGGACAGGCCGTGCACTTGGTTCTCGAGCCCAGTGTTCCGTGCTCAGTCGTTATTGAGAGATGGTTTCCCCGGCTCCTCTGGTTGGGTTCACTCCTGCTTCAACATACAAAAAACACATCAATTGATGTAACCTTATTGGATCCAGTATCTTATTTCATTTGGCAACAATTCAGGACATCCACGGAGCGACCCGCCAGCAAACTAACCCACACCATGCAGAATAGGATCGACCCCTGCTCATCGCGAAGTATGTATCCATAACAGTAGTTGATTGAAGCAAGGTATGTGATGCACCCCTCCTGTGCCAACATCCCGCCCCAACTGCTCACTTCTTTGCAAAGTTTCGATTGGTGGGCAGTGATTTAAAGAGACAGTGTAGTAATTAGGTCCCACACAAAGATGATGTAAAGATGTTTATTTGAAGATAAGCAGATAAGATGGTAAAACCCCACCAGGAGCATCCAGCATGATGCTCAGCCAAATGTCAACTGAAGACCTCAGCCCACAGAATCCCAACATTCTCTTGCGCATCATAGCTGCAACATTCTACAAGCTGGACTGGTAGTGGAGAAAGCATGTATAACATATAAACAAGATGCAAGAATACTACAGACAGGCTCTTCTTAAAGCGGCAAGGGTGTTTTCACTTAAAGTTGACTGGGTGATCCTGAGTCTTCCAAGGAACACAGGGACATTCACATCTCTTATTGGATTAGCGGTTCACATTAGAAGCCACATTTCCTCGCAAGGCAATTGATTGCAGCAACAAGTGAACCGTTTAAACAAGTATGGTGGCAGTGGATCTCACATTGAAGTTTTAATAAAGCAATATATACAGTTAAAGCGGCAATGGCAATTCTGGACCCCACATTCAAGTTCTCTACAGTGGGAACAGCTGGGAAGTCTCAATCACCCTGCGGTGGCACGCACATCTTATCGCCTCATTGTGGGCCAAGTCTGCATTTTACTTTTGGCTCCCATCCAAAGCATCATTAATGTTTCGGTGATACACACACCTTTTTTTACTTGTTGTGTGCACACCAATACACTGTGACACACACACATTGCTTGTGGGTCACTCTACTTGCCTTAGTTGCATAGCTGGTGATACACACTCCTCTCTACCTATACTGTATTTCACAGCGTCACGTTGCTACTGTTCATATCAGACTGCTGACTATTTCGTAACAGCATTTTGTTACATGTTATTATTGTCATTTACTGTTTTCATTTCTGATTGCTATATCAGCTAAAATGAATATTTCTAATGCCATAGCTGTACCATTTCCTTTCCTAATGTCGCCAGGTGAACCATCCATGGAATGGGAGGATTGGTGTGACTGTTTTGAAAATTATCTGGTGGCTCTTGATGGGTCTAAGTTTTCTGCAGTTCGTAAAAAGGCTTTCTTGTTAGGTGCGTTGGGGAAGGAGGCACAACATATTTTTAAGAACCTTCCTTCTTCAACAGAGGAGGTTGATGATGTATACAAAGATGCCATGATCAGATTGCACATTAGATTTGCAAAGCAAGAGAATATAGTCATGCATAGACACAAATGTTATACCCAACTCCAAAAAGCGAATGAAACTGTTGATGATTTTGTCTCAACGATTAAGAGAGTTAGCTATTAAATGTCAATTTGGTTCCATGCAGGATGAGATGATTAGAGACCAATCGATAGTACAGTGCTACAGCAAGAAGACGCAAGACAGATTATGGGTGGTTAGCAACCCCAACTGAAAAAAAGCTTTTACTATCGCCAAAGTGGTAGAGGAGTCAGAGAAGTGTATGAGAGATCTATAAACTATTCAACAGGAAAAGAACTCAGAAGTAGCATTGTTGCAAGAGGAAGAGGTGAATGCCATAAGGGGTAAACAGGTCAAGCCAGTTTATGGGAACGGTTTCTCACAACCCCACTTCCCCATTCCACAAAAGCAGTGCCCGTATTTGCCATAGGTGTGGTAGCACTTTTCATTTAGCAGACTCCAAAAGTTGTTTTGCTTTAATCAAAGAGTGCCTTTAGTGTTGAAAAAAGTGACATTACGCCCGAATGTGTAAAACCAGTAGCAAGAAAGTTGCAGTGATAGATGAGGAAGACGAAAATTATGTGTCTGTTATGGTGGTTAAGGCTGATAAGGAAGGTCTTATGGATAAGGGGAGTAGTTTGACTCGCCCAAAGGCTGATTTTGGTATCGATGGACAACTCTTGTCATTAACGGTGGATACTTTGTTTCAGTTCAGGAAACAATTAAAAACCCATTTATTCTCCTCTGTATAGCTCAGTGTTTCTGGTCCTCTCTGTTGTGTTGTGTGTTTCATCTCCAAAAGTGCCGGGACGCCTCTTGGCTGCGGCATCTGTGCGCTATACAAAATATAATAACATAACATAACATAACATACTGGCTCGCTATACACCATTATTCCCAAGGTGTTATATGACTCTTCCGGTCAAGAAGCCATTTTGATACCTTCAGATCTCATCTTCAAGGGCTACCAGGGTACTAACATTCAATCAATCAATCAATCAATCAGAGTACTTGTAAAGCGCGCTACTTACCTGTGAGGGTCTCAAGGCGCTGAGAGGAGGGGGTGCCGCCACTGCTCGAAGAACCAGATCTTGAGGAGTCTTCTGAAGGCGAGTAGGTCTTGGGTCTGCTATAGGTGGGTAGGGAGGGTGTTCCAGGTCTTGGCGACGAGGTAGGAGAAGGATCTGCCACCGGAGGTTGTTCGTTGGATGCGGGGAACAGAGGCGAGGGCGAGGCTGGCGGAGCAGAGCTGGCGGGTGGGGGTGTAAAAGCTGAGTCTGCTGTTCAGGTAGGCTGGTCCGGCGTTGTGGAGTGCTTTGTGTGAGTGGGTGAGGAGCTTAAAGGTGATCCTCTTGTTGACGGTGAGCCAGTGTAGGTCTCTCATGTGGGGGGTGATGTGGCTGCGGCGGAGGACATTGACGATCAGTCGGGCGGAGGCGTTTTGGATGCGTTGTAGTCGTCGTAGGTGTTTGGCTGGGATTCCTGAATAGAGTGCGTGCCGTACTCCAATCTGCTGCTGACGAGGCCTGTGTCACCGTTCTTCTTGTTTCGGTCGGGATCCACATGTAGATCCTGCCCAGCTTGAGGAGGGTGTTGTAGCAGGAGGAGAAGACGGTGTTGCCCTGTTTATACATGGAGAGGGAGGAGTCGAGGATGAATCCTAGGTTGCGTGCATGGTCGGTGGGTGACGGTGCTGTTCCCAGTGTGGTCGACCACCAGGAGTCGTACCAGGCTGACGGGGTGGGTCTGAGGATGAGTACCTCCGTCTTGTCCGGGTTCAGCTTCAGACGGCTGTTCCTCATCCAGTAGGCGACGTCCTTCATTTCCTCCTTGAGGTTGGTTTTGGTGGTGTGCGGGTCCTTGGTGAGGGAGAGGATGAGTTGGGTGTCGTCAGCGTAGGAGATGATATTGAGGTCATGTTGGCGGGCCACTTGTGCGAGTTGGGCCATGTAGAAGTTGAACAGCGTCGGGCTGAGGGATGAGCCCTGGGGGATGCCTCCGATGATGTCGGTGGCCTCGGATCGGAAGGGCGGGAGGCGGACGATCTGGGTTCTGCCGGAGAGGAAGGACGTGGTCCAGTCAAAGGTCATCTCTTGGATTCTGGCTTCTAGGAGGCGTGTCTTTAGAGTGCGATGGCAAACCTTGTCGAAGGCGGCTGACAAATCCAGGAGGATGAGGGCTGATGTTTCGCCGTTGTCTAGTCACCACCTGATGTTGTCTGTGGCGGCGATGAGGGCTTTTTCGGTGCTGCGGTTTCGTCTGAACCTGGACTGGGACGGGTCCAAGATGTTGTTGTCTTCCAGGTGGCGGGCTAGTTGCATGTTGATGATTTTCTTGATGACCTTCGCCGGAAACGGGAGCAGGGAGATGGGCCGGAAGTTCTTGAGGTCCTTGGGGTCCGCCTTGGGCTTCTTGAGGAGGGCGTTGAATCCGGCTTTCTGTTTCCAGCTTTCCGGGAATGTCGCTGTTTCGAAGGAGATGTTGATGGCCGTCCGTAGTGGGGTGCGATGGCAGCGTCTGCTTTGTTGAATACGTGGTGTGGGCACAGGTCTGACAGAGATCCTGAGTGAATGGAGTTCATGACCTTGCGTGTCTCATCATTGTTGATGTTGGGCCAGGAGGTCAGGCGGTTTTACGCTGGTGGTGTTCACAGGGGAGGTGGGGTCTGGCGTGGTCGGGCGGTCATGGTGTTGAAGCTGTCATGGATGTCAGCGATCTTGTGGTGGAAGAAGATGGCCAGTGAGTTGCACAGTTCTTGTGAGGGCGGTATGTCGTTGGCAATGGCGCTGGGGTTGGAGAGTTCCTTTACGATGCTGAAAAGTTCTTTGCTGTTGTATGCATTGTTATCCAGGCGGTCTTTGAAGGAGGATCTCTTGGCTAATCTGATGAGATGGTGATGTCTGCGGGTGGCATCCTTGTGGGCTGCTTGGTTGTCTGGAGTGCGTTCGTGGAGCCCTATCTTCTCCAGTTTCCGGCATGCGCATTTGGAGGTCTGCAGCTCGTCGGTGAACCAGGTGGCTCTCTTGCTGTCATGGTTGTTGGAGGGTTTCTTGAGTGGGGCGAGGGTGTTGGCGCAGTCGTCGATATACTGTCTGAGGTTGCGGGCTGCGGTGTCTGGGTTGGTGGGGTCGGTGGGTGGGTTTTGGGCGAGGGTGGTGATCAGCTGGTCTTCGGTGACTTTGCTCCAGCAGCGGCGAGGTAGCTGTTGGGTGCGGTGGTGCGTAGTTGGTTTATTGAAGGTGAAATGGATGCAGCGGTGGTCGGTCCAGTGAAGTTCGGTGGTGTGGTCGAAGGTGACGTGGGTGCCTGCGGAGAAGACGGGGTCCAGCGTTTGGTCAGCAGCGTGTGTGGGTGCGGTGACGAGCTGTCTGAGGCCGAGGTTGTCGAGCAGGGTGGCGGAGTTGGCATTGTTGTTGTTCTCAAGGTAGAAATTCAGGTCCCCGAGGAGGATGTAGTCCATGGAGGCGAGTGCGTGGGTGCTGGCGAGGTCGGCAATGGAGTCGCTGAATTCAGCTCGGGGGGTCTGTAGATGAGTGTTCCTCTGAGTATGGTGTTGGGGTCGGTGTGGATCCGGAAGTGCAGGTGTACGGCATTGTTGAGGGTGTTGTCTGCGTGGGTGGTGACTTGAGGTTGGACTTGTGGACGATGGCTATTTCTATTCCGATTCCATTGACGCGATCCCTGCAGGTGATCTTGTAGCCGTCCGGGATGGCTATGGCGATGTCGGGCACCGAGGAGTCGTTCCGCCAGGTCTCGTTCAGGAAGGCCACGTCTGGGGCAGAGGTGTCAGGCAGATGCCAGAGCTCAACGGCATGTTTGCATGCGGAGCGGGTGTTGGGGAGTATGCAGCGGAGGTGGTTGGGTCCAGTCCTCGAAGGTTTGGTGGCTCTGTCGCAGGTGTAGCTGCAGGTGTGGCAGGAGAAAGGTCCATGAGTCCGTTTCGGGCGGCTTGGAAGCAGGTGTGGTTTCGGCCGGCGTTGAGTGCATAGAGGGTGCTGGCGTCATAGCGGAGTCTGGTGTTGTGGCGTTCGTGGGGTCCCGGGGTTCTGGCTCTGGGCGCGGTCCAGGCACGGACGAGCACACACGGGCTTGCCTTTGGCACACCAGCGGCGCGCCCTGTGCGTGCCCGCTGCGGGGCCTCCATGAGAGGGGGATAGGGAGGGAGGAGCAGCTGGAAGGCGGGAGCAGGGTGGACAATGGGGAGCAGGGGGGCGGGCCGCAGGGACGCAGCATCTGGAAGGAGCAGGAAACGGCGGGAAAACAGGCGGGCGGCAGGGAGCAGGTACGAGGCAGCTGGCAGCTGTGTGGTGGGGTGGGGAGCGACCTGCCTGCGAGCAGGGTCAGAGGTCGCTCCTACACCACTGCGCGGCCTCCTTAAGAGATGGAGAGGGAGGGAGGGAGGAGCAGCTGGGAGGCGGGAGCGGATGGCCAATGTGGAGCAGGGGGCAGGGCCGCAGGGACGCAGCGGCGGGAAGGAGCGGGAAACAGCAGGAAAACAGGCGAGCGGCAGGGAGCAGGTATGAGGCAGCAGGCGGCCGTGTGGTGGCTTGGGGAGCGACCTGCCTGCGAGCAGGGTCAGAGGTTGCATTGGTGTCTTGGGTTATTTTGGGGCACATATTACCTTTGAGAGCAGATCCACCGAAGGCAAAGTTTATGTAGCGCCTGAGGGTCCGGCCATTCTAGTGGGGCTTCATCAGTATGACCTCAATATTAGAGTACACCCCAGGGCTGACCAACCTGTAATGTGCATAGATGATGTTGTCCAAAATATTTTACAAACACATGCCAACATTTTTGACACTGTTTTGGTGGAGGCGGTGGGTTTTTAAAAGGAAATAGTACTTAAAAAAGAAGCAATTCCTGTTAAACATATTGCTAGGAGGATACCTTTAGCTGCAAGATCTCAAGTCAAAGACATTATTAAGCAAATTCTTGAGGAGGACATCATAGAACCTGTGGAGGCTGCAGAGTGGTTATCTCCAGTGGTTATCACACAGAAACAAGATGGCTCGAGGAGCTTGAACAAGGCTGTTGTCATGGATAGTTTTCCACTCCCTAACATCAACGAGATTATGTTGAGCTTGGCAGGAGCCAAAGTATTCTCAAAGTTGGACTTATGCAGCGCGTACCATCAGGTTAAACTTCAACCAAACTCCAAGAAGTGCTGGCCTTCTGACTGGTTTTGTCCCGCACTTACCTACTGTACTGACTGTGGACACCAGTGCGGTGGGCATTGGTGCTGTACTAACTGAAACACATGCTGGACAAGAAAAGCTAGTTGCCTTTCCATCTTGCTCACTGACTGATACCAAAAGAAACTACTTGGTTATCGAGCGTGAGGCATTGGTGGCTGCAAGGGCCACAAGATATTTCAGAGTCTTTTTGTGGGGTGTTGTTTTCACGCTTAGAACAGATCATAAGCCA
Organism: Lissotriton vulgaris; assembly: GCF_964263255.1. Taxonomy (NCBI): domain Eukaryota; kingdom Metazoa; phylum Chordata; class Amphibia; order Caudata; family Salamandridae; genus Lissotriton; species Lissotriton vulgaris. The sequence continues at coordinate 705,038,330 of NC_141695.1, read as the reverse complement.
TTGTTGAAAACCTAGGCCCGAATGGCACAAAGAACTGCTCTGGCAGACTACCTCGTCCAGCTGTCAGTGTGCAAGATCTGGTGTGCAAAGTTGAGTATGTACCTGGGTGGAGCAACAACGTTGCGCATTGCTTGTCCTGACTGCCCAACATGAAAACAGTTTGTACTGACCTCGTCACGGAAAGGATTGTGGGCAGTTTGGAAGACCTCACTGAGGACCTAGGTAGGGCCATTTCACAAGAGGACTTGTTGGAAGGCATGCGCAGCGATAAAACTCTTGCTGGTGTGATCAGGATGGCCAGAGAAGGTGTATCTAGAGAGAGAACAGTATCACCTAGTCTCAGACCCTTTGTACAATTGCAGAATCAAATCTCCACATTGGGCAACCATGTTTTATTGAGGGGTGAGAAATACATTCCTCCGGAGTCATTGAGGATGCAGGTGATTGCGTTGACTCACGAGGGCCACCTAGGCCAAACTTTTACTGCCAGAAGGCTCAAGGATACATTTTGGTGGCCAGGGATAGATGCCCAAGTGAAGAAGTGGATAGAGAAATGTGAACCCTGTAAGGAGTCTGAGAAGCGGTTTCGTGTGGGATTAGACGAACCTACTTCACCTCTACATGTTGTGGGTGAGGAGTGTGTTTGGCAAAAGATTTGTATGGATTTCATTGGTCCTTTCAATGAATTGCATGACAATGAGAGATTTGCATTGGTTCTGGTGGATTCTGCTTCTAGGTGGGTGGAGGTTGCATTTATGAGGAACATGAATACAGAATCCACCTTCAAAGTAATCAGTGAGGTATTTCGTAGGGAAGGTGTACCAGCATTCCTTCTTTTAGATAATGGCATACAACTCTCATCAAATACAATGGAGCACCATGTTGAGAGTATTGCCTTAAAGCACTTGCGTACGTCGTTATACAATCCCCAGGGAAACAGCTTATGTGAAAGAGTTAACAGACTCGTAAAAGGCACGATGCAGTTGGCTGTGATGGCCAAGTCTTCTGTGCAACATGAGATAAAGGAAATGCTATGGGCCTACCCCACCACAGTACATCAAGAGATGGCAAAATCCCCTTTTGAACTGATAAGGTCTAGATGAGCTGGTTACAAAGTTGGTTCGCACTTGGTTGCTTAAGCGCCAATTAGATATTTCTTCTTCTAGGCATTGACCAGATATAGTCAAGAGTAACAGATGTGTGTGTCCGGGTGACTTGATAGTATACACCGAGGCTTTAGAAAATTCAGAGGGCCTTTCTGTGTAGAGTCTGTAGATGAAAATGTTGTAAAGCTACAGAATGGCCAATCATGGAACCACAGAAGAGTAGCTTTGTACCAGAAGAAAGACAAACCTTCATCGCAAACAGCACATCCTTCTAAGGATGACCCCTCTAGCGGTGGTGATGGCAGGCCCGTTCAAGAACGCAGAGTACCTGCTTATATGAAAGATTTTATGTGATTTTCTTTTCTGTATTATACTCTACTGTACGTAGGGAGTGGGGTCATATTGTTATTTTGTCTTAATGTTAAATCTGCATTATTCTCATTATCTTTGTTCTTCTGTTATGTGTTTTTACTTATGCCATTGCTATGAAATTTCTCCACCTTTCCTTCATTTGTTTTTGGAGGAAGGGGGATGTGTAATACTTAGATGTTGCCGTGCTCTCCGTTGTGGCTCGCGTGGCTCGCGGGGCTGCCTGGGCTCGTGGATGGGCCGTGTGCTTGGCTCTCGAGACCAGCGTTCCATGCTCTGTCGTTAATGAGAGACGGTTTCCCCGGCTGCGGTGGTTGGGCTCGCTCCTGCTTCAACCTACAATAAACACATCAATTGATGTAACCTTATAGGATCTGGTATCTTATTTCAGAAGGTAGAAGGAAGTCAGTAGATTGTCTTTCTGAGCACCTTAGCAGGATTTCCCCCTTTTATGTATATTTCCTTTTAAATATTTTCCTTTCCCATTTGTCCCCTTTTAATCTCCTCCACCTGTTCTCTGTTTTCCTTCTTCCCTCTGTTCACTGCTTCTTTTCTCCTTTTTTATCCCTTTTTGGTCTGGTAAGAAACAGTTTTAGCTTTTACCAAAACAACACGCACCCGCAAAGGCAACAGGTTTGGCTTATAACTCAATGTCTTGAATGCTTTCATCCATTTACTCGAGCTTTCAACAACGTATCAACAGCGTAGCAAGACATACTCGCTTTGCAAATGCTTATTTATAATGTGATTAAAGACAATAAGACTTCATCAGATTCTTTGACAATCGTCCCAAATCTAGTGCAGCTTGCAAAACGTCGCACGGCTCGGGCCACACTCTTTTACAGAATCTATGTATGATATCCAATGGATAGCATCTGATGTCACAATCTATGGTATCTATGGCACTGACACTCAGGTACAGTCACACCAGTGCTACTCTAAAAAGATCAGTCAATAATTCACTCTAGATTGATGAGTGCATGCCATTGAAGAAGAAAACCTTCAAGCTTCCTAAAGCGCATTTGTTCAAAGTTGAAGTTTTGTTCATTTCTTTACAAATTCTTTCATTGTGTGTGCATGTCTTCAAATTTAGTGTTAAGGCCAAATGTATAACATATATTCTAGATCTGGAAATGACTCTGCATGCCTTATTGACCCAAACGTTATCTCAGTATCTCCATCTCTGACCTTTTCATTGGCTGATACCAGTGATTTCTGGAAATGATTGTACATTGTCACCTACAAATTGAAGTCTCACTTGGACTGCGCCGTAGTAGAAACTAGGGACCAGATTTACTAACATTTGTTAGTTGGTTTTTACTGAACCACTTAAGGGCTGGGTAAAGAAAATGTAGCCCAATTCAACTTCATTCATAACCCAATGCAACTTCATTCATAACCCAATGCAACTTCATTTCCTGCACAAAAACGATACTGCTCTTAATGCAGGCAACAGGTTGAGGACACGAGATAAGATGTTCAAGAGTGAGAAACCAAGTGAAAGTATGAAGAGTGAGCAGGGGAAGAAAATATGGTGTAAAATGAATAAACTAGAAATGGTCACTCACAATGCAGTCGGAAACCAGTGACTGCGGATTGAGCAAGTCAATAATTGAGGGCGTCTACCATGGAATATTACAGGGAGGAGGATGACTTGATGCATCCAAATCATCCAGGGTATAATGTTTTTGTCTTGGACATTACTGTCACAGCCTAATGCATCCTGCAAGTTATGTGCGTGAAACTCATAAATGTAACCAGCTGGACAAAAATACGTGATGACGACGGTTTATGAAAGAAAAGCTCGTGATTAGAAACAAGTGTGTATGAAAACCAAAGATAGATGCATTGACACAAAGGACATTAAGCAGAGATAACAATGTACAATTGGAGAATAGAAAGAAAACAAACATTGGTACAGACAGGTCCTTATGCCAGTTCTCTCTGCGACAATTCTCCTGTCCAGCTTGCCCGCAGACCACTTCTCTCTGCTCCTGTCTACCTGCTGCCCTCTGTTTGTGCCTCCTCAGCTCATTTCTTACTCTATTATGCATTTTCTACTTGTTTTTCAGCCCTCTGTTTAACCTTTTCTGTTCTTTTTTCTGCCATTCGTTTTGCTTTCCTGCTCGTTTTTTGCCCCCTGTTTAGCCCTCTACTGCTCTGTTTTGCCTTTTCTGCTCGTTTTTTGCCCCCTGTTTAGCCCTCTTCTGCTCTGTTTTGCCGGTTCTGCTTGTTTTTCTGCCCTCTGTTTTGCTCTGTTTTGCCTTGTTTGCTCATTTTCATGCCCTCTGTTTGTTTTTCTGCCCTCTGTTTTGCCTTTTTCTGTCCTCTGTTTCACATTTTCTGCTCATTTGTCTGTTCTCAGTTTTGCCTTTTTCTACTTGACCTCACGTGGCTTTTCTACATAGACCTCACACCCTATCGCCCAGATAAACCCAGAGGTGACAGTGCTGTGCTCTAAAAATGCTTGATTGATAATGAGCCTGGCCTTGGTGAGCTGGTACTATGGTAAATTTTTTAATTTTATGCTGTGTGCTCATAGCACACAAATTCAAAAGAAGAAAAAAGCACAACGTGCTGCCACCTAAATGTGGTGGCCATATGATTGCAACATAAAAAAATTCATTTAAAATGAAATAAACATTGACCATAAACGTAATAGTAACCTAACAGACATGTATAACAGCTCTATGTAGGTTTCACATACATCTCTGGCAATAGGATTCCTATTTGGGCAATTGAAAGGTACTATTTACATAGAATTACTATAACTTGAAGACGTGGCATGAACACACAAGGATGCCTATGAAAAAAAATTGGAGAAAAAGCATTGCAAAGTAAGGTATTGGCTCACTAGCCAGGGCATAGAAGTGCCTTTCATAATAGGTGGATATGCAGATGTGATCAGGTGAACAGTCCCTCACAGTGCAAGAGATGCAGTGGTTACATCTATGTGCTGTAAGCTGTGGTGGACAAGCTCAAAATGTCAACAACAGTGGAACAGACAAAAAATGAAGAGGGTTGTCCAAAATCACCTCCACGGATACATATATATGCATGTATCACTCTGAAGCTGGCGAGACAATAAAAGATGTATCTGGGGCAGACCTAAAAGAAGGTGGAAGAAGGTTAGGAAGTCAAAACATTGCTATCTAATTTGTCCCCAGTAGGACTAAATAAATCAGTTTGTTTTTGCTGCCCCAGTGCTTTCTAACCCAGGCATCACCATGTCGTAGAGCTGAACATCAAGGTCCTCCCATGTGGGGTTGCTTTAGACGTGCTTTGGAGTGGCACAGCTTCTTATTAAATAATGCTCATGTTTACATGTTTAGACAGTTCTCCAGCACTGTGATAGAACCGCCAGGCTCTTCACTATCACAGCACAAACATTCTTCAAAGGCAACAGCTGCATAATTCTGTGACTGAAAACATCAATAACCAAGAAAAGGAAATCTGCAATCCTCCCTTCGGGCACATAAATCATACATTCATTTCAACTCATATCCCACATTCTTCTTTCCTCAAAATGCTATTTAAGTATTAGGATTCTAGGAATTCAGTTTGCACCCTTTTAAGGGATTTTATTTCGAGTCATCCGATCCTATAACATCTTGTGGTGAACTATCTGTGCGTTCATATTGCACCGATTTCGCTTCCCAGGCCAGGTTACATAAACTTCGCATTGGTGTAAAATAGGATCAGTTATGTGATTTTTGAATAACGATTAGAACGAACAGGTTTTACGCCAGTACACATTATATAAATATATTTGGGCTGCGATACAGCTTTTAAGAAAGAAAAGTACTTTTTTTTCAGTTTGTATGCTGCTTTTCTAATAAAGATGGAAACAAAGGGCCTGATTGAGAATTTGACAGATGATAATCTGTCAGGATGGTGGTGGAAATAACCTTCTCTATCCTGATGGACCACTGGAGATGACCACCAACCCAACCATCACCGTAATTCCTGCCAATGTGCAAAAGGTTTTGTGGACAGTCTTGACGCCCATTTAGACCAAACCTTTTCAACTTTTTGTTTTTTTAGAAACTAACTCCCTAAGTGGGATTTTATTTTTGAAAAACACAAAACGAATTACACCCACATCCTGGGAGCTTTCTCCGACATTCTGGGGTTATTATGATTTTTTCAATCCCTCACCTCCAGATTTTTCCCGGCAGTGACTGACAGAAAACGATACACAAATGGTGAGTGGTTTATTACCCATCCCCCAACACTGATCACCCTGTTGTGTTGTCGGAGGAAGTTTTCTGTCCATGAGTTAAAGGTGTTCCTTCGACAGATAGAGTAAGGTCCACCCACTGTAAATGAGGCGGGCGGACTGAGGGTTTGGTGGTCATGGTACTCTGTCACATTTGCAGCAGAGTACCCTGTCTACTAAACTGTAAATCAGGTCTGACGTGATTTTGACTAAATGAGAAAATGCATTTTTTCTATTGTTTATTGGGTAAGTAGGGCAAAAATAGGGCAAACTGAGTTTTTCCATTTTTGCTATTCTGAAAAATTCTTTATGTAATGAGGCAATCCCGTTTTGCTCCATACCCTCATGCACAAGAAGCACAATGGCACCTAATTGTGTACTAGAACATGTCATCTGAATGCCCGCCCAACTCTAGAAGTTTAGGAAAAAGTGCTAAACACACTTCCTAAAGAACACCCCTAAAGCTCTTAATATAAACAGAATGCAAAGTTAAAACCATATGAGGAAAAATTAACTGGCCATTGCAGCAAGGAAAGTCTGTCACTTGTGCAACACTCATGCATATCATTAATAATCTCTGCAGTTAGGCACTCATTATGAAAGTTCCAGAAATTCTGGTGCCGGAACAAATTGTTGTTTGTGCCTGAATCAGGAATGCACCTGAATTACATTTTGAGTGCCAGATGATTTAACTTGTGCAATATACAGCAGATGAAGACATGCAGAGGATACAGGCAAACAGCACACATGTACAGTTTGCGCACAACAGGCACTGTTGGTACATAATTGGCCATTCCAAAGTGTTCACTTGGAAAAAGGGTACAGGCTGTGTGACTGGGGAATAACAGGCGTGTGCACCTGCTTTTAGAGCCCTGGTACACTAATTTAGAAGGGGCTGATGATGGTAGTATAGCTCATCACACTGGTGCACATTTTGCACCCGTGTGATGTCAAGAGAACGTTTTTGCCTTCAGGCTCATGCTGGATTACAAAGATGGAAACAGAGGCAAACTGGCTCTAGAGAAACATACTGTAGGAAAGACCATCTTTTTTGCATGGTTGCTCTATTTACTTTTACTGGATTTAGCTGGTATATTTGACTCTGCCACTGTGAGACCTCTAAACAATCTCCCATTGCATGTGCTCAGACCCCTAAACCCGGTGAACTATTAGGTAACTTCATTTGGCATATTTAATTTTTAAGCAAGGTGATTGCAGGATGAAAGGAAGGTTTTTGCACAAAGTTTTCAAACTTTGGTGGAAATTCTAAACTCTGCTACATTCAGTTGGAATGACTGTGAAGTACACATTTTCCCCACAGTAATGACAGAGAGAAATACGTTCGCAAACCATAAACGTTCATTAACACATTAGTAAAGTTATACTTTTCAACTCAAACCCGTTTAGTCATAAATCAATAATCACCTAAATATAGCACAAGTGGATATAGTCCAGGCAAGTCAAAAGTCAAGTGCAAAATAAAGTTATTCTAAGAGAGAATAGGCAAATAACACAAGATTCTGTTCCACTTAGAGGGACACTAAGTACTTAACTAAAGTTATGGGCAAAGTCAGAGATTTCATTAGCAGCAGGTGTCAGCAAGTATAGTATCTCAAACATAGCAAAATGAAGTTTCCAATCAGGACAAGAAGAAATGTGCTCTCTCTCTCGAAGCGATTTCTGTGAGCAGCAATAAAAGGAGCATTGGGTCTCAAGAGAGGGAAAAGAACAGATAAGACACTAATCACAATTAACGTTCACGATACGCCTCATATTGGTCCACTTCTCACAAGTAATATAACATTTTACTTAATATGGAGTCTGTCAACTGAGGTCTACAATGACTCTGTCTAAGTTAACGTCAACACACTATTACTAAAGTTAATCATTAAAGTAAAAATCACGCATTACAGTCAAGGTAAATATAAAATTGCAGACTCATATGTGCAAGCAATGATTACACGTTCTTCACATTGACATGTCGTAAATTGTAAAAGAAAAATAGTGGCACTGTGTCCTCAATTTCAATCCCTCTGATTGGTCGTAGAACCATCACACAAAACATTCATTATTTCCTCTCATAGCAGTTCAGAAACTAGTTGTTGACCAATGTTGCTTACATCCAGATTCCTCTAGCTCCTTTAACTCATCATTAGCACAGTGGTATTTGGACAAAATATCGGGTTGAAAGTATCGGGACACAGATATTGTTATACAAAAATATTGTGATACAGAAATACTGTTGTCTAGAATAGCTTTGTTTTCAGGTAAGTAATATTGTTATGAAGAATATTACTGTTAATATCCTTTTCAATAATATAGTGGTAACAAATATTGTTTTTTAATTATCTTAATGTGTTTTAGTTCATGTATTAATTGTATGTGTTGTTATTGTTTTTTAATTGTTAATAATATTTTTAAATACAGTTTATTAATGTAAGTGATTTTTAATTTATTGCTAATAGTAATCTATGAAGTTGTAGGGGGTTGCCAGGTTTGTAGGGGAATAGGGTGGGAATCTGAGTAACTAAAAGTGTATTAACAACTAATTATAAATGAATGATTAATTATTTATTGATTATTAATTATATGCATTGTGTACTAACTTTATATATTAGCTATATTTCAGGCGTGGGCTGTTGGGTTTGTAGGAATATAGGATGGGAAATCAATTAAGTAATAATTAATTATCAGTTATTTGTTTATTATTAATAATTTATTTGATAATTCATTATGTGCACTTTGTAATATTTATTTACTTTAGTTCTATTTTATCTGTGGGCTGCTTTGTAGGGGTGCAGGTTGGGATGCTAATTTAGTAATAATTAATCAACAAACAATTATTAATTGTTAATCAATTACTTAATTAATTGCCAATCATGTAAACTGCGTTATTCTTACTTATGTTAGTTATATTTTAAGTGTGGGCTGCTAGGTTTATGGGGGGTTTAGTGTCGGAAGTTAAGTAAGAAATAAATTAGAAAAAATTATAAGAAATTATCACGTTGTTTAATAATCATGTGTATATATATATATATATATATATATATATATATATATATATATATATATATATATATATATATATATATATATATATTCACTGAAACAACACAGGTTTCAGGGACGTTATAGTTAGAAATTAGCATTAAAAAACCTTTGAAATTCACTAAAAATACATAGGTTTCAGGGACACTATAGTTAGAAATTAGCATTTAAAAAACTTTAGAAAGTCACTGAAAAAACCACAGGTTTCAGGAACGTTATAGTTAGTTGGACATTTCACTCGTACAAAACTAGAGAAATTTGGCCGTTATAGTTGAGCTAACTATAAGTTGCGCCCCTGCAATGCACTGCTGATGATGTCACATATTACATCATACAAGACATGGTCAGTGACATCATGGATGACATCTCAAATGATGTCACTGATGAAATCATCCAGTGACTGTGTGTTCCTGTAAAGTTTAAATGAGTTTTATACATATATATATATATATATATATATATATATATATATATATATATATATATATATATATATATATATATATATATATATATATATATCACCAGAGAGAGTTCTGTTTTGCTGGGGGCCACCGGTCCTGCAGGGCGGGCTCTGAACCAGGAACGGAGATCCTGGGAAACTGCGGGTAGAACCACGAACAACAAAAGAGCCCCACAGTGACTAACGATTCAGCTGACCTTTATTCGTCATTTCATGTGCAACATTGTGCTCTTTACACCTAACGCGTTTCGACGTCATTTACGTCTTGTTCACAGGTGAGCGTAGTTAAATTAAAACCAAGTGGTGTTTGCCTGCCAATTACTTCAGGTCCCAGAATCCACCAACAATGTTAAGGGAACGTGCAAGTTGATTCCTATTACTGCTTGATAGCATTATTTTCAAACATTTTGCATTGTTATCCCAAGTTCGTGCTTCTATTGGTTTGCTGCTTAGTGCTGGTTGTTGCTGCATGATTTTAAATCGTTGCCGTTTCTGCACTGTTCCAAAGAGAGGAGCACCCTCTCTCATCACCCTTTCTCCGTCGTCCTTGCCAATTACTGCGGAGCGTCCATTTGAGCTGGCAAGTGGCGAGGAGCGGTCCATGCCCCCTCCATAAACATCACCAGAGAGAGTTCCGTTTTGCTGGGGGCCACCGGTCCTGCAGGGCGGGCTCTGAACCAGGAACGGAGATCCTGGGAAACTGCGGGTAGAACCACGAACAACAAAAGAGCCCCACAGTGACTAACGATTCAGCTGACCTTTATTCGTCATTTCATGTGCAACATTGCGCTCTTTACACCTAACGCGTTTCGACGTCATTTACGTCTTGTTCACAGGTGAGCGTAGTTAAATTAAAACCAAGTGGTGTTTGCCTGCCAATTACTTCAGGTCCCAGAATGCACCAACAATGTTAAGGGAACGTGCAAGTTGATAGCAGGTGAGTAAATCGGAATTCGTACTACGGCTGATCTTTGAGGAATATTTGTAAGTTCCAAAACTCCACACTTAAAGGAATTTCCAAGTGAACCCAGTCAATGTTAGCCTATGGAAGGAAATTCAAGTTACTGGTAAGTACAGTTAGAATTTCTTGTCAGAATCAGTACTGGGCTCAAAGATGCAGCTCTGAGGTCTCTCCTGATAACAGGTGAGTAAATCGGAATTCGTAGTTCATCTGATTTTAGAGGAATATTTGAAAGTTCCAAAACTCCACACTTAGAAGAATTTCCAAGTGAAACCAGTCAATGTTAGCCTATGGAAGGAAATTCAAGTTACTGGTAAGTACGGTTAGTCAGAATTCGTAGTTCGGCTGATTTTAGAGGAATATTTGTAAGTTTCAAAAATCAATACTTCGAAACTTTTCCTGCAAAAAGCAGGCAATGTTATCATATGGAAGGAAATTCAAGTTACTGGTAAGTATGGTTTGAATTAGTTTTCAGGATGAGTACTGGACTCAAAGATAGAGCACTGATGTCTCTCCTGATAACAGGTGAGTAAATCGCAATTCGTAGTTCGGCTGATTTTAGAGGAATATTTGTAATTTCCAAAACCCCATACTTAGAAGAATGTCCAAGTGAAACCAGTAAATGTTAGCCTTAGAAAGACATTCAAGTTACTGGTAAGTACGGTGAGAATTAATTTTCAGGATCAGTACTGGGCTCAAAGATTCAGCACTGAGGTCTCTCCTGATAGCAGGTAAGTAAATCGGAATTCGTAGTTCGGCTGATCTTTGAGGAATATTTGTAAATTCCAAAACTCCACACTTAGAAGAATTTCCAAGTGAAACCAGTCGATGTTAGCGCATGGAAGGAAATTCAAGGTACTGGTAAGTAGGGTTGGAATTACTTTTCAGGATGAGTACTGGACTCAAAGATGCAGCACTGAGGTCTCTCCTCATACCATGTGAGTAAATCGGAATTCGTAGTTTGGCTGATTTTAGAGGAATATTTGTAAGTTCAAAAACTCCACATTTAGAAGAATTTCCAAGTAAAACCAGTCAATGTTAGCCTATGGAAGAAAATTCAAGTTACTGGTAAGTACGGTTAGAATTACTTTTCAGGATCACTACTGGGCTCAAAGATGCAGCACCGAGGTCTCTCCTGATAACAGGTGAGTAAATCAGAATTCGTAGTTTGACTGCTTTTAGAGGAATATTTGTAAGTTTAAAAAATCAACAGAAACTTTTTCAGCAAAAAGCAGGCAATGATATCCTATGGAAGGAAGTTCAAGTTACTGGTAAGTACAGTTAGAATTTCTTCTCAGGATCAGTACTGAGCTCATAGATGCAGCACTGGGGTCTCTCCTGATAACAGGTGAGTAAATCGGAATTCGTACGTTGTCTGATTTTAGAGGAATATTGGTAAGTTCCAAAACTCCACACTTAGAAGAATTTCCAAGTGAAACCAGTCAATGTTAGCCTATGGAAGGAAATTCAAGTTACTGGTAAGTACGGTTAGAATTACTTTTCAGGATCAGTACTCGGCTCAAAGATGCAGCACTGAGGTCTCTCCTGTTAGCAGGTGAGTAAATCGGAATTCGTACTTTGGCTGATCTTTGAGGAATATTTGTAAGTTCCAAAACTCCACACTTAAGGAATTTCCAAGTGAAACCAGTCAATGTTAGCCTATGGAAGGAAATTCAAGTTACTGGTAAGTACAGTTAGAATTTCTTTTCAGGATCAGTACTAGGCTCATAGATGCAGCAATGAGGTCTCTCCTGATAACAGGTGAGTAAATCGCAATTCGTAGTTCGGCTGATTTTAGAGGAATATTTGTAATTTCCAAAACTCCACACTTAGAAGAATGTCCAAGTGAAACCAGTCAATGTTAGCCTATGGAAGGAAATTCAAGTTACTGGTAAGTACGGTTAGAATTACTTTTCAGGATCAGTACTCGGCTCAAAGATGCAGCACTGAGGTCTCTCCTGTTAGCAGGTGAGTAAATCGGAATTCGTACTTTGGCTGATCTTTGAGGAATATTTGTAAGTTCCAAAACTCCACACTTAAGGAATTTCCAAGTGAAACCAGTCAATGTTAGCCTATGAAAGGAAATTCAAGTTACTGGTAAGTACAGTTAGAATTTCTTTTCAGGATCAGTACTGGGCTCATAGATGCAGCAATGAGGTCTCTCCTGATAACAGGTGAGTAAATCGCAATTCGTAGTTCGGCTGATTTTAGAGGAATATTTGTAATTTCCAAAACTCCACACTTAGAAGAATGTCCAAGTGAAACCAGTCAATGTTAGCCTATAGAAGGAAATTCAAGTTACTCGGAAGTACGGTTAGAAATAATTTTCAGGATCAGTACTGGGCTCAAAGATTCAGCACTGAGGTCTCTACGGATAGAAGGTGAGTAAATCGGAATTCGTAGTTCGGCTGATCTTCGAGGAATATTTGTAAGTTCCAAAACACCACACTTAAAGGAATTTCCAAGTGAAACCAGTCAATGTTAGCCTATGGAAGGAAATTCAAGTTACTGGTAAGTACAGTTAGAATTTCTTTTCAGGATCAGTACTGGGCTCAAAGATGCAGCACTGAGATCTCTCCTGATAACAGGTGAGTAAATCGAGATTCGTAGTTCGGCTGATTTTAGAGGAATATTGGTAAGTTCCAAAACTCCACACTTAGAAGAATTTCCAAGTGAAACCAGTCGATGTTAGCCTATGCAAGGAAATTCAAGTTACTGGTAAGTACGGTTAATCGGAATTCGTAGTTCGGCTAATTTTAGAGGAATATTTGTAAGTTTCAAACATCAATACTTCGAAACTTTTTCTGCAAAAAGCAGGCAATGTTATCCTATGGAAGGAAATTCAAGTTACTGGTAAGTATGCTTAGAATTACTTTTCAGAATGAGTACTGGACTCAAAGATACAGCACTGAGGTCTCTCCTGATAACAGGTGAGTAAATCGCAATTCGTAGTTCGGCTGATTTTAGAGGAATATTTGTAATTTCAAAAACTCCACACTTAGAAGAATGTCCAAGTGAAACCAGTCAATGTTAGCCCATAGAAAGAAATTCAAGTTACAGGTAAGTACGGTTGGAATTAATTTTCAGGATCAGTATTGGGCTCAAAGATGCAGCACTGAGGTCTCTCCTGATAGCAGGTAAGTAAATCGGAATTCGTAGTTCGGCTGATCTTTGAGGAATATTTGTAAGTTCCAAAACTCCACACTTAAAGAAATTTCCAAGTGAAACCAGTCAATGTTAGCCTATAGAAGGAAATTCAAGTTACTGGTAAGTACAGTAAGAATTTCTTTTCAGAATCAGTACTGAGCTCATAGATGCAGCCCTGGGGTCTCTCCTGATAACAGGTGAGTAAATCGGAATTCGTAGTTCGGCTGATTTTAGAGGAATATTGGTAAGTTCCAAAACTCAACACTTATAAGAATTTCCAAGTGAAACCAGTCAATGTTAGCCTATGGAAGGAAATTCAAGTTACTGTTAAGTACGGTTAGAATACCTTTTCAGGATCATTACTGGGCTCAAAGATGCAGCACCGAGGTTTCTCCTGATAACAGGTGAGTAAATCAGAATTCGTAGTTCGGCTGATCTTTGAGGAATATTTGTAAGTTTCAAAACTCCACACTTAAAGGAATTTCCAAGTGAAACCAGTCAATGTTAGCCTATGGAAGTAAATTCAAGTTACTGGTAAGTACAGTTAGAATTTCTTTTCAGGATCAGTACTGGGCTCATAGATGCAGCAGTGAGGTCTCTCCTGATAACAGGTGATTAAATCGGAATTCGTAGTTCGGCTGATTTTAGAGGAATATTTGTAAGTTTCAAAAATCGACAGAAACTTTTTCAGCCAAAAGCAGGCAATAATATCCTATGGAAGGAAATTCAAGTTACTGGTAAGCATGGCTAAAATTACTTTTCAGGATCAGTACTGTGCTCAAAGATGCAGCACTGAGGTCTCTCCTGGTAGCATGTGAGTAAATCGGAATTTAGAGTTCGGCTGATCTTTGAGGAATATTTGTAAGTTCCAAAACTCCACACTTAAAGGAATTTCCAAGTGAAACCAGTCAATGTTAGCCTATGGAAGGAAATTCAAGTTACTGGTAAGTTCGGTTAGAAATACTTTTCAGGATCAGTACTGGGCTCAAAGATGCAGCACCGAGGTCTCTCCTGATAACAGGTGAGTAAATCAGAATTCGTAGTTAGGCTGATTTTAGAGGAATATTTGTAAGTTTCAAAAATCGACAGAAACTTTTTCAGCAAAAAGCAGGCAATGATATCCTATGGAAGGAAATTCAGGCTACTGGTAAGCACGGCTAAAATTACTTCTCAGGATCAGTACTTGGCTCAAAGATGTAGCACTGAGGTCTCTCCCAATAACAGGTGAGTAAATCGGAATTCGTAGTTCGGCTGATTTTACTTCGGTCCAGTATATGTAGAGCCATTTTCCTACACCATCTCCGCGCTTCACCACTCAACACGCCCTGTGGTGCGTTTTAAGTTGGGGAAATAATACCCCTTCAATCCTTAGGGTCCCTAGAGTCTAACTTGCCCATTAGGTACATCCAGTAAGCTCAACAGAGCTGCGTAGCAGAGAGATGTAAAAAGAGGCACGGCCTGCACCACCTCTCTGCAACGCAGCGCAGTGGTGCTTCCTGGAAGCACCTAGTGGGTTACTGGGCCCCGATGGTCCCTCAAGATTGAAGGGGATTTTTTTCCCCAACTTAAAACACGCCACAGTGAGTATTTGCACACATCACCTCAGGTCCCGTCCCCTCCCTTCACCACTGTGTAAATGTGACCTGTGGCCATTCTAAGTTGAGAGATTAAGTCCCCTTCAATCCTAAGGGTCCCTAGGGTCAAACTAGTCCACTAATGACCTCCAATAAGCACCACAGAGCTGTGTTGCGGAGAGGTGTAAAAGGGGCATGGCCTCTGAACACCTGTCTGCAACGCAGCTCCCTGGCGCATACTGGAGATACCTGTTTTGCTATTTGGCACTCAGGGACCCTCAACATTGAAAGAGAATTAATTCCCCAGCTAGGGAATGCATTTCCCCAGTTTTAGTGAGTTTGGCTACCTGGGGACAGTATTTATACTATCATTAATTTGATTGCTACATTTGTCAATACAATTTGCTCCGTATGTTGTCAGTGCCCTAATGTGAACTACAGATAGTATTTTTACTATGTTCACTATTAGTCAGGTGACGGCCCATCACATGATCATCTGGGTGGGTTCGAAATACTGTGTTGCAAATCACAATGGTGTTTATGTGAGCAAGGCGGCTGGGATCGTCGAAACACGTCTTACCGCTTGCACTGATTGAGCAATAAAGAACTTTATTTGCACCAGCAACCAGGGTATGAAAGCGTCCATTACTCTCCTGATGGTGCCTGCAAATGCATTTGGATTGTTACCTGATGTTCTCTAAGGAAAAACCGCTTTGTTTTTTGGAACGGATCCCTCCCTTTGAAGAGGCTGAACACTTTTCCAAGCCGGCGTGGATTGGTAGCTCAGTTGGAACTTTTTTGTGGACAAGCCCCCTGCTAGACTGTCATTCCGGCTGAACCCGCTTGCAGTTTCCTGTGTGACCTCGGTGGGTCGGACGATTTGGAGGGAAACCAGTAATTCGTGCAGTAAGTCGGGAACTTACACGGATCATACAGTGCAGGTGGGGAGGTGCTATAGGTTGCGTGGTATTTGTTCGTAGCAGTACGATAACTATGGAACCAGTGATAATTATTTCTCCAAACAACATCAATGCCAATGTCGAATGAAAAGCTAAGAGAGAGAGAGAAAGCAGCTGATGAGTTATTCCTGAACTTGCCTGTTGTTCCAGACAGCAACAAACAGACACCAATTCAAACAGAGTTGAATACGGATATTAGAAGCCTGCTCAAATTGCTAGAAAAAAATAACCGAAGCGAGCTTACCAAATGGTGAAATCACTGGAGAAATTTCATGAGGCCGGGCGGGTGCCGAGAGGCCTCAGGGTAATGCTCGCTCTGAGCTTTGAAAGCTCAAACCCACTTCTTTCAAAGGAGTGGGCAGAGAGTAACCTCGAGGCATCAATGCGTCTTGTTTGTCTATTAATCAAATACACCAGGATTGATAGGGAATTCACTATCAAGGAAATAGTAAGCATATAGAGTGAAATTGACTTGCTCACTACAGCGAGTAACAAAGACTTTGTGGAAAAATACACAAAGGACATGAAAGAAAGAATTAAAAAGCAAGAGGACACAATCAAAGTCAGGAAGGTGTGGAAATTTGCAAGAGATAAAAATGAATTCGAGCAGGGGCAGGTTTTCACTTTCGCTTGAAAATATGACTATGTTAAAAAACAGAGAGTGGTATTTGAATCCAGTGCTCGCCAAGCCAGTACCAACAATTGTGACCAAGCAATTGCTTCTGCCTCCGATGCAAGCACGCTCCCCAGCGATGCAGAATCAGACCTCAGCAGCAATGCAGACAGTATACATGGATCTACATTGGGGCCTCTACCATATGCCGAGGAAGTGGATTTTATCCGCGAACAAGGAAACTAACATTATGACCGCTGAACTTACTGGGGCAGCAATCAAAGAAAGAAACCGCCGAAGGCGGGAGAGGCGAAAATGCGCCAAACGCAAGAGGCAGAGGGCAACCGAGGAGCGGCCCTTCTCGTGTGGCAGGGCGCCTGGAAGAGAAGGGGCCGAGGGCCTGCGAGGGAACCCCAGCTCCTCTCAATGGGTGGCGTGCGGGATGGGGACCCGCCTGGCTCTTCCCTCTCTGCGCCTACGACCCAGGTAAAGGGTAGGGTGGGCCGATCGCCAGCCTGCCGGCACGGCTCGGCCCACCCACCCAACGGACGGCTGACGTGCAGGTGCAGTGACCCTCCCTCGTTGCCAGGTACCCTGTTTGGCCTGGTCCTGTGCGGCCGGGCCGAGGGGGTTTTAAGACACGCGCGGTCCCTCCCGGTCACCCCGGTAGGGACCGGCGGCTGTGGGGCTGCCAGCTCCCGTGGCACCGGGAGCCCCCTTCCTCACCCGTGGGTGGGTGAGGGGGACTCCCAGGCCGAGAGCCTGGCAATGTTTTTTTCTCCCAACGGTGCAGTCTGACTCCCAGAGAGGAAGCCTTGAACGGGGCGGCCAGCGGTCGGACGGCGTCGCCTTCCTCCCGCCTCTCCTGCTCCCGCAGGTGGGCGAACGTTTTCAAAAAGTTGCCTGTGACTCTTGGCAGTGGATCACTCGGCTTGCAGGTCGATGAAGAAGGCAGCTAGCTGCGAGAATTAGTGTGAATTGCAAGACACATTGATCATCGACACTTCGATGCACCTTGCTACGCCTGTTTTAGGGTCGCTCGATCGTTAATCGCCCCGGGGATTCCCCGGGACGCGGCTGGGGCCGTCGCAGGGTTAGCTCTGCTTACCCTTCGTGCCCCCACAAGGTCAAACCCCCTGATCGCCCGTGGCAGGGTATGCCGCCAGCGTTGCTGGCCCCCGAGAAAGGGGCCTGGTGACCGGTCCGCCCCGGGACCCGTCCCGGGCGCCTGGATGCGTGCCACGAGTGGCTGTCTGTGGTGTCCCACCGGCTGCCCACGCACATGTGCCTCGGCGCCCCCCTCTGCAGCCGGCTTCCTGGGGAGGGTGAAACCCTTCCAGATGCGATCCGGGGAAAGAGGGTGCACAATGCAGGGGGGGCTGACCTTACCCTGCAACCCCCTTTGACGCTCCGGCATCATTCTTTCGACTACAACCTCAGTTCAGATGTGGCGACCTGCTGAATTTAAGCATATTACTAAGCTGAGGTAAAGAAACTAACCAAGATTCCCCCAGTAACGGCGAGTAGAGATGGGACGAGCACAGCGCGAATCACCGCCAGGGGCGAGAAATGTGGCGTACAGAAGACCGGGTGCCCGGCGTCGCACAGGGGGCCCAAGTCCTTCTGATTGAGGCTCACCCCGCGGACGGTGTTAGACCAGTAGTGGCCCCCGGCACGCCAGGATCGGGTCTTCTCGGAGTCGGGTTGTTGGGAATGCAGCCCAAAGCAGGTGGCAAACTCCATCTAAGGCTAAATACTGGCACTACACCAATACTCAACAAGTACAATCTTGTTAATTTCTCGCAAATCAATAATAAATCTGTAAATCCTAGTGTAAGTGTCTTTTTTCAAAATAGGAAGAATAGGACTGTTGCAAACATTTATAAGGAACTTCTTCCACAACCCCCACTTTAATCAAATCATGGGCAATTCGTATATGTGCTTTTTCGCCTTCTTGAGAAATTTTCTATTGAGGTAATTGTGACAATGAAGCGCCTTCCTTGACACTAATATGCACTGGTGGGATAACCATCTGACCTACATCGGTGTTTGAAGTAGCCCACAAAGTACTAGGAAGTGAAGCTAATGTTATATCTTCTTTCACAAGACAGGATCTCTCAATCATGGGGTAATTGTCATTCAAAATAACACGTACTCCTTCAGGAGAACATTGTATCATAGCCCTGAAATATTTCAGCATATCAAGATCCATAATATTGTCTGGTGTGTTCGGAGAAAGCAAACATGGACATGGAGCAGTGAATTTATCAACATGAATGAAAGTGGTTGTGATAGCGGGCTAAGGGAAGGTGTTCCATCGAAACCTATCGATGTAATAGTTAAGCCAGAAAGGGGAGCCCTCGGAACCAAGTGTTTAGATAAGGCGCTACGAGTAGCTCTTGTATCAACCAGAAACTGATCAGTAGAAGCCAAAACATGTGCTGTAACATAGGGACCCTTCTGATCTACTGGAAATTCAACTGATTCCTTACCTCATCCTAGGCAATCCTATGCATAAGCAGAATCTTTCAAATCAGACAGCACATATTCAGACATTTGATATTGATTTCGTCTATCAAAAGTGTTAAACCCATCCTGTCCATGTGTATTAGCATCAAACCTAGCATGTACATCTGTGCTTCCTCTAGGCTCTGAATATCCTGAGAGATTTCTCATTTGTCCCCATCCACGTGGATACTGCTGAGCAAGCAATGCTAGACTATCAAAAGCCCAATGTCCAAATTTCCTACAGTAAGCACACTGGTCAACAGACAAATTCGAACGAGCATAAGAAGGAAAAGACTAACCATAAGATCCACGTCCACCTCTATCATTAACTCAAGAAGGCAGACCATAAACCTGAGCCATCATAACCTATGTTTTTAACTCCTTAGTCTTCTTATCCTCATTATCCTTCGCTTCTAACTCCTGTTGTTCATAATACTGAGCCATAGTCAAAAGAGAAAGCAGAGAAGAGTTAGTCCATGAGCTCTCACTTGCCTTTAGGTGACTAACTATTCCTGGCAACAGGTTTGCGACATATTTATCGATGAACAGATGCCTGCCCGTGTCATCGGTCAATGACTGGCCACTAAAATCGTGGAATGCCTCTTCAAAGCGCGTGAAGAAGGCAGAAACTGATTCATCTGTCTTTTGCTTACAAGAGGCTAATACAGTCCAATCTATCTTTTTAGGGGGAATAATCATTTTTAACTTTAGCTGCTGGAAGATCTAATATGAACTGACATGGTTTCTGTGCAGGTTCTCTTTCTTCATCTAATTGTTTTAAATCTTTCCATAATGCCCCAAAAGTCGCACGATCATCAACTTTACGCACAGTTCGCCACATATCAGGGGGTAATATCAAACCAAAAAACAGGTCAATATCGGGTAAAGTCATAGAAAAAGAGCTAACAGCACCCTCAACTTCCTCATAAAAGGCTGCTGGATTTTTACGTGGATCAAGTAATGCAGTTTTAAGAGCCATAACATCCACTCTATTCCAAGTAGTGTAAACCCAATTATAAATAAAATAACCCTTTGCATCAGTAGAAGCCTTATCATCACTTGTACCCACTCCTTTAGGATGAAAATACAAAGGAGCGGCTTCCCGCATAGGTTTCACATGAACTATCACAGTCTTATCTGTTCCGAACATAGAAGCTTGGGCACGCCGGTCTGAGATGTTTGTGCAGCTGCGTCTGCTGCCTTTTTCTCTTCCCGCAAACGGACTGTCTCAACACGTAATTTAACCAAATGCCTGATTGAGTCAACCACCTGAGAAAAGACAAAAAGACCATCACACATTTGCTTACAATCATTTGCTACATCAACAGGTTCCAAATCGTCAGCATGTTTCCTAAACCGTTAAACAACTTCTGCGGCAAACACCTCTGTAAAATATACTTGCTCCCTTTCCTGCCAATCCTTCATGTCACCTAAAAGTTCAAAAGCATGAGCAATATTACGGGCGGCTTTACGAGCAGCAGATCTAAGCTGAGACGCATGTGACAACATAGAACGAGTTTCCTGTGCTTTCTCCTGGTCTGCAGGAGAGTCCTCATCTGAGTCATAAGGAGCAGAAGGAAGAGTATACGGAGGTGGAGAATGATCTAACAATAAAGAATCATCTTGGGGTTTATTAAGAATAGGATAAAGAGGTCTACGAAAAGTGTATTGGACATTTACCTGTAAATGACGCTTCCTATCTTCTCTCTCTTTAAGTTCTTTCATTTCTTTATTTTTCATTTTCAATAATTTTGCATGAATGCTCTTACGCTGTTCTTTTTCAATCAAGACTTGCTCACGCTTCATTTGCTCATGCACTTCTTTCTCCCACATTCGTACACAGTCAAACATGTCTTGTCTAGCCTTTTACTTAAACATTTGTTGTTCCACATACTGAATCTTTCACAAATCAAATGACCCATGCATAGGCCACCGCAACTCAGGATCCTTACGATTATATTTATTCCATAACGTGCTGTATATTATAGAAGAAATACCATTTTTAATATACATGTCCCTATTAGGCGTCCCCTCCAGGGGGGTGGGAGGGGGGGGCGGTTGTGCTTCATCGTCTCTCAAATTGGTACCACTACAAAAGCAACACATCCTATGAAGTGTGCTAGAAACAGGCATGCCAAAAATAGTGCAGACTATGCAGTATTATAACCAAAGTAGCACTTAAGGTACTGTGGTACGTTGTGCCGTACAAATCAATTTAAAAACAGAGAAAATTCTCCTCATTACCTGTCTATATAAATTGCAATTCACATATCAATCCCATACAAATCCAAAGTTGACCAACACAAATTCCAAAATTCCAAAGCCACAGTAAGAGTTACTAAACTGCCTTACCAATCCCAGGCATCAAAAACCAACAGCAAATGCCGCATAATGACTCTTACCAATCACTTGGTATCCAGATTCCAAATGCCAAGTTCTCAAATTGACTCAATGGTCATTGCAAGGCGATCAACAGAAGAGATCTCAGTCAAGGACCGGCACCACCTGGAGGGTCAGATCAGAAAGAGAGGAAAAACGCTGTGGTTGCCAAGACGCGGGTTTCCTCGGGCAGTGATTGTCCAAAGCGAGATTCCAATCCTCTGTTTCGACCACTCCTTCGGGCATCCGAGTCGCCGATGAGCCCCACTGATTGGGCGCCAATCTGTGGTGGTGGGCCTCAGCAAGGCCTACCAGTGCTAGGGGTTCGCCCTTCTCTGCACAAGTCCTCAGACCAATAGGATAGAAGGTGGCACAGAAACTGGAATAGAAAATACAAAATGTAATAACCTCATGAGGTGGAACTACATTCAAACAACACCCTTCGGCAATGTATGAAGTAGCACACTGAATGGAAGGAGCTTGATCCTTTTATACCCACACAGGGGCTCAAAAAAAGGCGGTACAAGTACAAGAAGTAGGTTTTACGCACATAAAAGGTTATACAGAAAATGCACAGTCAACAAGTGGGAGGAGCTAACATTTGCTAATTCTGGTGAAGACATCCTGACATTTACAGACTAACAGCATCTGCATGGACAGCTGCAAGCTCAACTGAGCATGTGCAAAGTGGAAGAGGCTAAATATAACCTATCTCTTGGCAGATTTCAAGAGCAGAACACAGCAAGATAGGACAGAGCACATGGCACACATGTGGTAGCACATGGCAAACAAAATGGCTGCCAGAAATACAAAACGGACAAGATAGCCTCTAAATACAGGATGGCTTCTGCTAATGCTAACCCAATCGCTGCCAAATTACAACAGGGAGGCTATCGACGACTACTTTGAACTAAACACTGGTTCAGTTGACATGTGGGCGACATTATGGGAAGTCTTCAAGGCGTAAATTAGGGGCATAGCCATAACCAAACACGCCTGAGTCCTGAAAGACTTGAGGAACACTCTCACCAACATTGAGCAGCAGCTGCTTGCATTAGATATCATTGCATGTACACCAGACACCACCGAGGCCGCACAGGACTACTAAAGGTCCATAATCGATAGGTGTAATTGCACCAACTGTCTCCTACCGGGATATGTCCTGTTCCTTGTACATAAAATGCAAAGGTGCTATTTAATATGGGCACAGGGATTGGTTTGTCATCGGTGCCATTTCGATCCTGTAAGTGTTGGAAATACTGGGTGAAGTTAAATTCTGCGAAATCCAGTATCTCCGTTTTTAACCATGTGACATTCTCATATTCAGTAGACATATTCATGCAAGCCTTGGAGTCCAAAGGCCCCTCCCCATTATTTCCCTGTGAATCAAAACCATGGTGTACTTCTATATAAATCAAAATCATCTCATAATCCCTCTTGGTATATCGAGAGGTATCTACAGTTCAATGCAAGTACATCATACTCTGTAGTTTGAACCAGGCTTCACAACTTCCTAAATAAGATAATGGCAATGAGATAAAGAGATCATATTGATGCATTGCAGAGGGTAACAGACCGCAAACCCAACAATTTGTCGTATTGGTAGCACTGTGAGTCTGATGCAGCATTTCCACAAATACATTCTTAACATATGTCTGATGATGTATTTCTTTGTGACAGGCTAACGTAGAGAAGTGGTGCTCTATTGGCGGGGTAGGAGTCCCTATCACAGTATGCATGGGGTGATGAAATTCTAGATATAAAACCACACTCATTATTATGATAAACATCATTGCAACGGTTGTCACGAAAGCAACCTTCAATCAGGTTGTCCATGATGAAAACATAGGTACATAAATGGGCATATATCGAGGAGCAAGGGGACGCTCCTCCTCAGGAATAAATCGACAAAAGGGCACATTCTAACTAAAGTCCGAACTATTCTAAAAAGGTGCAGTCCGTCCTGCCAGAGGGTGCTTCTTTCCTGTGTCCGCCTAGAGCCTCACACTCAGGCTCCTATTTTTCATCAAAAGAACAAATCCTTTCATCGATTATTTTCTTCAACTACAACCTGGCCCCTTTTTCTTTGCTTCTCAGTCTTTCTTTCTGAACAGAGCAACACAAGGTTCCAGCTCTCAACGGGTTCAGTCCCGTGTCTCGCTCAGTACCCCCAAAATTCTCTAGCAAGCCCCTGTTACTAAAGTATTTCCTTATCTCCTGCAATTATTGGGGGTACCGTGTCAGTTTCTGGGCCGCAGGTTGTATCGAGCCCGACCTGGCAATTCTTGACCATTAACCCCTTCCATGCTGATGACGAACCCCAGCCGTCATGCACTACGGTGCTCGTGTGCTGATGACGGCTGGGGTTCGTCACGGCCCGCCCCTGTTTGTGCTGTTTACAGCACACCAGGGGAATCGCGGCCGCATGGAAGGGGTTAAATAAAACAGACGAGGAAGCATCCAAGGTGCCAAATTTTCCATTAACTTTTCGTTCAACAACTGGAGGCCAATTCCGCACTTGGTGACGCGGCCTCTCTCGCCCCCTACGCTCCCCTTTCTTGCCCTTCAATTTCCTGGGCGTCGGAAAAAGGAACCACGCAAGGAGCTCTTTCATTTTCCTGGGTCAATATTCCTTCTGGATTCATATCAAATGGAAGGGAAAGAGGCACCTTTTTAACATGGGCAACATTGATCCAGTGCTTCCTTCAGTCACCTTCACCGCTGTTCAGGTGGCCAGTAAAACTTGCACCAGTTCCGTCCACCCAGGCTCAAGGCTCGATTTTCGCTGATAATTCTTCACCATTACCCATTGGCCAGGCTCCAAACGATGTCCCGAACCCTCCAGCAGGGGCTGCAATACATCAGATACCTGTTGGTGGATAGACGAAGGTCTTTAGTCTATGTATACAAATAATCTGTCATCATTGGATAATCTATTTCTCTAAAACTTCTCGGATGAGGAACATCCCATACATTAGCTGGTCGTCCAAAAATAACCTCATACGGGGACTGACCTGAACGGGAATGTGGGGTCATGCGTATAGACATCAAAGCCAAAGGGAACGTGTCCGGCCACCGCAACCCAGTACTCTCCTGAATATTAGCCATCTTTAACTTCAAAATCCCATTATATTTTTCAACCAATCCAGTGGACTGGGATGTCGAGCAGCATGAAATTTCTGTTTTATGTGTAATCCATTACAGATATGCCTGATAAGATCAGCATTAAAATGGGTCTCGTTGTCCGATCACATGACCCGAGGGACCCCATATCTAGGGAAATATTCCTTGATTAGAGCTTTAGCAGTTGCTAGTGCAGTATATTCCTTGGTAGGGTAAGCTTCTACCCACTTACTGAATGCACAAACCACTACCAAGATGTACTTCAGGTTATTCACTCTCTCCAGTTGGATATAATCCATTTGGAGCACCTCAAAAGGTAAAGAGGGTGATGTAAAATTCCCACTAAGAACAGGTTCTCTTCCTCTGGGATTATGTCGTAAACAAACCATACATTGTTGAACCAGATGGGTGGCAATTTTAGAAATATTGGGATTATTCCAAACTGGGTCTAATAAATGACCAATTCCCTTTGCTCCTATATGTGCAGTCCCTTGGGCCATAGTCACTACAGCGTTAACAAAAGCATTGGGAAGCATCCATCGCTGCTTCTCACTTAAATCAACCCAGCAACCATTATCATCCAAGCTCCCTACTTCATTCTCCCATCGGGCCAATTCGGCAGGGGTAGCTTCATTCTGCATCTCTCGAACTCTCTCCATGGTGTTATCAAACATATCAGACTCCTCCACCCACCTGGCTGAATTTACATACATCTGGAACATTTTAGATTTAGCAGTGTCTTTTGCAATTTGGTCAGCGAAAGCATTTCCTTCTCCCACAGTATCTACTATGGCTTTATGGGCACTACATTTAACAATTGCTACCTTCCGGGGCAAGGTCAACACAGTTAACAACCTTACTATCAAAGGGCCATGTTGCATTCGTTGGCCATGAGAAGTGAAGAATCCCCTTTCCGCCCACAGCTTCCCAAAACTATGAACCACGCCAAAGGCATACTGGCTATCAGTGTAAATATTTACCTCTAGTCCCTCACTTAGCTCACATGCTCGTAACAGGGCTATTAGCTCAGCTGCCTGTGCAGAATGATAGGGAACTCGAGATGTTTCAACTACAGTACGCAGAGTGGTGATTGCGTATGCAGCTGTCGTCGTGCCATCTAGTAATTTTAAACAAGGCCATCCACATACAACTCCCCTTGGGGTTCAGATAGGGGCGTGTCTGTGAGGTCCACCCTTCATTTCTTCTTCTGTCCGAAATATGCAATCATGTATGTCATTATTTGGTTCATCCGAAGGGAGGGGTAGTAACATGGCTGGATTCAGAGTGGCACACCTTTTTATGGTAATATGAGGGGCAAACAAAGTCAATTCATATCCAGTAAGACGTGCACTAGTAAGGTGCTGTGTCTTCGTTTTATTCAAGAGTGTGTCCACAGCGTGCGGTACCATTACTGTGCGGTCAGAATTTAGCATGATCCTTCCGACTACCTAATGGCCACCACCACTGCGGCAGTAGCCCTCAGACAGCTAGGAAGTGCTCTAGCGACGTGGTCCAATACTGCCGAAAAATAAGCACAAGGTCTTTGCTTACCACCAAATCCTTGCGTTAACACTGAAAGCGAACAACCGTCCACCTCGTGCACGTAAAGTACAGAAGGTTTTGGGCAGTCAGGAGTTCCTAAGACAGGTGCAGAACAAAGAGCAGTTTTCATAGAGTCAAAAGCTTTCTGACACTCATCTGTCCAGGATAAAGGTTCATGCACTTCTTTCGTAATCAAATATAACAGTGGTTTAGTAAGAAGAGAAAAATTGGCGACAGTAAGAGGTTATGCCAAGAAATACACGAACATCTTGTTGAGTACGAGGAACCGGCATGTTAAAAATAGCAGACACACGTTCAGGAGTCAACTTCCTCCCCTCTTTCGACAGTAGATGACCAAGATAGGTCACCTCCTGTCGAACATATTGAAATTTAGAAAAAGATACTTTATTTCCATGGGCTGCTAGATGGGACAATAGTTTAACAGTAACCTCTTTGCAGCCCTCCTCCGTGTCAGACGCCACCAATAGATCATCGACATACTGGAGGAGAACATTTCCTGGAGTAGGGTCAGTTCATCCAAAATTACCTTCAAAGCCTGACTATAAATGCTAGGGCTCTCTGTATAGCCCTGAGGAGCACGGCAAAACCTAAAGCTGCGGCCTGATAACGAGAAGCCAAAAATATGTCTGCTCTCAGGGTGTATAGGAATGCTAAAGAAAGCATTCTATAAATCAATAACTGAGAAAAATTTAGCAGTAGGGGGAATCATAGTAAGTATTGTCGTAATATCCGAGACAACTGGATATTGTGGTACTACCACCTTATTAACCTCTCGGAGGTCGATTACAAAACGGTACGTATCAGCATAATCAGGACTGCTTCCTATAGGAGCCTTATTCAAATTCGGTAATATGGGGCTGTTGCATGTGTTAGAAGATGTCTCTTCCACTACGTCCTTGTCTACTAAATACTGTATTATCGACATTAATGCCTTTTCACCTGCTGGGAAGATATTATACTGTGGAATACGAGGCAACGGGGCATTTGATTTTAACGTAATGGAAACTGGTGGAATATTCAATAAGCCTACATTAGTATCACCAGTTGCCCACAACATAGAAGGAATGGCCGCCAGCTTCGGAGGGAGCTGGTCGTTTTTCATGAAATTCTGTTTAGTACATTGTTCTGGTGATTGAACCGTCAAATATACTCCATGTGGAGAACAATAAATGTTAGCATGCATTTTTTCAACAGATCCAATCCCAATAAATTTTCCCCACATTGCGACGTCAACAAAAATGGAAAATCTACTGTAACTGGACCTATCGTGAATGAGAGTGGCTTCGAAATGGGGCTTACAACTGGAATGCCAGAAAATCCAACTGAAACATTATTATGCCTGGACAGAGCAGCCCCTGGGACCAATGAACGAGCAATTGAACTATTCATTGCACCCGTATCCACTAAAAGGTTTTCAGAATTTCTCATTATTTGTCCTTTAACATAAGGCCCGTTTGTCAACAGGTACTGACACTTGGCCCCTTCTCTGTCCGTGGCTGTCCTATGCCTAACAATATCCATTTGATTCGTCCATTCCATAATCTTCATTGTAATACTGCCTCCCATTGGTATTATCAAAATAATTCCCTCTGGACTCACCTCGTTTCACTTTGTCTCTTTTCATGTCGCCACGATCAACACCACCCCGTCCTCTTCCTCTACCTCTGCCTCTCACAGCTCCGTTCTGTGCTAAAAGGAAAGGACACTGAGCTCGGTAGTGCCCTTCCAGCTTACAATAAGCACACTGATTTGGCCCAAAGTAACAGCCGACCTCCTCCTCCCCGTCCTGTCCCTGCCCCTCTTGGAACAAACCCCCTTCCTCCCCCTCCGTTCTTGCCACGTCCCCGGGCCACTTGTTGTAATAATACACAGGTTTTAAGTTCCTTAGTCTTTTTATCGGATTTGTCTTTACTCTCATTCTCCCTATGTTCATAATATTGAGCCATACTCAATATAACTGAGGGAGTAGAGGTGGTCCAAGTACTTTCTGCAGCCTGGAGCCGTGCTGATATTTCTGGCAACTAATTAGTCACAAAATGATTGACAAACAATCTTATTCCCCCTTCTACCGATAAATCCTGTCCACTGAAATCAATAAACACACCTTCAAATCGAGTAAAGAAATCTGATACACTTTCATACTTTTCCTGTTTAAAAGCAGTCAGTTTATCCCAATTCACCTTCCGGGGTGGGATTAAAGTGTGCATATATGTTATTATCCGACCCGGCAGGGCCAAAATTTCAGCTCTAGGTTTATCTCCAGGTTTCCGTTCCCCGTCCTAAACCTTGAATTGCTCCCATGTTCCCCCTAACTCATTAGCGTGAGGTTGGTCATGTACCTGGTGCCACACATCAACTGTAACCAACAGTCCAAAAATAATTCTATATCAGTCAAAGTCATCACAGCTACAGAAGCCGCTTCAGTAAGTTCTTTATAAAAGGCGGTGGGATTTTTACATGGATCAGGTAAATGAGATTTTAGGGAGAGGACTTTGCTTCTCTTCCAAGGAGTATATACCCACTGTTCTTGAAACCTTGCTTCAACACAGGCCTGAATGACCTGATTGGCATTATCCTTAAGTTCTGGAATTTCGGGATGGTAAATGGGATGGACTTCTTGCATGGGATGCTGAGAATCCCATGTTGGACATTTTGTAAATAATCTTTGCTGATATATGATAATGGTGACCAAGTTCCCATATACATGTTCCTGTCCTAGTTCAAACTTATGGGCCCGGTCCACAATTTCTTATAAGACCTGCGAGGCTCTCCAGCCCTCAAAACATTGTTCCCATAGAGAAGTCAACCGATTAGCCATAGTTTCTACTGCATATTGCTGCATAACCAGTTCGTAATCTTTCATAGTTCCCCAAATATCCTTAATAGTGTAAGTAGCATTTCGCACCCACTGGGATGCCTGATCTATCACCATCTGCTTCTCCTTACATCCTACAACAGCACGTGTACATAATCGTCGAATGCCTCCATTCTGGGAGCATGGGAGGGGGTCGAATCTACCCTGGCAGGAGTTGAAGTGGCAGACTGGGAAGGCCAAGCCGCAGAAGACGAAGGGGAGATCAATGTCATTGGGGACATGACAGGGGTCAACGAATCGTCTGTCAATAAAGTAGCCATAGCAAGTGTCGTAGAAGAAGGCGTAAAAATAGTTCCTGTTGACATAGTAGTGGCAGGGGTCATAGGGGCCGTAGCTAACATGACAGGTGCACCGGGGGCACTAGCCAGAGGTATCGCAGGATACACTCTTTGCGGAGCATAAGGGGGGAGGACGAGTATCTAATAAGTCCTCTATTTCATCCTCCGCCTCAGATCGAGCTTTGTAACTTTTATCTGCTTGCAATCGGAACTGTCTGTCTAAACATTCTATCTTTTTCTCCATTTGTTCTTTATCATACACTATAGCCTTTTGAGTTATGGTCTGACCATTCTGTATTTTTAACAACTTCTCTTCTCTAATTCGGCAACGTTTTTCCTCCTTCTGCCATAATCGCAAAGAATCAAACATTCCCCGCTGACTTCTTTTAGAGAACAAATGATCCTGTAAATACTGTATTTTCTTCTCATCAAAAGACCCAGTTACGGGCCATTGTAATTCTTCGTTATCCTTGGTATATTTATGCCAGAGATTACTAAATAAAATGGGCGTAAGTCCATGTTTTACATACATATCGAAATTTGGACTGCCTTCTGATGGGGCAGGCTGACTTTCATCTAATCGTGTAGTTTTCCGCCGACAACTACATCCAACAACATCCAAAACATATTTTACTAAAACACAACATTTTAAGTGATCACTCTTCACACTTCGTCACAAACAGTCAGAACATGGCCATGTTTCATTCACTCTCGTTCTTCGTTGACTCCACACCAACCATACACACAAATTTAAATACACAACCTTTCACACTTAAAATGGAAACATTTTTCTTTTTCAATTCTCGATCAATATGAGACTACCAAAGAACGGAGCCCGTGAACTCCCGTGTATAGAGAAGTTGTGAACCTCCAGCCACCGGACCAAACAGAAACAAAGAAAACAGGCAGTCCGGAGACTACCAAGAGGTCATCAGACAGGGATTAACCACAGACCGGCCTACAGACCATCCCACAATCTTCCTGGTTCACCTTCAAGACTATTCTGACTGAGCCCGCTACCTTAGCCCCACTTCAGATGTGTCCAGAGTCACCCAGGTACAACCACAGGCTTTTCTGAGGGCAGTCCGGCTGGGTGCGCACAAAACAAATGCCACACCAAGGTGTCTGATTACAACCTCTATTATTCACCAAACAAGTCCGCGGAGCATCTGCCCATGCAGCCTCAATGCTGCCCCGTCAGATCTCCAAAACTCCTCTTGGTACGCCGACCACCAACCACAAAAATCAGTTAACTGTTTCCAAAACATCGCTTAACAGCACAATCCATAAACAACGAACTAATACACTCAAGTAGGATTGCGAGTTCTCTACTGCCCACTCCTGAAGATCAACTCGGATCAGTTCCTGGGTTACACCCGTAGGACTCCAGTGAGGGGTCACTAGCAGCTGGGGCTCTCTGATCGCAAGAGCAGAGTTCAGCCAAAATCGTAGGTCCATCCACGCCCTCGACCAGAGCAATCCCCCTAATGTCCTTATTTCACCCCGTATTACGGGAGGACGACCCCAAACGCGGAGTCCCGGCAGAGTCGCCAACTGTAGTACTGGAAAAATATCTCGAAGGGCCACACTTACCAATAGCCCAATAAATTTGACCAAATAACCAGTCAGTTGGCAGTGAAGAAAAGGCAATCGTTTATTAACAAAAAGACTCTGCGTAGAGGAGCCCCCTCGTCCACACCAAATCAGTGCGCCGAGAAGACTGCTGATTTACACATGAGACAAGTAATTTATACCATAGATACATTACATGAACTGACCATATTTGGAAACCAACCAATAGGTACAGGATCTCAAGGAAGAACTATATATGGCACACAAAGCCTGCTCAGAAGTCTGTTTCTGCTATTATGGGGAAGGTCAGAAAGGGTAACTCCCTTTCATCTCGATACATGGGAGTAACAGCCCGGCGCCAGCAAGAATATGCTTATCACCTCTAAAGCCAGATGCGACCTTGGGCCTTAGAGCAGATAAAACATCATGAATTCAGCTGTCTTGTAACTCAACTAATTGGGACTCGCTCAGCAGAGTGAAAACAACACATGATAACTACCCAGACCCGAGTCGACAAATACAAGATGGCGTTAGTGTTGTTTCTCTAACTACGGTGCAACTTAACCTATATGTAAGAAACAAAAGCTATTTTCCATTATTAAAATTAAATGATACACAAACTATGAATATACGTGTATGCAGCTACATAATGCTAATCATTATCATGTTAGTAATTCTGGTAAAAGGAATTCTGTTCCACAGATTCACGGGCGATTTTTATAAGCGTTATAAGGACGTTCTGGCCCTGAAACTTGTGGAAGTCTATCACGAATCCCTAGAGCAGAACCAATTACCCCCCAAGTTATGAGAAGCAGTGATAGTATTATTACCAAAGCCTGGTGAAAACCCTCTGCACTTCAGGTCTTATAGACTACTCTCCCTATTAAACTTTGATTATAAAATAATCGCAAAAACGATCTCTACACGCCTGGCACTGCTGATGGACAAAATAATTTCCCCTAGGTGGACTACAGAGGTGGGAGACCTCAACGACCCTGAGTGGAGGGAGGCCCTAGCATCACCTAAGGAAGTAGGCATCTCTACCAGATTGAGGCTAGTGCAACTTAAAATCTTGCACAGAATACACTACACTAGAACAACCCTACATAAAATACTGAGAGCGCCCCACCCTTTTAGTTTGAGAGGATGTGGGAGCAAGGGAACCTTTTTTCACACGATATGGGACTGCCCAATGATAGCAAACTACTGGAGACAGGTACTACGCACTATATCTCAAGCAACAGACACATCACTCCTACCAGAACCAAAAAGATGTTTACTAAATATATGGGAACCCATCGATCTCACACGATATAGGCTGATATGGGCTACGCTGGGTCTATTAATTGCAAAGATGGATATTGCGCAAAAATGGGGAGCGACAGAGGTACCGATACTGTCTGCGTGGAGCAGAAACATGGACCTAACAATGATAACTGAACGTGCAGTATACGCCGCCAGGAAGCGCCCACGGAAATGGAATAAGATATGGGCCGCCTGGAATACTTTCAGAGGGGACATTTGCGATCCGCTGTCAGAACCTGATGGAGATAGCTCAGATGAAGAAATGGAAGGGGAACAGCGAGGAGTTTACTTTAGAAGGGAATACGGATACAGAATACGTAATACTCAGATTTAGGAAGCAATATATTGTTAAAAGAATGTATGCTAACGCAATATTGGAATGTAATTGCCTGATGACTGTATTGCCAATTTTTGCTGATGTCGCAATAAAAACAGTTTAAAAAAAAATAATAATAATTTCCCCTGCCCAATTGGTATTTGTGCCCCGTAGATCCACCTCCCTAAAACTCTGCACTCTCTTTGCAGTCCTACACAGGATCAATCCTGCCAACCCAGCCGCACCCATCATGCTAGACGCAGAAAAAGGATTTGATATGTTCGGAATCGCAAGACAATTTAGATCCACTCATCTGGGAGATCATTAGATTTGGTGGCTTCTTGGGCCTTGGCATAAATTGGCATAAATCCGTTATATTCCTTCTTACACAGGGCACACACAGATGGGAGGGAGAGTTCCCGTTGACCTGCTGCTCAAAGTCTGTCAAATATTTGGGAATTACCATACATAGAGACACCGCTAAAATCATACTATCCAACTATGGCACGGCGATCCATTTCCTAGAGCAGAAGGTGGAAAAGTAGCTGCGGCTTCCTCTCTCGATTGCTGGCCGGATAGCACTGATCAAAATGATGGTTTTGCCAAAATTTCTCTACTTATTCCATAATATTCCCATCCCACTCCCAAATCACTTCTTCTGCTCCATAAATAGCATTCTTATATGACTAACCTGGGGGGCAGATGTCCTAGGGTTCGCTGGGAAATTATGACACTCCCATATCACAGGGGAGGCTTTGGAGTCCCTAATTTACAGACATATTACTTGGTGGCTCGGTGCAGCTCTGCGCACTCCTGGCTCCACCCTGATGCCAGGGTCCCTTATCTACGACCTGAGGATGACTTGGTCCTGCTGGGCACACTTAACATGGTGCTACCACTGGGACATCCCCGAGATCCACTAGACATTCAGACGGTCTCATCTACAACCTGGGCCTAGCTAAAACTTGTCAGGATGATGGGATCGCCGATTCTATACTCCCCGAGTCTGCTGCTCCCAAGTAAACGCTGGTTTCCCATCACTGGAGAGGGAATAGTCCAGCGCACCCTATCTCGGTTTAATGTGATCATTATTGGGGACTTATACATTAACAGCCAAGATTTCTTGGTCTCCGATGAGGAAAAATTCCCAGAGGTTTCCTTTATGGATACATTTGTACTCACCCGGCTCCGTTCTACCTTACGTGCCAAAATCCACGTGTTCCCCCTTGAACCTAGTCCGTTCACTCCCTTATCTGCAGTATTAGACAGCGACGATTTGATTGCAAAAATGTACAGAGCATGCACTGAGCTAATTCCAATCAATGATGCACCCGTTCGTACTGCCTGGGAGGCAGGTCGAGGCCATCAGAGTACAGATGATCAATGTGCGTGCTGCAAAAAACTAAATAGATCTCCCTAATAGTCACCATAAACGTATTCACTTCAAGTTCCTTCATCGTATTTACATTATGCCCGAGATGTCACACAAACTAGACCCGGAGAGACCATTTTGCTGCTTAAAATGCAAATCCCCGCACTCAGACTGTGCCCACCTTGCTTAGACCTGCAGAACAATAAGCAGATATTGGACCGAAATACACCATACAGTGGATGAAATGATAGGACTAGACCAGATCCCCACCCCGGAGGTGGCACTAATGGAATATGGGAATAACATCCCACAGAAAGTTAGGACATTTATGGCACTAAGGGCTAGATGTAGGTAAATAGGTTTTACCAATTCTAAAATACGGACTTTTACTGATTCGGTATTTTAGAATCGGTAAATCCTATGTAGGTAATGAATCGGTAAAAAATACCGAATCGTTAAGATTTGGTATTTACCGAATCGGTAATTACCGATTCTGTATTTGCCATTCATTCCTATGGGCCTGGAGGCCTATAGGAATGAATGTCAATTACCGAATCGGTAATTACCGAATCGGTAAAATTGGGAAAAAGTCAAGGGTGGCAGGGTGTCAATTTGACACCCTGTTGCACCCCGGATTAGTGCTGGTGTGCATGTGTGGCATACATACATGTATGTCTGTCACATGGCACAGGTGTAAATGCACATTTATGCATTTACATAGGAATTCCTTATTTACCACCAACTAATGTAGGTAAATAGGTTTTACCAATTCTAAAATACGGACTTTTACTGATTCGGTATTTTAGAATCGGTAAATCCTATGTAGGTAATGAATCGGTAAAAAATACCGAATCGTTAAGATTTGGTATTTACCGAATAGGTAATTACCGATTCTGTATTTGCCATTCATTCCTATGGGCCTGGAGGCCCATAGGAATGAATGTCAATTACCGAATCGGTAATTACCGAATCGGTAAAATTGGGAAAAAGTCAAGGGTGGCAGGGTGTCAATTTGACACCCTGTTGCACCCCGGATTAGTGCTGGTGTGCACATGTGGCATACATACATGTATGTCTGTGACATGGCACAGGTGTAAATGCACATTTATGCATTTACATAGGAATTCCTTATTTACCACCAACTAATAGTTGGTGCTAAATAACGAATTCTTAAAGCCCAGAAGCACTGTTTACAATGCTACCTACATCTCATTTACCGATTTGGTAAATACTGAATCGGTAAATACCGATTCGATATTTTCCGAATCTGTAAAATAGCCTCCAACATAGGAAAAGGCTTTTACCGGTCGGTAACGGCCGATTTCGCCCATTACCGACCGGTATAAGCCTACCTACATCTGGCCCAAAGTCTACTATTAGAAAAATGGAAAATAGCGCTGAAATTGGGTAGTAGGGCTGCACCACAGCGCAAGGACTGGCTTACGAATCTGGCATATTGCAACCTCAATCCCGATTTATATGCTTCTACATTGCCAAGCACATCCCGTCCACGCGACATTTGGGACCCTCTTAAACACTATAATACTACGACTCACTCACAACCTGCTGCTCAACTGGAAGTTGGATTTGTTCTGGGGGGGTTAGGATAAATATTGGGTATAGATATGACACATACGTTATAGGGTTCCGTGAATAACACCAGGAAATGCCTTTAATGTCACAAATGTTTAACTTGAAGATAAATAGTTGTAACCGGTAGCTCATGAGACTGTCTATAATGTCACTATTGCGCTAGGAACTGTCTTACTCCAAAGCAGTGGAGATATTTGTCATGTATTGCTTACACAACCAAAGCACAGTATCTGCCAAATCTGGCGCTGCACTGGAGCTGGTATCAAAATGCTGTATTGTTTCAGGAAAATGGTAAATAAAGTTTAAAAGAGAAAACTATTGAAAAAATAAATTATGGATTGATATTTACACGCTCCTTTTCTTCTAAGGGTGGAATTTTAAAAATCAAATAAAAGTGCAAATAAATATTGATGCATGCCCTCTTTCAAAAAAACAACACACATATTCAGTAGTTTCGGAACATACTTGCAATATCTCAATAACAAAGTCCTTACATCCAGTGGTATATATGCAGCAGACAAGGAGAGTAATCCTTCCTGCTCTAAATCCAAATGAAAAGGGACAAGGACATGGACAAAGCACTGGGGGGAGCCTGCTGGATAGAAACAGGAAGTTGAAGTCTCAGGCACTTCTTCTTGTTGAAAAAAAAAGTAAAATAAAAAAATACTTCTCACACTAAAAAACAACTTGGACATTCTGTTGGATTAGAATATTAACTCAAAAACATATTTTCAAGAAGTTTTAGCTGCTTCTCAGGTAGAGAATCTACTCAAGGTGCAGCTGCGGTCGCTTACGCTTGCCAGCTTCAAGAAAAAGGTGCTAAAAGGCGCTGTCGCAGCCAGAAGCTTGGCTAGCGGTGGCCAAATCTCTCTCTCGTGCACTAGCAGCGGCAAGGATTTAGCAGAAACTCCAGCAGCTCCCAAATTCCTCCAACTCGGTGAACGGAGCAACTTTTTTCACCCGGTCCTAATATATATATTATATAGGTATTATTATTATGATATAGCAATTGGGCTTGTCTGCAGGGCCAGGCCTGTGTCTGGCCCTGCGGCCAACCCCCCACAAGCAGCACCCCACAGGGGGATTTCCTTGAGGATTTTCGTCCAGAATGGCATTTCCCCCAACCACACAGCTCAACCTTGTAGCTGTTGCCCCTTTGGCTCTCCAGGTCTCATGTTCGAGGCCCTTCTCCATTCGCCACCACCCGCCTGCACCTCGGCCAGTGCATTGCTCCCCCTACCACACAGCTCCATCTGATATCTGTTGCCCCTTTGAGGTCCAGGCCCTCCTCAAACCATAGGCACTTGCCTGCGCCTCCTCCCCGGTGGTCCAGTGCCGAGTCTCTCTGCTTTCCTGTTTCCTCCTTATCTCTGCTTTTTTGCCTCTTAGTTCTTTTTGTTCATTTTCTGATTTTCCTCTATATTTCTCCTATTCTGCACCTTTTCTGTGTCTCTGTCTTTCTGACCTTGCTGTTGCTCATCCACTGCAGTCCCGCCCCTCTCCAGCAGCGCTTCCTGTCTACCTGCTGACCAGACCTCCCCAACACTACTTAATGGCGGCCACTACACGGTGAAGGAGCGACCTCACTGACCTTGTCAGTGCATTGCTCCCCCTACCACACAGCTCCATCTGGTATCTGTTGCCCCTTTGTGGTCCAGGCCCTCCTGAAACCATAGGCACTTGCCTGTGCCTCATCCCTGGTGGTCCAGTGTTGAGTCTCCCTGCTTTCCTTTTTCCTCCTCATCTCTTGTTTCTGCTTCTTTTTGCCTTTTTGTTCTTTTTTCTATTTTTCTCTATATTTCTCCTATTTCTCCTATTCTGTATCTCTTTCTTCCTGTTCTTGCTGCTGCTCGTTTCTCCGTGACCCTGCCCCCTCCTGAGCCAATTCCTGCCTTCTGCCTCCCAGTTAACCAGCCCTTCCCCTCCCCAACACTACTCAATGGCGGAGCCAAAGGTGCACCAATGGCAAGCCCATCTGTGCCTGTACCGGCCCAGTACAACGGACCCTGCTCCCAGCACCTTTCACCACTACAACGCCAGAATCCTCTACCCCCTCAACACCAAACGATCTCCTGCCAGCCACCTTGCATTACCACATAACACTAAGGGCCCATTCACCTACCGCAATGAAACCTACCGGATGACAAAATCCACACCGACCACCGCAGCTGCATCCTACTCAACAAACATGATGTGGAGATCTGGGACCTACTTGAATCCATCTCCGCCGATGTGCCTTCTTCATAAAAACTTGGATTAACCCCACTTCATCACCGGACATCTCAACCGCCATCCCAGACGGTTACAAAATCATACACAAGAAGCGCACCAAGTGACCAGGAGGAGGCATCGCCATCGTACACAAAAACACCCTCAGCGTCACAACTTACTCTTATGACCACACACCCGACATGGAAAAGTGTGACTCAATGGTTAGAGTGGCAGACCCTGATGCAGAGGTCTAGCCCGGGACCAGGATTCAATTCCCCGCCTCGGCGGGTCTTGGGCTCAAAATTCCACAGACCGGATAATTCTCGCCTCGGTGCCTATTCCAATCATAGAGTCCCACTCTGCAACTCTGGGCAATAGCTTGCTTGATGTCCACAATGGCCCCCACAACGCTAAGGATGCCTGGCCTCCACCTTGGGGGTGCCCAGGAGTGGACGCCTCACAGGGAAAGCCAGGATGGGTTCCACAGCGGTATTCATACAAGCGCCTTGAGACCCTTGCGGGTGAGTAGTGCGCTATACAAGTATCAATTTTACATTTACATTTACATCAATTTACTTCCAGTTCCAGACCCACCCATGAACACCACCTTTCCTGGCATCCTCATCTACAGACCTTCCACGCCCCGTCCCCCTTAGCGAATCCATAGCCGACTTCATTACATCCTTCTTGATTACCTACATTTCCACCAGGGCAATCTCAATGACTGCAGCACCTCATCCCTAATGGAGAACCTCTCCATCATTGGACTCAAACAACTGGTCACCTCCCCAACCAATTCAGCAGGACACACTCTCAACCCCATCTTCTCCTCAAGCAACAACGTCTCCGTCAGCCACTCCTCCGAGCTATACTGGAAGACCACCACTTTGCCCACTTCTCCTTCAACCTACCCACCAAACACCACCCCCCCCATCGCTAACCATGCAGAATCTGGAAAAAGTTCTCCGAAGATCAACTCGTTAGCTCCCTCCGCAAAACCTCACCACCGACCTCCATGGACGCCAACACCTTAACACGCAAGCTCCACTGATGGATCTCCAATTGTACCAACACACTGGCTCTCCACAGGAAGCACTCGGGCAAGCAGTCCTCTGAGAAAGCCAGCTGGTTCTCCCCCACCCTCCAAGAGTCCAGGTGCACCCTCAGATGGCTCGAGAGAGAAGATGGTGGAGCAGCAGGAAATTTGCAGAGCATGCAGCCTTCAAATCCACCATCACCATGCACCACCACTTCACCAGAATCACTAAGAAAACTGACATACAGGAATGCATCAACACCAATGCATATAACAGCAAAGAACTCTTCACCAAACCCAGCATGGAGGCCACAGACATCCCACTTCCCAAGACCTCTGCAACAACCTCACAACCTTCGCCCACTGCAAAATCATAGATATCTTTGACAGCTTCGCAACACAGGACACCTATGAACACAGCACCCAAATGTTCTAGATCCCAACTGACCCTGCTCAACTGGACCACCCTCACAGGGAACGAAAACCTAAGGATCATGAAAGCCATCCACTCTGGACCCCTCTCAGACCCATGCCCCCACCACATCTCCAACCGAGCTGGCACCACCATCGTCACCAAACTCTGCCACATCAACAACTGCTCCATTGAGTCTGCCACCTTCCCTGAAGTCTGGAAACATGCCGAGATCAACCCCCTGTCGAAGAAATCGTCTGCCATACTAACGGGCCTCAAGAATTTCAAACCCATCTCTCTGCTCCCCTTCCCAGTCAAAGTCATCCAGTAGGTCATCAACACCCAATTCATCTAACCAAACCACACCCTGGGGTTCTCCCAATCAGGCTTCAGAAGCAGCCACAGCAATGAGACAGTACTACTCACCGCAACTGACAACATTCACACTCTCCTTGACCGAGGCAAAATTGCAGCATTCATCCTCCTGGACCACTGGCCATCTTCAACACGGTCTCTCACCACACCCACTGCACAAGAGCTCACGACACCGGCATCTGCAGCAAAGCTTTAGAGTGGATCTGCTCTTCCGTCACCAGCTGAACCCAGAGAGTCAAGCTCCCGCACTTATCCTCTAAACATATAGAGATCAGCTGTGGAGTTCCCCAGGGCTCCTCACTGAACCCCCTCTTCCACATCTACATGGCCCCGCTTGCAGCCATCATCAGAAACCACAGACTCAACATTGTCTCCTACACTGAGGATACCCAGTTGGTTCTTTCCCTCACCAATGAGTCGCTAAGAGCAACTTTCACAACATGATGAAGGCAGTAGCTGCCTTGATGTAGAGGAGCTGCTGCAAACTCAACTCCAAGAAAACTGAAGTCTTCATCCTGGGCACCATCCCCTGCCTGGGACACCTCCTGGAGGCCTGCAGCACTCGGACCCCCTACACCCACTGTTGTATGTCGATTTAGATTCCGTATAAATTTTCCTGATTCATGCCCTTATATAGGTACAATTCACCTTGCCCTTCTATAGGCATATAAATCCAGACCTTATTTAGGCATAGCCCATGCTACCCAAATACAGGAATGGCTGCTTCCATCCTTTCATCTACGTCACAATGATTTCTTGGAAAACCAGACTCTTAAGCTGAAGGGACTTCCCCTTGCCTGGATATTGATTTCTCCAAGAACTAATTTATTATGCATGAACATCTATTCCTTAGGGGTTCATTCATGACGTTCATATGCCCGAATTTTAAGTCAATACTGGCCTTCCTAAGCACCTTCAAGGTATAAATATACCTTCACTTGCTATAGCAAAGCACGGTGTGGTTCGTTGCAGTTCGACTACCTACTGGCACGACGCAGCTCGCTACAGCAAGTGCCGAAGGAAGCCAACTCCCCAGCTGACGCACTGACCAGAAGCTGTCATCCTCCTGCCGAGAATCTAGCTCCATTGTTTCTGACTCCCCTTGCGGGGTGTTGGGAAATCTAGTCCCGTGAAAGAGATGTCAACCTCTCTCATTCTAACATATGGAGCTGATTAGAACCTAGAGAAACCTATGGCAATTCTTGGCAAAACTAAACTATAGCTAAAGACAGCACCTACTTCTTCCCTCGTACTAGACCTAGGTTAGGTACACTAGGGTAGGCGTATTTTAGAAGCACCATTTGAGTATTTTAGCCTGTATTATTTATGCATGTATTTTTATATATGTCATAGCAACAGACCATGCTATTACAGTATTATTTTATATTACTATTTACGCTGTACACATTATACCTCGCATTCTGTCTAACGATTGTAGCAGTTCACCTCTCTTGCATGAGAAAGAAGACTGTTCAATAAACCCTTTTTATTGAAATGCCCGTCTCTCTATTTCTGTGCAAATCTCTGTAGAAACTAAGCATGCACGATTGACTGAGTGAAATAGTTATCTATTATTTCCACGACTATGAAGATATTGTTCCGCCTCTAAGGGATACAAAGTTGTCCTGTTTATGTGCTTGTCAGAAACGAATCCCATCTTGTTTCTGGTGCCACAGGTAGTCGGCTGGCCTCATGTCACAGTCCTTTACACCAGCCATACGCGTTTCGAGTTGAAAAGCTCTTGTTCACTGGCATAAATGATGAGAAGTGAGACTTTCGTAGGAAAGGAAGGGGCCGGAGCCACAGGTCGATATTAGGAAGCTGATCGCCATGCTACAAGGACCTTTTGCCCAAACGGGATTAATATTGAAAATGGTGACGTGCAGTGCACTTGCCTTAATGAACTGTTGAGTCCTCAGGCATATCAGGACTACTGTTACCATCATCCCTGTTGCAACGCCCACATGGGCGGGACTCTTGATTTAAATAAATCAGCTGTTCAGAACATACTGGCTCGCTTCTCATCATTTATGCCAGTGAACAAGAGTTTTTCAGCTTGAAACGCGTATGGTTGTTGTAAAGGACTGTGACATGATGACAGCCGACTACCTGTGGCCCCGAGAGCGGTAACCCTTGCTTAAGTGGCGGCTTCACATGGGAAACCTTTTTGTATGGAATATATTTATATATATGTATATATATATATATATATATATATATATATATATATATATATATATATATATATATATATATATACATATATATACACACACACACACACACTTACATATTTTGCTCTGCCCCTGAGCAAACGAAGGACCCCCTCAAAGAAGCAGGACACAGACATAAGGGCAACTACTGACCTTACCCAAGGCGTTGGATTAAAGCCGTGACCCACCGAATCAGCTCGCCTGGTGCCAAAAAGCTTCTGGAGTACGGCGGACCTGGAGATCCAGGTGAGACGCTGAAGACTCTTTGGTGTCTCCCCTTTGTTTTGTGAGGCAAGTTGTGAGGCTGAGAGAATGGGAGCAGAGGCTGAGAAAGCAAGAAAATCATGGCGGCTTCCCCCAACACCGGACTGCCAACATGTAGCATTGTGGGACTGGTAGTCCCCGTTATGGGCACAAGTAGGTGGGATCGGAAGAAGGTGGGGCCTCTGTAATCCATCTTTAGCGGAGCCCATTGAAACCTTAGAAGCACGCAATTCTGGGAGCATCTGACGAAGGAAGGAAGTAACCAAAACACCGATTTTACTACCTCTCGGCTGGTATGTGAAACTTCGGCCGTTAGAGGTGTTTGAAACCCCTGGTGTCCAATGCAGTGGCGCAAATAGTATATGCCCTGAAGAAATTGCCTGACTAGTACCATGGTAATGAAACATGTTGGCAAGTAGAACATGGCTCTATAGGTAGTAGCCATATTCACTTTTTTAATGTACGCAACCAGCATAAAAGAACAAGAATAAAGTTATCTGTTCGTGCTGGCGGCGTGGGTTTGTGTATGTATGTTTTATGTTGTGTGACATCACTGTATCTATACGTTTTCCACTGCACTTATCACTGGTAACACAGTTGCTTTCATTTGGACACTTTTCTTTAACCGCGATGGCACCAATGATGATAACTGGGCCGATCTGGTGAGTACCTACCAGGGGTCCCATTGGTGGTGCGCCCGTGAGGTGCCATCGTGCCACTGCAAATTTTTTCTTAACCACATCTGGGTGCGGGTTTCGCCTCTGTCTAAATAAGGGAGCGGGCTTTTTAAAGATGGGCTACTGACTGGCGTATTTCCTACCCTATACTTATAAGGATTGGGAGGTTGTTTGTAAAAGATTACGATAAGTAATACACCAGCTCTGTTGAAATGGAGTGCCCTAGACCTAGGTTATTATTGTAGTTATGACTTTTTGAGTGGAGGGCGCCCTAGGTCATAACTTCCCTCTTAGCTCCGTGTTGGTGTGCAGCATCTGACGAAGGCCAAATGCCGAAACCGGTTATGCTGTACCCAGAAATAAAGCAAGCCTCTACGAAATCCTAAAGTGTCCTTCACTCTTTTCGCTGCCAGTGAGGAGAAATTGAACTTATATATAAATATATATATATATGCACACACCCACACACACACATATATATGTACATTTGGTCTAGCAAAAAGCCCTGGAGCTTTAGAGGACCACAGGACGCTGCCTCCAGCTTTCCAGCCTATTCAAGTATAAGTGGGGCTGCGTCCAATTCCTCTCTCCAACCTCCCAGTGAATGCACATCCAGGCACACCTAAACTCCTTACTACATAAGATTGTCTAGGATGAATACACAAAGCCCAACCGTCAGCCCAGTCATGTGACAAGAGACAAGCTACAGACACTAAATGGCTAAGGCAGGAAAATACCAACTTTCCAAAAGTGGGATTTTCAAAACTGTAATTTAAAATACATCTTCACCATAAGATAGGATTTTAAATTAGGATATCAGAGACACCAAACATAAACTTGTCACCTATTCTCATTTGGAAATGATGGTTATAAAATGTAATAATGTAACTCAAATGTTGTAATATGGGAGAGGTAGGCCTTGCAGTAGTGGATAAGTACTTTAAGAGTTTTTCACTAAGAGGACATGTCAATCTTAAAAGTACATGTCCAACTTTTTAAATACATTGTATCCAGCCCTTGGGGCTGTCTAGGACCTTGAGGTGACTTAAATGTATTAAAAGTAGGGTTTAGGCCTGGCTAAAGTTTTACTTTGCCAGGTCGAAATGGCAATATAAACTGTCCATACAGGCTGCCACGGCTGGTCTGAGACATCCTTAAAGGACTACTTAAGTGAATGGCAAAATCAGTGCTACTTGCCCCCTACTAGCATTTAATTTACAGGCCCTGGGTACATGTAGTATCACTTCAATCTGGAATCATACGTAAATTAAATAAGCCAATTGGGTTGAGCCAATGTTACCATGTTTTAAGGAGGGAGCACATGCACTTTGGCACTGGTTAGAAGTGGTAAAGTGTTTAGAGTCCTAAGGCAAGCAGAAATTAGAACAGCAAACAAAATGGAGAAGGAAGCAAAAATGTTTGGCGGCAAACAACCCTAAGGCTGACATATCTAACACTTTAATTGGCATACAACCAATTTGCATAAAAGAATACCCAGGGCCTGGATTTTAACCCCTGCTAGGCCTTTCCCCCCCTGTGCTAAGCCTTTTTTGGCTATTTGGGGTAGTTCAAGCTTAGGCCCCTGTAACTTTTTGACCACATAAGGTATCCATGCCAAATTTGCATCATTGTTTTCCAACATCATGGAGATTCTAAAGGTACTCAGGGTTTGTGTATTCCACTGGAGGGGACCCAGAAATTAGCCAAAATACAGCTATAAAATCTTTGTTTTAAATGGGAAAAAAGGGCTACAGATGAAAGCGTCTGTTTTTTTCCCTGCAAATGGTATCAAAAAAGGAGTGTGGTGCAGAAATCACCATCT
Organism: Lissotriton vulgaris; assembly: GCF_964263255.1. Lineage (NCBI taxonomy): Eukaryota > Metazoa > Chordata > Amphibia > Caudata > Salamandridae > Lissotriton > Lissotriton vulgaris. The sequence continues at coordinate 704,993,977 of NC_141695.1, read as the reverse complement.
TCCCGGCTTTCAGAGACAAGCAGACTTTTGTCAGAAAACCAAAATATTTTACACAGTTTTTGCATCTTTCTGGGACATAGCCTATTTTTGCTATTGTTTGTGCTTTCAGCCTCTTTCCAGTTAATGGTAGAAATGGGTATGAAAACAATAATGTATCCTGGAAAGCAATACATTTTCGAAAAGTAGACAACATTTTGAATTCAGCAAGTTGTCATTTATGTAGATCCGTCAAGATTTCTTTATAGAAACTAACCGTTGAATATAGGAAAAATGTTAAATTAATTGAAAAAAACTGACATTTGTATCAACATTTTCACCTGTAACTTCTTCTAAATATGACAGCTGTTTGAATGCAATATACCGTTACGTTCTGGTTGGGGGGATATATAGGAGTTGTAAGTTCACCAAGAATCCGACAAACCCAGAGCCAATAACTGAGCAGCGTCTTGCAATGGTATTTATTATGTACCGGGTATATAGCAATTCATTAGGGAAAATATATACATGGAAAAATCGGTATAAAAGACACCTATGTATTTCTGAAATTGGAACAAAATATAGAGTTTAGTAACAGTAGATATTTGCACATTTCCAAAATTGTGAGTACCCATACTAGCATGAGAATTAAAGGTCACTTTTCAAAATGACTACTTTTTTACACATTGTCTTTCATTTGCAAGGGAGAAAGGCATTGAAAGTCAATAGCTAATAACAATTGCTCTACAATTCTGTGTTGTGTTATGCTAAGTCTCCTGATAAAAATTGTACCTCACTTGTGTGGGTAGGCCTAGTGCCCGGGACATGAAACAGCTAAAAACACAAAGTGGACACACTACATTTCCACAGTGAAAACCGATCCTTTTTTTGCAAAGTGCCTAGCTCTAGATTTTGAACCCTAACTCTGCCAGCACTTAGTCAAATGGACCTCATGCGCGTGGGTGGGTCAGGTACCTGCAACAGGCAAGGGCACCAAACCTATTGAGGCGACTTCAAAATTACCTATCAAAAAACAACCTGGTTTTGCAAAGGGGTCCAATGAGTTTTCGGCCCGGGGCTCGTCGGCCATCTAGGGAAACCTACCAAATCCACATATTTCTGAAAATTAGACACCCGGGGGAGTTCAGCGAGGTATGGCTTGCATGTGTCCCCCAAATGTATCCTACCCAGAATGCCCTGCAAACGTCAAATTTAGCTGAGAAAATCCTTTTTTCTCAAATTTCTGTGTGGGAAAGTACTGGAATCTATGTGGATCCACAAATTTCCTACCATCCAGCATTTTCCCAGGTCTCCCGATAAAAATGATACCTCACTTGCGTGGGTGGATCAAGTACTAGCGACAGGCAAGGGCCCAAAACATATTGAGGAGACATCAAAATGACCTATCACAAAACAACCTGGTTTTGCAAGAGGGTCACCTGTTTTTTTGGCCCCGGGATCGGTGGCCGTCTTGGAAAACTACCAGACCCATACATTTCTGAAAACTAGACACTCGGGGGAGAGGTATAGCTTGCGTGGGCTCCCCAACGTTTCCTACCCAAAATGCCCTATAAACCTCAAATTTAGCTGAAAAGATCACTTTTTTCTCAAATTTCTGTGTTGGAAAGTTCTGGAATCTACGTAGATCCACTAATTTCCTACCACCCAGAATTCCCCCAGGTCTCCCGATAAAAATTATACCTCATTCGCGTGGTTGGGTCAAGTACCCGCGACAGGCTAAAGCGCAAACCTCAAATTTAGCTGAAAAAAACACACTTTCCACATATTTTTGGGTGGAATCACTGTGCTGGCACAAATGTCCAACCCCACAGTATTCCCCTCAGTATCCCGAGTAAAATGATACCTCACTTGTGTGGGTGGGCAATGGCCTGTGACTGGGAAGAGCCGAAAACATAGGGAAAAAGGGTATAGCATTGAGAATTCTAAGCTCTACATTTATTTTAAAATACATTTTTAGCCAATTCTGCCTTGAACACCCACACTTTTTCTAGTGGGCTACTGTCCCCATCTCCCCCCACAGGGGGTACAGAAAGACTGTAATTTTCTTGGGGGGGTGGGGGCATTGACATGCCCGTTTTGGCTAGCCCATACCCTAATTTCAATTGCCCAAAATAAATTCCTGGTGTCTAGTGGGTTTTTTGCCTCCCGGGGGGGGGGGCAAATTGGGGGCTATCAAAGGGGAGGCAGAAAGGCTGTAATTTTGGTGGGGGTGGGGTCAATGGCACGCCCATTTTGGACAGCCCCACCCTAAATAAAATTGCCAAAAAAATCCCTGGTGTCTAGTGGGCTTACTTCTACCCGGGGGGGGCAGAAAGACTGTCATTTTTTTGGGGGGGTGGGGGCATTGACATGCCCATTTTGGGCAGCCCCTAATTTCAATTGCCCCAAATAAATCCCAGGCATCTAGTGGTCATTTTGCCCCCATGCCTGTTTTTGGCAGCCCCCACTCTAAGTAAATTTTTGGAAAAGAAATCCCTGGTGCTAGTGGGCTTTCTGGCCCCCTCACCCCCCCCCCATTCCACCCAGGGGGCAGAAAACCGGTTGTGAACAAAAAACAATGGGGGGAGCAAAAGCCCTTACCCAAGGGGCCGCTCCCCCCTCCCTGGTCTTAGTGGGTGGATCCCTGCTTGGGGATCGCCCTCCTTGGGTGATCCCCAAGCAGTAAGCCACTAGGGAAGGGGACTATTGGAAAGGGGAGATTACCCCCTTTTCAACAATACGTCTCCCAAGTGTTTTGGTGCTCAGGGGGCTGAGATAGCCCCACGAGCACTGAAACTGAAACTAAATTTCCTATTTCATTTTCAATGTAATGACGACAGCGCGCCATGGGCGCGATCATCATTGCATTGAAAATTAGGGAAGGGCCTCAGGAGTTTGGGGAAGCTCTTGCCCACCTCCTGAGGCCCCCAAAGAAATTGGAAATCCCTCTGCTGTTTACAGGAGAGTGTGTTTAATTTTATTGCACAGTTAATTAAAACCAATGCGATACAGTACACAATAAGAAAGTTAAAATGCTCATAAAAACATGCGTTTAAGATCAATTCTATACTATAGTGCGATAAGCATAAGCGATTCAGCATAACAAATTATTTTGTTTACCAGCCTCCCACATTAGGACCTTCTATACTTCACATCCACTTTGTAGGCCTGTTAGTCTATTCGTGTTTCCCATAAAATTCATTAATTTTGCAACATAGATGATTCATCAATGTAACTTAAATCGTATGTCCTGTTTATAGATTATTCATGGGTCAGTTTTTGTTCATTTTTTTCCACTGCTTTTAAAAATTTCACGAAGCTGCAGCTCAGCTGAGGGTCCTGTGCTGAGAAGCAGGTTAAAACTGCACTCCTTTGTGTCCGTACCCCCTGTAGTATAAAATGGCGTTTCAGCAGGAGCTTCCATTCTTCTTGCAGTTCTTCACACGAGCATAGCAGGTGCATCATGTCTTCAGCCCCAATGCCGCATAGCCTGCATAGTGTTCCTGCTTTCGATCTCAGCCAGTGAGGGAGGTGTAGGATACATGGTAACAGGCCCAGTCTGTATCTTAAAAAGGACAGTTTTTTTTTTGTATAACCTAGACCGAGATAAGGCTGGGAGGCTTGTGTCAGGTATGTGTTTAATACCATCCATGCGTGAGATCTTTTTGATAGGGTGGCTTTATCCTGGACCCATGACTGAAAATTGATGGATTTCTTCACCAGTTTGTTGAGTGATTTGTGGTCTGCAGGGGACGCCCAGAGTTCTGCCAGCCCGGTGTTCACTATGCTCTTTTCCAGATATTTTGCTGCTGGTGAGTTTGGGGTCTGCTCTAGCTCTTTCCATAAATATTCGTTCAACGTTCCTTCAGTCGTTTTTCTTACTTTGTCCCATGAGCAGATATATGCCCCTTGTCGTGCCAAAAGCTGTGACCGAATACCAAACTCCAATCTGATCTGTGCTGGGGAAGATCGCTTTGGAAGGCTGAAGATGATTCTGTATGCCGACACGGTTGTACTGTCAAGTGTTACGGCATCTCTGCCTCGGTGGGCCTCACTCCCATAAGTTAGTGTTGGTAACAGTTTGGCACGTATGACATGTAGTAAAGGGGTCAGAGAAGGGCCGGAGAGGTTGTTATTTAGTGTTTTTAAGGCGATTGCCAAACCGAGGCCTTTGCCTCTTATGCTGGCCCTTTGTTCGCTGAATTGGCCACCACTGTCAAGTTCCACACCTAGATACAGGAGAGGGATTTAGTGCCCCTGTCCTCCTGACAGAATGGTTCCATCATGAGCACCGGAGCATCGGTGCTCATGACGGAACCATTCCGTCATGAGCACCGAAGGGGTTAAAGGATACTAGAGGACAGCAGCACAAACATATCTTCAGGTCTACTACTGTAGCCTGACTGTAGCAGTGTAAAAACTGCATTTCGCACTGTCAAGATAAACCCTTTTGATAGGTTAAGACCTCCCTTTTAAATATTAATAAGTCACTTCTTTGTAGGCCGAGTAGCCGACAAGGAAGGATGCATGGTATTTTAAAGCAGGATATTTAATATTTAATTTATATTAAAATGTGCTTACATTGACTAGCACTCAAAGGCTATTTTCACTCTTGCAGGCCTAGCTGTCCAATGGTGAAAACCAGAGAAAAGATTAAAATACTAATTCTGTATCTTGGGATTGGGACCAGCTAAGAAAATTATTAAACAGCTAATCTTAATAGTTATTAAAAATCCACACTAAAATCGGATGTTTAATCAATATTAAGCTCCTGAACGCTAATTTGGATTGGCTCGCTAGCTTCTCCCATGCAGTAATTAGCCTTGAACAGATGTGAATAGTTGTAGACATGCAATCTCACACAGTCCCACCTTTTGACACATGATATTGGCTCCCTTCACATGGTGCACCGGTGATGAGTTCATATCACACTGTGGCAGTGAAAGCAAGTTGAAACCCATTGTAAACAGTGGTTTTCCAACTATGTTGATGAGGCTTCGAAATGCCAATGTCCATTAAGGGGTGTGAACACATAGGACATCAGCACCAGCATTAGTAAGCTTTTTTTATTCTGAAGGAGGGGGGTTGGTGGTGGCACAGGGGCAAAAGTGCCTTTGAAGTACTTGTTTTTGAAAGAGGTCCCACCTCCTCCTCACATGGTGAAATTTGTGTTTTAGTTGGCAGGTATGTTGGTGTGAAATGTCTCCCTGGAGCAAACAATAGGCTGTTTCAATGGTCAGCGATGATTCCTCTAAACTCTGCAGATTATGCAGGGCGAGGGATGGGTCAAACCTTTTTTTTAAGCTACAATTTGAGATCTTGCTTAAGCTTTAAATCCTACTTATAACAGCCCTTTGCTCACCTCTCTGTGATGATTCACTGTCTTTTCCTCATATGAATACCAGGCATGGCTCATTCCTCAGAAGGGGTCACTATCTTCAGCCCCTTCCATAACCTCTGTTTTACAGAATCTGATCATATGAATATAGGATCATATGATTATATTTTATTCTTTGTTTTAAACAAATTGTTATCTTGCTTCTAACAAGCTTTACACCAGATATTTACTAACTTGAAAGCTTATTTTTCTCTGTTTTCCTTTCAGGAGTGTATCATTACGACTGTGATATTTTGGTTTCACATATGTTCTTTCTGTGGGGCAATCGAATGTACAACTGAGACAAAGGCGGAATTGAGTATGTTTACTTTCCCCTGAATGTCCGAAATCAAATTCATGGTAGAATACGCCAGGCCTTCATTCCCTAACCCATTGTTAAACTTCTCTGTATGTAGAGATTTAAATTTCCTGAAAATGGTCGACTGTTTCTTTTTATTGTTACATGTGACAGTGGGAATTACCATTACTTAACAAGCTCCGTGAGAGCTATTGGCTTTGGCATTGTACTTTAGCCATGGTGTACACCAGTGTAGCTGCTGTTCAGCATGGCCAACAGTTAGTGGTGTGGATATGGGAGAGTGAAATGGGGCAGATTGTAATAGAGTGGAGCAGATTGGCATAGAGTGGAGCAGGGGTGGGGAGGGGTAGAGTGGTGTGGGCGGGGATTGAGGTAGATTAGAATGGGGGAGTTGGGTAGATTAGCATGGTAGATTGGAGTGGGGAAGATTTAATTGGGGTAGATTCAGATATAGTGGGGTAGCTTGTGATAGATTAGAGTGAGTAGATTAGAGGGAGGTGATAGGAGTAGAGTAGATCGGGAAGATTGGGGTAGAGTAGAGTAGAGTGGGATATATTAGGGTAGATTGGAGTGAGGTAGATTGGGGAAGAGAGGAGTGTGGTGGATTGGACTGGGGTAGATTAAAATAGAGTGGGTGGACTATAGAGGAGTCAGGTACAATGGAGTGGGGAAAATTGCGTGGATTATAGTAGGATAAAATGGAATGGATTGAGGGTAGATTGGGTAGTTTGGAGTGGGGTAGACTGGAGTGGAGTGAAATGGGTATATTGGGGAGATAGATTGGAGTGGTGTGAGGTTGATTGGGTTCGGGTGAGATAGGTTGGGAGTGGGGTGGCATGAGGTAGATTGAGGTAGAGTAGGGAAGATTGGAGTGAAGTGGAGCTGAGTAGACTGGATTGCAGTAGATCACGAAGACTGAAGTTTGGTACATTGGAGTGGAGGAGTGGGGTATATTGGGGTGGAGCAGAGTAGATTAGGTTAGAGTGAGATAGATTTGAATGGAGTGGGATAGATTAGAGAGATGTGTGATAGATCGGAGTGGGCTAGATTAGAATGGAGTAGGGAAAATTGATACAGGATATATTGGGGAAGAATGGAGTGGAGTGGAGTGGAGTGGGGAGATTAGGGAAGAGTGGAGTGCAGTGTATTTTGGTATATTGGAGTGGAAAGGTAGATTGGAGTGGGATGGGGAAGAGTGGAGTGGGGTAGTTTAGAGTGGAGTAGGGTAGATTATTTATTTATTTATTTATAAAGTTTTATATAGAGCGAACTTGACCCAAGAGGGTATCAGGGCGCTTTACATTTAGGATCATTGCGTTACAAGATACATCAGATACAAGAGCATAGAAAGGTACAGTACACATAAACAATGTTTCAATAATTCGTAGGAGGGAGGGGAGGAAGGAGTAAAAGCGGGGAGACGCGGGGGAACAATGTCCAATGTTCGGCTAGGTAGGTGACAATAAAGGGGAAAAACCAGGGCCAGACTCCTCATTAGCTGTCAAACAGCTCCACCGGTCATCAGCCATGTTGCTCAGGTCTCAGCGTTCAGGAAAGACTAGTTTTTCGTTTATTTGAATTTGTGAAGGTTACATAGCGCTATCTAGACCCGGAGGTATCAGAGCGCATAACCAGGGGAACATTGCATTAGACGGTACATCAAAAGGATTATAAATCACTGGCTAGACCCAAAGGTTTCAGAGGGCTATAGCAGAGGAACATTGGGTTACAAATTACATCAGTTACAATAGCGTAGTAAGGTACAGTAAACAAACAACGCGGTTGAAAGAATTTATAGGAAAGGAGGGGAGGAAGGAGCCATAGCAGGGAGACTAGGAAGAACTGTGTCCAATGTCCGGAGAGACAAATAGAGAGGGAAAGGGAAGAGGTGGAGTGAGAAGGGAGAGGTCGAGAGGGAAGACGGAAAAGAGATAAAGGCAAAGTCAGCCTAGAGACCGAGTGGGTAGGTGACGGCCAGAGAGATAATCCAAGGCCAGTCTCCTCTATTGCTCTCTAGGAAGCTCCAACGGACATCGGTCAGAAAAATGGAATGAAAGGAGACAAGGAAAAGGCAGAACGGCGAAAATACGCAGGGGGGAGGGTGATACAGGGAGAAGGGGAAAAGCAGTGTCCAGTGTCCGGCTGGGCAGGTGACGGTCAGGGGATAAACCAAGGCCGATCTCCTCAATTAGCTGAACAGAGCAGCTCCACCGGGCTTTGGACAAAATGCTCAAACTCCGCAGTCCGGGTAGGGGTCAAGTGTACTCAGGGGAATGTCAGAATAGTGCGGGTGGGGTTAAGCCATGGTCAAAGGAAATCCCAAACATCCTCTTGAGGTCAGGCACAGTCCTGGCAGGGTTTTGTAAGTAAAAGTAAAAGATCAGCAAGGGGGGAGAAAGGTCACCACTGTCTGCCATATTGGGGTCGGGCATCCTGGGAAGGGAAGGAATGGCCAGACTCCCAATAGTTCTTAAAAAGGACACCATTGCCCTCAACAGGGGGTGGAAGGGGGTTTGACGAGGTGGCCTAGGGGCGGAGAAATGCATCTTCCTCCACTGGGTCGCAGGCCATCCCCCTAGATGAAAGCCTCCCAGGAACTGTTGAGACAAGTGGGTAGTGTGCGCCCAGGGAGCCTGGCTTGTGGAATAGGTCACACTCTGGGCCCCCTCTTAGGGCCAGCGCCTGCAAATTGTTATTGTGGGGATGTCCTGAGTGGCGGCCATCTTAGGGTCAAGAATGGACATACCAGCTCTATCCTACAATCCTGGCGGAATGGTTGCCGAATGGTTCTGCGCCCCTGTCACTACAGTGACACTAAAATGGCAAATGTCATAAAGGTCACCACAGCTCTGGGGCCCCCCGTAGGGTTTGCCGTTCATGCTCACCTCATTGCCTCCAGTGATTTTGGGGAGTTCTATGCTCAGTGTTGGCTGGTCTGCCTAGCACCGTCCAGTCGCGGCAGCGCCGGGGACTCTCTTGCCGTTTTTCAGGGGTGCTTTTGGGCCGGTACACTGGCTGCCTGCACCTCACGGGTCCTTCACCGAGTCAGACCGGGGCCTCCGCCATCTTAATGCCCAAGACTGCTGCTGCATGTCTTTGGGAGTTTGTATGCGGCCAGAGCCCCACGAAAGATCTTCAGGTAAACAGGTAAGAGCGGGTGTTATATGGTGGGCGCTATCGCCGGAGTGCTCCCAAGTTAAGCGGACATCGGGACAGTCGCGTGTAGGGGGCCCACATGCACTTTGCCTTTGGCCGTCGTGCTCAATGTCGTGCTGGAGGGGCAGTAGAAACAGTCCATGGACCAGGCCGCCGCTACCCCGCTATGACCAGTTTCACCCCTTCATGCCGCAAGTCTGTAGCAGGAGGACCCTCAAGTTGGTTTGCTCAGTAGGGTGTATGCACTGTGACTATAGAGGCACCATCTTCCCCTGAATGGTAGCTGTAGAGTAACGCTCCCCCGCACTCTTGGCTGCCCCCGCTGACGTCAGTCTCATACCTTGGCTTCACTGTCCCCTAAGTGCTGCTTTAAGGACTGCTCAGTCTCACCTACTTGCTCCGGTCCCAATTACACTTCACCAACTGTGTAAGATGTCATGGAACTATATTTTCAATACTGCCCTCGCACTCTCCGCTTCGTGATCACTCGGCGTAGTTCACCTTTCTTTCTCAGTGCTGCCTCTCGGGGTTACTGCCAGCATACTTCTGTGAGCTCCCCGGCGTCGCTGCCTATGCCTTCCCTCCACTGCGTTTATTCACCAGTGCCAGTTCGTCGCTCCTTTTTCTCGCCTCTCCCAATCCATGTTCCACTGCCTCTCTTTTGTTGTTTTGGCCATGTGAGGTGATATATACGGTAGTTTTGTTCCGCCACACTCTATCGGCTGTTGGAGTGGAGTAGAATAGATTGGAGGGATTGTGGTACTGTAGATTGGAGTGGGGTAGATTGGAGTAAGATAGATAGGAGTGGAGTAGTTTGTCGTGTGGTAGATTGGAGTTGGGTAGATTGGAGTGGGATAGATTTTGTTGTAGTGGAGTGCAGTGTGGTAGAGTGGAGCGGGCTAGATTTGGGAGTGGAGTAGATTGGAGTTATGTGGGGTACATTGGAATGGGGTGGGGTGAGGTGTGGTGGAGATTGGGATATAGTGGGGTAGATTGGAGTGGCACATATTGGGGTAGATTGGAGTGGGATAGACTGAAGTGGGCTTGATTGGAGTGGGGAAGTGAGGTAGATTGTACTGGGGTACATTGGGGTGGAATAGAGTAGATTGAGTGGAGTAGATTGGAGTGGAGTGGGCAGAATGAGGAAGAGTGGAGTATAATGGACTGGGGTAGATTGGAGTGGAGTGGGGTTGGTTGCAGCGAGGTAGATGGTAGTGGAGTGCGGTAGATTGGAGTGGCGTAGGTTTGAGTAGAATTTGATAGAGCGGTGTGGGGTAAATTGAGATGGCGTGGGATGGAGTAGGGTAGATTGAGTTCGTGTGCGGTATATTGGAGTGGAGTAGATTAGAGTGGAGTAGATTGGGGTAGATTGGAGTGGGGTAAATTGGAGTAGGGTGGATTGAATGAGGTAGATTGGAGTAGGACAGTTTAAGGTGGAGTGGGGTAGGGTAGTTTGAAGTGGGGTGGATTGGGGTAGGGTGGGTTAGATTATACTGGAGAGGGGTTGATTTGAGTGGCATGTGGTAGATTGGAGAAGAGTTGAGTAGAATGGGTGAATTTGGGTGGGTCAATTGGAGCGGAGTAGATTGAGGTAGAGTAGAGTGGGGTTGATTGTGGAGAGGAGTGAAGTTAGATAGGTTGGAGTCGAGTCGAGATTGGAGTGGAGTGTAGTGGGGTAGATTAGGGTGGCGAGGAGTGTGGTAGATTGGGTGGATTTGAGTAAGGTAATTTGAATGAAGTAGGGTACATTGGAGTGGGGTAAATTGAAGAGGAATGATTGGAGTGGGGTCATTTGGAGTGGGATAGATTTGAGGGGTGTAGATTGGAATTGGGTAGAGTGGATTGGGGTAGGGTACAGTCAGGTAAGGTTCATTGCAGTGGAGTGGGGTGAAGTGTGGTAGATTGGTGTAAAGTGGGATAGAGTGGAGTGGGATAGATTGGGGTGAGGTAGATTGGGCAGGGGTAGATTGAAGTGGGTAGATTAGAGCGGGATAGACTGAGTGGGGTGCAGTGGGTTCGTTTAGAGTGGAGTAGTGTAGATTTGAGTGGAGTGTGGTAGATTAAAGTGAAGTGGGGTGGGGTAGACTTTGGTGGAGTAGAGTCTGGTAGAGTGGAGTGGAATAAAGTGCAGCGGAGAGGCATACATTGGATGGATTGCAGTGTGGTAGAGTGGAATGGGGTGGATTGTGGTAGATTGGAGTGGGCAGATTGTAGTGGAGTAGATTAAAGAGGAGTTAGATAGATTGCAGTAGAGTTTGGAGTGGGGTAAATTGGACTGGGGTACAGTGGAGTGGGGTGGAGTACAGTGGAGTGAGGTAGATTGGAGCGGAGTAAAGTAGATTGGAATGGAGTGGGTTGGACTGGGATACATTGGGGTGGGGTGGATTGGGGTAGATTGGAATAGATTGGAGTGGAGTGGGGTAGATTTTAGTGCAGTGCTGTAGATTGGGGTTTAGGTTATGGTAGGTTAGAGTGTGTGGACTTGAATGAGTGGAACTGGGTAGATTAGTATGAAGTGGAGTAAATTGGAGTGGACTGGGGTAGATTGGTGTAGAGTGGTGTGACGTGGGGTAGACTGGAGTGGGGTAGATGGTAGTAGAGTGGAGTAGATTGGATTGTAGTAAAGTGGATTTGGGTATATTGGAATGGAGTGGGTATATTGTTTTAGATTGGAGTTGATTGAAGTGGGGTAGATTGGGGTGGGGTGGGGTGGGGTGGGGTAGATTGGGGTTGGGTGGAGTAAGGTGCGTGAATTGGGATGTGGTATATTGAAGTGGAGTGGGGTAGATTGGGTGGAGTGGGGCAGATTAGAGTAGAGTAGATTGATGTATATTGTAATGAAGTGAAGTGGGGTGGGGTAGATTGGGGCACATTTGTATGTAGTGGAGGTGGATATATTTGTGTGGCGCAGGTAGTCTAGAGTGGGGTTTGGTGGAGTGGAACAAGTGGTGTGGAGTGGAGTAGCAGGGCGTGGCATGTAGCAGAGTGTCTTAGAGTGGAGGGGCGGGGTATAGAGTGGAAGGGCATAGGGTAGAGTGGAGTGGCGTAGTGTGGAGTATGCATGTTGTGATAGCACACTGCCATTACAGACAATACATTTTGAACTGATATGAGCATTATATTTGCTCTGAAATACGGTTTACTGCATACAAAAAAGAATTTGTTCAAATGTCATGACCTAGTGTATTGATGTATTTTGATCGTATTCAAATATTTCTTTCCACCACACTTTAGAATTTTAAAAAGTGTTTCAATTGTACTAATCCTGATATGTTCTGAAACATCAGCACAGTTCATTTTTTTGTTGTGCCCTAGAAAAAAAAACATTCTATACCCTCTCCTCTTACATGGGTACTCAGCAGCATTGCCACATAAATTCTCTCACTTTGAAGTTGGAGAAAGAAAAACAAACACTGAACTTGCTAGAAGAGAGAGACTGGCATTTGAACAGCACTGAACAGCAAATGTGACAAGATCAGAACAAGATTTAAAGGGATGTTTCCAGAAATTGAGTTTGTGGAAGAATACAGTAAACAATGTTTGTACAAGGGGGGGCAAACTCAAGCTGGACAGTCTAAAGCAAATAAAGCCAGTAAATAGAAAGCCAGAAAATGTGAGTTACAAACCAGAAAGTCAATGGGTCAATGGTAAGCAAAGTACAGAATGCATTTTTAGGTCAGCTTTCAGAATATCTCCAAGATGTCTTTAGCAAACCATACAGCTGTGCTGTCTGGTAGGCTCCAACCTAAAAATGTCAGAGAAAATTGTCATTCCAGGGCAGTTTCTGGGATTCCTTAAACACAATACAATTATTCAACATGAAGATGAAGTCCTATTGTTGACATCTCAAGGGGTGTGGCCAGAAACATGTTGACTGAAGTCATGTATTTTTTTTAGTATTTAGAAATTAAGGAGAAGATGTGATGGAGCTGTTTTGTCCACATATATTTAAATCCCCAATTGTAATGGCTTTGTTATAAAGAGAGCACACAAGCATTGAGAGATCCTCGAACCAGTCAAGTAATCTAAACTGAGGGAGAGGGAATGCCACTATTAAATAAAATCCACCTGTTATTTCTCCTATGTCTCAATAACTGGAGTTTTGGACACTTTAAATTGTTCACATTGTTTGCGCCTTTCTCGGATGGACGCATGTGAGAAAACAGCTATACTAACCTCTTTTGTCTCTGGAGGGTCTGCCGGCAAATTTAATAATGATCACATACAGGAAAATCCAGCTAAGTTGCAGCTAACAGGTATGATTGTTTCAGTTTAAAAAAACAGTATTGAGTTTTTTTTTTTAATAAGGGCTCCGTTAGACACCGCAAATGGTATTTTTTTTTAGGAATGTGCTTTGGTCTGATGGTTTCATCCAAGGTCGCCATAGATGCATTTGTCTATTGTTCCAATTAAGAATATCGCTAGTAAGGTCTTTGGAAGGGGCTGTATTTTGATGTAAAATATGGATGTAGCTGAAAAAGTGCACTTTCAGCCTTATTCATGAAGGGGCCGTTTTGCGAGCCCCTAATAGCGAATCATAGCGATTCGCTATTAAGGACTCGCAAAACGGTAATCATGTAGGAATCGCATAATAAAATGCGATTCCTACTGATTCCTTATTTGCGATTAGCAAATTGCTAATCGCAAATAAGGAATAACTCGCCATTCATTCCTATGGGCCAAAAGGCCCATAGGAATGAATGGGGAGTATTCCTTATTTGCGATTAGCAATTAGCTAATCGCAAATAAGATTGCGATTTGAAGGGTGCCAGGGGTGTCCACAGGACACCCTGTAGCACCCCTCAAATGATCTGTGACACAGGTGTTGCACACACACATGTCCAAAGGACATGTGTGTGTGTAACACGCAACTCAGAAAAATGCATTTAAATGCATTTTTCTGAGTTTTCGCAATTTACCGCGAGGTCTGACCTCGCGGTAAATTGCGCCTAGAAATAGCGAAATCGCAAATTGAAATAGGATGTTGAATAGCATTTAAGGAATCTCAAATAGAGATTCCTTAAATGTCATTTCCTCGCACATTTGCGACATCGCAATTAGCGATTTTTGCTTTTGGGATGCTGAATCCCAAAAGCAAAAATCGCACTCGCAAAGGGCCGGATTCTCAGAATCCGGCCCTTTGCGAGCCGATTTAGCCTTCATGAATAAGGCTGTTTATTCACAAAGCTATCTGAAGGTATTCACCAACTTTTTTCCAACACAATCCAATCATGAAAATGTCTGTAGATTTACTTTCTTGGGCAAGAGTGCTGGAAAGTAGTGAGATAATGCCAGAAATCGGATCAGGCAGGAAAGCTAAAGCAGGACTCCGTGGGGAGGAGACGGGAAGAATGTCTGCCGATGGAGGAGGTAAGCAGTGATGAGGAAGACCTTGGATCTTCCATGAATAAACAGAAATAAGTTGTGCAGAAAAATGTCAGAGACATTGACCATCATTTCTCTGCACGTTAACCTCACTTTTAACTCCCCCCAAAAACATTTTTTGCCACAAAAAGAGCGCACATTCTCTGCATGTGTGCAGTTGCAGTGACTAGGAATATGAGGAAACCCTGCAAATTGCAATCACATGTTTTATTCATATTCTCCATCGCTTATCCATCGAAAACAATCTATACATGAGGGTGCTGCTGTCAACCCTATATGATATTTTAAAATGCAGCCTCTTTGTGGCAAATTAAGTAAGCTAGAAAGGATTTACTGATACGTGTATTTGTTGCCAAATTCTTTGCAGCAGATTTTTTTTAAATAAGTGTATATCTTGACTGTCAGACTGCTTTTCAAGTTCCATCCCTCATGACACCACCCCCCCCCCCCCTTTCCTCTCCCACGCCTTGTCCCCCAATTTATAGGTTCTCAGCGTAAATCTTGTCCAGCACTGTTTATAGGGTATGAATATGTCTGGAACACCTCCAAAATCTGCTGGTGGCGAAGTTGGTTTCTTCACAGGGAAAAATATTTCACCCATGGAAAAGAAACTGAAAATGTTGCAATTGCACACACGTGGAGGGAGCTGCCAGTGCGCAATTACACATGTGTCTAGACATGCCCATTAAATCAAAATAATCAAGATTTCCATGAACACGCCTGGAACCCTGAAACAGGTGTCTAGAAGTTCTAGGGAAAATGCATGTGAATTCCCAAAATTCGATCATTTGCACCCATGTGCTGCTGTAAAACTGTAGTTGCAGATTTCCAGTTTGTTGTGAATCGAGACGTTCCCACCGGTGTTTTGAACATCCCACCCGCCCCAGTAAACCTGCCACTAACATCTCTGAAATTACCAGCGGTTGTCTTGATGCTGCCAGCGCCTCACCTGGATATTATTATCATAGCTGTTTCTTAGAGGTGCAAAGTGCAAAGTGCAAAAGTTGATCGTAACCACCAGGTTACCACACTCAGTGCCACTACCTCACATTGTTATGTGGCCGGCTAGAATGTGGGTGCTCCTTAGACCAGAAACGCTATTTATTAGTGCAGAGCAATCTTTACACCCTGCCTTCCCCCCTCAAGCACAGTTAGACCCCAAGCGGCGCTAACGTGATTAGCGGCTCCTCCATGCTGCCATTGTCAGCGTGCTCCATGCAGATGGTTACAGGATATGCTCATCTCAGCCGTCATTTCAATATGAAAGGCTGCGTCTGGAAAGATAATGAGAACTGATGAGAATGTTTCCCCGAAAAAAAGGCAGAAAAAAGCTTTGATGGATTCCGGTCCACGGGCCGCACACGCGTTTGTGTGTTCGGCGGTTCTGCAGGCAGCAGCTCCCAGGGAGCCCGCCGTATTTATAGCGATTTAGTAGGAGGCCTGCTTTTGTCTCCGGTTAACCCGCTGCAAGTCATGGCACTCCTTGCAGTTTGCTCTCATCCATAAGAGCTGTGTGCCAGACACGAACAGCAGGGCGTTAAGGCTCAACACCAAGGACATGTGTATTTCAGGGAAAGACATTCCCCTGCTGAGACAAAATAAAAGCTTAGACGTAACACTCGCAGAATTAAATAGAATAAAAATGAACACCTTTATGACTTGTAAAATGGTGCACAATTACCGCCTGGTGCAAATTGTCGTCGAGTGGGAACTTTTCCATAATATGGTCCCGCAGTACAACCTGATGAAAAGTTCGGTGTTTCTCACAAGACCTGAGCGTGGCAGGTTCTAGGGACTTAGCAAACTGTGGAGCATATTACCAAGGGCCATTATCGCCGCTTTAGCGGGACTTTGCGATAATTTGATCGCCCAATTATCAAGCTGTTGCTAACACCAGTTAGCAACAGCTAGTAGGCGATAGCAATCATCTTGGGGCCCGATTTTCGTGTCAGCGATAATTGTCGCTAATGACATGCAAAGTGGGCGTGCCAAGATGTTAGCGACTGGAAACAGTCGCTAATATCGCTATCTCCTATTACCAACAATGGCTTAGTTTTGGAAATATTCGCGCTAAGCGCGAATATCTCCAAAAGCTAACACCTGCCCAGGGCTTTAAGTGGACCGGGTCTCAAGGGGTCTGAGCACCGGCAGTTTTTTAAGGGGGGCCTCGAAACGGGTCTCTATCGGGCTCTGTTTTGAGCCCAGGAACAGGCTTTTTTTCCCGGACTGTAGTGACAGCAGTTTGCTGTCACTGCAGTCCTGAAATAAATGCCAGGGCGCAAAACAGCCCGATAGAGACCCGTTTCGAGACAGCAAGCACATCGTTGTGCACTGCTCACTTCTTACTAGTGGAAGTTACGGCATGACGTCATGCCAGGTGAGCGCTGTGGGGGAAGGGAGATCCTTTAAAGAGTCATTTTCTTTCTGGATTGCCCTTCTCTTTCTAAAACGCAAGAGCAGCAACATTGTCGTGGTGTCACCAGGGCTTTAATTGGAAGCTTTTTCAATATTATATGTACAAGCCATAGTTGCAGCTTATATATCTTATGCAACTAATAACCTTTGACAAAGCCAATAGTCCTGACTTGTTGTAGGTATGATGTTACTTGTATTATCACATATCTGGATGCAATGACTGAAGCATCAAAATACAAGTCAGGCGGGACACTATGCTAAACACATATCTTTAGCATGTTTTAAAGCCACGCCCTTAATTACATTGGCCACGCCCCTTTGAGAGACCCCCAAGTTTTTTCATCCCACTTAAAGCCCTGCGCCTGCTGACCAGTTCTTAGCCATGTTATCCAATGAGGGGTGGATAACATGGCTAAGAGCATTGTCACGGTAAAGCCTGAATATCGCTGTATTGACATCGATATTCACGCATTTTGCCAATTTTTTATCGCTTCGGAGATAAACCTTGATAATAGCAAGGTATCTCAGCGATAAAAACAGGTGAAGGGCGGCGATAGGAATATTCCCGTTAAGCCAACACAGCGATAATTATCGCTAGTTGTTGGTAATAAGCCCCTGTTTTCTTTCCCACAGTGATAAACCAACATACAACTCATTCTGACAATCAACAGGGATTCATGCCCCTCCTTTGTAACAAAAACATTTGAACACTCCCTCCTGTCTATAATTTGTAAAAATTAGATGCCATGGCCCTCGCCAAGTAGACACTGCAGGTTGCACCATCCAGTGTCCCTGCCATCGCTTTCAATGACAGTACGAACACGACTACTAACCATCACACTCTTACAAGTGTGACAATACTTTTCCAGGCCCCCAAGCCTATTAGGATGGTTTGGGTGGAAGGTATTAGTCATTGTTAATGTATATTGAATGAATAAATAGCTTTTGTTTTGCTTATATCTAAATTAGACAAACACCATGTGGCAGACTGTCATAAGCACCAGTGCTGAAAATAAGGTGCCAGTGCCAAGCACTGGAAACCACCAGCTCAAATTAAGGTGACTCCCCTCCATATGAAGTGACCCGATTTACATGCGTGGATACCCGGAGACTGCAATCTCCAATTATGGGCAGGATCTAAGCACATAAATCCGGCCTTTGCTATAGTTCTCAGAATGGGGAACAGTTATGTGGACCTTGGAATACTGGCTGAAAATCTGCATGGTTTCCCTGATTCCGGATACTATCTGCGGGCATTTACCCCCTGCTTTGGTTGAGCAGGTGATAAATGTGAAACGTGGAGCCAATGAGTGTCAATGGGTGAAGGCAGGGGACCTATGACCATGCCAGGCTGTGGCCTGGCTGGATGGAGCTTTGTCTGCTTCCGATGTGGTGCTGGAGATGATGGGGGCTAGGGGCCGGTTGGCTGCACCAATGCTGCAGCCTTTGCCCCTACCATCCTTGGTTTAACCAGGGGAGGATCTACTCCTAGCAAAGCTGGGTCTAATGTTTCCAGACCTGATAGTCTAGGTTCCAAATAACTGAACGATTTGTAGTTTCTCAGAGCTGTATACCCCTTCAAGAGCACCTGTTAGGACAAAGCATATTGAGGGACTCAATGCAACCTCAATCAACAACTTAAACCTTAAATTCTTTGTGCTTTCATTTGCGGATTATTTATAAGGGGTTGAGGAGAAAGCCGAAAACAAACTGGAAAATATAATACTGAATTTGAGGTCTGAAATCTTCAGGAAATTTGAGATATCAGAGGTCAACCAATGAGGTATATAGGAAAAATGTGTGGTGCCAGAGGAAAAGCTGGATAGTATCGCACAATGCACGGCAACTCTCCAAAGAGAGGTGACAGTTTTGTCAGCAGGAATGAGTCGGAATTCCCAAGACAAAGAGGTTTTGAAATCACAAAACAAAACGTTACAAAATAATTTGGAACCACTGGAAACTCAATCTAGGCGGAACAGTCGGAGGGTCCTTAATATTCCAGAAGGTGCAGAAAAAGGAGACTTAAAGGGCTTTGTATGTAAACTATTAAGAGAAGGGATTCTATTGGGCAGGCCAGATCTCAGTCTCGAGAATGAAATCTAAAGAGTGCATAGAGATCCATTTAAATTAAGCCCTAACAGAAAGACTCCCAAGAATATTCTGATTAACTTTCTCACCTATGCAGTTAAGGAGCTGGGTTTGGGGCACGCATTGAAGGAGAGATCCTTGAAGTTCGAGGACTTTAACTATCATGTGAGATCTGGCATAGGAAAGAGAACAACACAAAGTCAATGGGAGTAAGGCACTAGGATGAACGATCTGTGTGGTAAAGGTGCCCAGGTCCAGATGAAGTTTCCTCTATGTTAAAAATCATGTGGAGAAATAAGATGCATAACATCAGCAACCCTAAGGAGGAGGATTAATTCTTAGCTCAGATGGAGGGAACCACAGCCTCCAGCTCGTAAGGGTCCACTACTACTCTTGGTAGTTCAGTAATATTAATGGAGGCTTTTATAGATGAAGCCTGTCCGATTAGGTTTCACTTTTTTTATTCACTTTGAATATCTCTCTTCAAGGGGATCGCGAAGGGCAGATTCTATCGCCTAGGGATAGGAAAGGGGGTTCCCCAGGGGAAGTGGGTGAAGGGGTGCACAGGGTGTTGAGGGCATGGGGACAAATTAGATTTTTTTTGTCCTCTTCCTGCAAATTTGTAGTTATTTGATGATTGTACCATTGACTTATCAGTTCAAGATGCCTAAACAGGAGCACCTGCCGAGAGTGCTAAATTGGTATACCATATGGAGAATTAAATAGGAATAAAATCAATAAAATTCAGTTTATTACCCAGAATGTTGATGCTCTGAGATCCAGGAAGAAGTTAGCTCTGGTGGCAGAATACCTTAAGAATAGTGGGGCGCATATCATAATGCTCCAGGACACCCACTTGGAATGGAAGGAGGGTGAGTCCTGTTTCAGTAAGTTACGCTGGGTACAGGATGTAGTGTACTCAGATCAGAGAGGTAGCACTAGAGGATTAGCCTTACTTGTCAGGAACAACTCAGGAATAAGGCTCCTAAAATGTGATTCTGATGCTTCTGGTTGATGGCTGGAGGCTAGTATAGAGATTCAGGGTAGTAGTATAGTGTGCAATGTACTACGGTCCAAATAATGACACTCTAGATGCATTCATAAAGTTGGATTCCTGCCTCTGGAGGCTATAGCCCAATTATAATTGGAGGGGATTTTAACATAGATCTAAATAAAGATCCTGATAGAACATCAAAAGTAAAATATGTCAGCTTCTCGAAGACACTCTCACGTTTAAAAAAGATGATGATTGAACTTAATCTGGTAGATATTTGGCGTAGGAGGATGGGGGCAGCCAGAGGTTTTACATTTTATAGCAAAAATATGGCCATCACTCCTGTATGGATTATTTCTTGTTGGACCAGGAATTGAATGGTGAGGTTGAGGCTGTAACCCATGCCCCAACAGTCCTTTCTGAACACTCTCCAGTGGTCCTGTGTTTAAATAATTATCAACTAATAGGGCAAACAAGGTGGAACCTGGATAGGACTATCTTGTTAGATGAGGGGCGGGGTACTTGACTTGGCGGATAAGACAGCTGACATTTTTCATTTTAATAGGGACTCTACAAAACCACAAACAGTCTGGGATGCATTTAAAGCATATTTAAAGGCGATAATAAGTTCTACCATGACGTGTAAGAGAAGAGCTGCACGGAAGAGAGAGGAAGAGGCAATTACAGAAATTAAGGTTAAAGAATGCGAACTTCAGAAGGCCTTGCTTGAGGGAAATTCTAGGGTACCAGTGCTCCGCAGGTAATTGGAAGACTTGCAGGCAGAATACAAAGCTCAGTTGGATAAAAGAATACAGGATAGATGGAAAGTTAGTAAGCTCCAGCATTTCTCCTGACATAAAAGGCCAAGACGGATAGAGCCAGGAACTCAATACTGAATTTGATGAACGCAGAGGCAGGGGTTCTCTTAAAACCAAATGCAGACATTAGTTGGGAAGCTTGGAGCTATATGAGTAGCTTATATAGAGAAGACTTACAACCAAGAAAGGAATGTATAGAGGCCTGGTTAAGGGAGGCAGGGCTTCCAAAACTAATGAATGATCAAAAGTAGATCTTAGAGTCAGAGATCACTGAGGAGGAGATCAGGGCACAATGTAGGAAAGTGACCGCTGGGAAAGCGGCTGGCCCAGATGGCCTCCCAGTAGAGCTCTATACCCGGATTATAGACATATGTATCCCATCTTTGAAAGATGTATTCAATGCAATATATATATAGAGGGTGAGGGAGCACCTCTGTCCTGGTCAGGGGCAACAGTGGTACTAATTTTGAAATCGGATAAAGACCCAACAAGAGCAGATTCTTATAGACCAATATCACTCTTGAATACTGATTATAAGATCACCTCAGGGATAGTACCTTCAATAGTAGCGCAGGTCATTAAGGGCATTGTACACTCAGATCATAGAGGTTTTGTTCCAGGGTGGCAGCTAAATGAGCTTATGTATTCGATGATGGGGGTTATTGACATGGCAGAGGCCCAGAAATTGCCCCTAACTGTAGTGGCCGTAGATGTGGCAAAAGCTTTTAATCGAGTAGACTGGGTGTATCGCTGGGTTATCAGCTGGGTTAGTAGCGAAACTAGCTTTGTATGCGGATCACTTGGTGCTATACACCACTAACCCGCAGGTTGCAATTCCCAAACCGATGGCACAGGTACAGAACTTTGGCAAGATATCAGGTATAAGGTGAATGTAGACAAAACTGAGGTTATGGATTGGAACCATGGAAATAGCAGTCGGGGGGGCAAAATCCCAAATGAGATACCTCAGTATATTAATAACACAGAAGCTCGATTAAATTAACCCTGGGTGTAGTTTGCGTAGTAGCACTACACGTAGCTATGCAAAATGTACTTCGCACTACGTGAGCTACGCGTAGCTACACAAACTGCGTAGTTCACTGTGCAAAATGCTGTTTGCACTGATTGCACAATGCCGGATGCTTCTCCGCACTGTGCAATCAGTGCAAACCGCATCTTGCACAGTGCAAGCGGTCATTTTCTGCCACTCGAGTAGACTTCCACTCGAGCGGCAGCTTCCTCAACGCGGACTGGTAGTTTTTCATCGCGAGCAGTCGCGAGCAAACGCCACCACTTGCAATGGGAAACCTGACCTCCCCGCATTGAGAATCTCGCCCGGAGGTTTATTTTCCACGCTCGCGATCGGCAACTTGATGTTGCTGATCGTGAACGAGGAAAAAGTCTTGCCAGGATGTCATTTTGCTCGCTCGCAGGCGCCAACTTGCAGTTGAGGACTGCGAGCAAGCAAAAAATGACCGCTGCACTACTCTACGTGTATTTGCACTGTGCTATGTGCAATTCGTGCAGTGCAAGGTAGCGCAAACTTCGCAAAACTACATGAGCGGAGCATAGTGCTTCGCCCAGGGTTAGATTAAATCCCTAGCATAAACTGGAAAAAAGTGAGTCAGAAGGTGGGGTGACTTCTAGTAAGATGGGCCAACTTACCATGAAATATCTAGGGTAGACTTAGTCTTATTAAGATGATTATTCTTCCCAAAATTACTTACCTTTTCCATTCCATGCCATTAACTTTTTAGAGGGAGGATATAGCTAAGCTCCAGGGAAAAATTGGTAGTTTTATTTGGGCATCAAAGAGACCCAGGATTGCCTGGAAAAAACTGAGGAAAAGGCTAGAGGTGGGGGGACTTGTTCTCCCAGATTTGCTCATATATTGTCACGCCTTCCACTTTAACACCTTGGCTGCTAGGGAGATTTTTCTCCTGTGCAGTCATTCTATGAGTCCCATTGTTCATGACGAGCTCAGCTCATCATCAGCACAGCTCAACCGTGCCTCATGACGAGCTGAGCTCGTCATGAGCATCGAAGGGGTTAAGAACTTTCCTATGTTAGTGAATAAGCGGATAGTTCACCAATGGGGAGACTTTTTGAGGCAATGCTCTGAGATTTGGGTCAGGGTCAGTGTCATTTTCTGTTTAAATATGGGGACCCGAAATATTTCAAAAAGGTGAGGTTGAAGGTGTGGAAAACTGCCCTAAGAATATGGATATATTTTCGGGGGAGGGTGGGTGTACCATACTATTCGTCCTTGGCACTGATTTGGGACTCCCCGGGCACCCCTGATTGTCTGATCGACCAGCTCAGTCAACCCCTAAAATCCGCGGGTTTAAGTTCCTGGGCAGATCACAGAATGAGGTCAAGTTTAGTGGGCTTGGAGGTCTTAAGAAAATGTACCAAGGGTCAACTAACAAGATTTAAATACTACCAGTTGAATTCATGGTGGACCGCTCAAGATTGGGTTGAAGAGGAAGATGAGCCATGGCTAGAACAGGCAATAAGAACCGGCCCACTAAAAAAGTTTCGATCTGGTACAGGGCCTTTTTGGAGGCAGGTGATAAGAGCTTGTCAGACATTACCAATATGTGGGAAGAGGGATACATGGAAGGAAACCTAAAGCAAGTATGGCAAGTATCCTTCTCCACTTTACGTGCAGTGGTGAAAGCCGCCTCACTCAAGAGAAATCATCTGTTTACCACCAACAGGGTATATTGGTCTCCGGCCAGGATTTCAAGAGTAACCAAGGAAAACATTTGGCTGTCCGAAGTGTATGTTTTCATCGGCAGACAATCTGCATATGTTCATGCAGTGTCCGAAGATTACCCCCTTCTGGATATTGGTTTGTAACTTCATAAGGAAGGTGATTGAATAACAGAAAGAGGTAAGCCCTTGACTTATATTCTTTGGGCTACATCCAGAAGCATATGAACGAGCAAACTCCATCATAACAAAATTTGTTTTCTATGTAATTCTATTGGTAAGGCAGGAGATATGCAGGCTTTGAAATCGGAAAATCGCCCACTTATTGCTGACTGTCTTAGAAGCATCAAGTATATGAGCCAGGCTGATATTGCTAGCGCTGCTAAAAGTTCAGAGAAGGGCTGGGCACCCTATGTAAATTTGGAGACAAAAAATAAGTGGGTTCAATGATTAAGCCATATATACTGGAGGTCTCAGCTCTCCTCCGCCTCTGTCTCTATAGGAGGGGGATGAATGTGTAAACAGGAGTGTTCCTTGTGGGGACATGCTTATCTACCCCCCTTTGGGGGATGAGAGCTACACCAGCAAGAAAGTTGGCAGAATGAGGACAGTATGATTGGCTTTTTAATTGATAATAACACCAATTAAGTCCTAAGAAACAATTCAATGATTGGTCTGTGCAATGAAGATGACAAAAATGAATATGAGCTATAATGTGAGAATGGGCTGGGAAGAAAAATGGTGGCATATTGTGACAGCAAAGGCGCCCATTCAAATTGTTACGATATCCATTGCCATAATTTGAGCACCACACACCAGAAACCATGATTTTGGATTTGCATAGCAGGTAAACGGTCAAAATATCAAGTAAAAAATATTGAATGTACATAATATTGAGTTTAAAATATAGAATGGACAAAATATCGAATGGACAGAATATAGACATAAAAAATATCGTTTTTGAGGTAAGTAATGTAATATCGAATGTTAAAAATATAGAAAGTTAAAATAGCGAAGTATGTCAATGTAAATGTGGGTGTACTTGTAAAGCGCACTGCCACTCCATGGAGTATCCTGGCGCTGAAGACTGCTGGGGAACCCGTCCTGGTTTTTCCTGTGAGATGGTCCCTTTCTGGGTATCTCCAAGGTGAAACCAGGCATCCCCAGCGTCTGTGGGGGGCCGTTGTAGAGATGAGGCAAGCCTAATGCCCAGAGTTGCTGAGTGTGTTCCCTGGTTAGAGTAGGCACCGAGGCGAAAATTATCGAGTCAGTTTTGACCCTTGTCCACGACCCTGCCGAGTCGGGAATTGAACCCTGGTCCCAGGGGGTTCTCTGCTTACGGGTCTGCCGCCTCTAACCAGTGAGCCACACCACTCCACTATAAAATATAGGTTATTAAAATTATCTAATTTTTAATAATATCGAATTTTTTATAGTGTTTTTTATGTTATTATATGTGTGAAAAGTGTGTATTTATGTTATAATTTATTTTAATTATTGAATTTTGTTATTTACATTTTTGCGTAATTTAATTCTGTAGTGGGTTGTGGGTTTATAGGGGAATAGGGTGGGAAGTAATTTAATTATAATTAATTAAATGTGTAAATGTATTTATTGGTATTCATTTTTAATTAATTTTTAATTAATTTATATTTGGTAATTATTTACATTTTAATTGGCAATTCATTTTAATTAATTGATTAATTGTTAATTATGTTAATTTTACTAATTTATTTTCTGTAGCAGGTTGAGGGTTTACAGGGGAATTGGGGGGAAGTAATTTATTTATAATTAATTAAATATGTAAAATTATTTATTGGTATTTATTTAGAACTAATTGTTAATACATTTTTTATGGGTAATTAATTAAATTTTAATTGCCAAATAATTTTATTTAATTGATTAATTGCTGATTATGTTAATTTTACTAATTTATTTTCTGTAGCGGGTTGTGGGTATTTAGGGGAATATGGTGGGAAGTAATTTATTTATAATTAATTAAATAATTCAATTTATTTATTTGTATTTAATATGAATTAATTGTTAATTAATTTTTAATTGTTAATTAATTAATTATTAATTTGTAATTAATTTGTATTAATAGGTAACTAATTGTAATAATTAATGTTAATTTGTAATTTTAATTGATTCATTATTATATTTTATTAAATTGGTAATTACTTTTAATTATTTTTTTATAGATATTAATTTATATATTTTTTAAATAATATATGAAGTATTTACTTCCCCTACTGTTGCACTCTCTGGAGTGTGAATAGTAATTGTTACCCCTACGCTATCCAACGCTTTCCCTACTGTTGCACTCTTTGGAGTTGGAATAGTAATTTTAACCCCTATGCTATCCAATGCTTTCCCTACTGTTGCACTCTTTGGAGTGGGAATAGTAATTTTAACCCCTACGCTATCCAACGCTTTGCCTACTGTTGCACCCACTGGAGTGGGAATAGTAATTTTTACCTCTTCGCTATCCAACGCTTTCCCTACTGTTGCACCCACTGGAGTGGGAATAGTAATTTTTACCTCTACGCTATCCAACGCTTTCCCTACTGTTGCACCCACTGGAGTAGGAATAGTAATTTTTACCTCTACGCTATCCAACGCTTTCCCTACTGTTGCACTCACTGGAGTGGGAATAGTAATTTTTACCCCCTACGCTATCCAACGCTTTCTCTACTGTTGCACTCACTGGAGTGGGAATAGTAATTTTTATACCTACGCTATCCAACGCTTTCCCTACTGTTGCACTCACTGGAGTGGGAATAGTAATTTTTACCCCTACGCTATCCAACGCTTTCCCTACTGTTGCACTCTTTGGAGTGGAATAGTAATTTTTACCGCTACGCTATCCAAAGCTTTCCCTACTGTTGCACTCATTGGAGTGGTAATAGTAATTTTAACATTCTTGCTATGCTACGGTAATAATATTGTATATCTTTTAATAATAATATGTTAATATATATATGTTTTAACAAATAAAATTGTATTTTTTTTATAACTTAAATTAATTATTTAATAATTGTAAGGGTATTTAAGTATTTTTAAGTATATTTTAGTTATTTATTTTTAATATTTTTTAAATTTTACATTAATTTTAATAAATTCGGTATTTTTATAAAGTACATGTATTTAAACGATATTTTTGATTCTAAAATTATATCGAGATAGGGTTCACGAAGGGCCACATCCTTCACCATAATAAATTCACTGGTGATCTGCATTGATTAGGGTCGTGTTTCTCCTACCCGCTACCCAATTCCACTATACTCTCTTCAGGACAGACTTAGGGGGGGCAGTTCTAGTTTGTCATGCCTCCCTGAGTCCCAACTCCCCAAGCAGGAATTTAACATCCCTAAGCCACCTTATTTTTGACCAGCCAGACAATGATAGAACCTCCTTCAACCCTTCTGCATAACTGGCAAGTTCAGGCACTCTCCATAGGCGGGCCCAGAGAAGAAGGGGACGCAACTTTGCCTGGTCTTTAATTGGGCGGCAGCCCATATCTAAAAGCAGGGGCAATATAGGGGTACTCTGAGGGAGAACCATCAGGTCCTTCAGGAATATATTCTCTGAACAGGATAGCTGGTCAGCATTTTGGGTTCCCCAGAGCTCTGCCCCATAGAGGGCTGCACTAACCCCTCCCGCCATATAAATGTCCAACACAGGGGCAATGGGTTTAAAGGTGGATGACCGCTGGTTTTTAAGGAGAGGCCCCACTACCCTTTTGTGACTCAATGGCATCTTCTGGAGATGTGAATTCCACCGCATGGTATCAGTAAGACGGAGGCCTAAATAATCAAACTCCTTGACCCTTTCCAAGGGCACCAGATTTAATACAGGCGCCCGTCCAAGCTTTTTCGGGGGTTCAAGACCAAATATTTGGTCTTATCTGTATTAATTTTTAACCCCTGTTCTCACAAAAAAGTTGTGTCATCAGCGAATAGTAAGGTAGGTATTCTCTTGCCCGCCATGGATAGGGAATCAGAAGGATTTTTCAGAAGATGCTCCACCACTCCGTTCACATACAGTGAGAACAGAGTGGGGGCAAGTACACACCCCTGGCGGACGCCCCTATTCACCGGTATTCTGACAGTCTTTTGGCCCTGATTAACCCACCTCACCTGCGCGAAGTTCCCTGTGTGGAGCTTCACCAATAGGGACAATAAATATGAGGGCATTCCCAGGTCAGACAGTACCTTCCACAGGCAGTCCCGGGGCACCAGGTCAAAGGCAGTCCGTAAATCGATAAAGGCGAGATACAGACTTCCTTTGCCTAGTACAACCACCTTCCAGTATAAGAGCAGCAGTCTAAATGTTTGCTTAATAGTCCCGGTGCCTTTCCTAAAGCCTGCTTGGAAATCAGAGAGGATTTTATTATCATCTATCCACTGTAACACTCTCTTGAGGACCACCTTTCCTGCCACCTTCTGAGAGGATGCTGCAAAAAACAGTGTTGAACCCAAAATATAGTCACTGGGACCTGGGTATACAAGTGTTATGGACAGAGGGGTCCAGGACCTGAAGGAACAATTGATATACAATACATGGATTTTATGAAAAAGAAAGGAAAAACAAATGAAAGATGCAATGTTTTAATCACAAAGCACCTGTATCAACCTTTTCATAGTTATACGATATGTATCCAAGATAAATTTCTATACTTTATCAAAATATTTGTGCCCACATATGAAAAGGGGGGAGGGAAGTGCTGTGAGGGAAATCAGTGAACAAAGTGGAATTAGGACATAGTAATCATTTATATACACCATTGGTCAATGTTCATATATATATTCCTGAGATGGTCCCCCTAAATCGGAGCCACACGGAAAAATATGCAAATGTCACTATAATATTACACAAAACCAAAACTCCTAAATAGCTGTACAAATCCTGATTGACGATAGGAGTTGGTAAGGGTGGTGGGAATAGTCAATGTTTCGACCCTAAGAAGTTGTAGGGTGACTCATCCTATAGCTCCGGAGAAGACTCTGAGCAGGCAGGTCCCAGTGGGGCTTATAGATATCAAGACTCATACGGTCCAGCATACCCACAAACCCTTTTTTAGGACAGGGTGGATGGAGACCCCCACGAGGCAGAGGCAACAATTGGAACAGAGGTTCTGGCAGGGGATAACAGAACGTGGAAGCGGCATGGGACACCGGGAGAGGAAGTGGTGTGAAGCAAGTTCACTTCCCTCAGGAGGAACATGGGGAGAGGTCAACCCGTCGAAAAGAACTACAAGTGGTGAGACCGGTCAACGCCCCTGTGATAAATATTTCTTCATATACTCTGAAAGATGAGGAAGTAAAAGTGCTCAGTCGTGGTCTATCCTTTGTACCCACAGCTCTACCGAATGTTTTTACAACTGTAGCTGAACTGCACAATTTCTTCCGGAAAATCCGACATCGATACTTTTTTAAAGACAAACCATCGCAGTTTAATGTGTCCACCACCGGCCTCCGAATACCATTGACCTTTGTCCCTCCAACCTATGCGATGACCCAAAGGATTCTGGCATATGAGAGCTTAGTTCTACGTGACGTGAAGAAGATTCTCAACGAGAAGAAATATACAAAATACAACATTAGCAAAGCTGAGAAACTTGCTTTGTCGTCTCTCAAGGACAATAAGAACGTCATAGTCAAGCCTGCTGACAAAGGTGGTGCCATCATTGTCCACACTAGCCTCTTTCAGGTCACACCAAAACTGGTCATCCCACTCTTTCTTGGCTTCGCTTATAGCGTACTTATATTCTTTCCTGGTAACACGAATCAATTCACAGCCCTTAGTTTTAACTGCTTCAATTAATTTCCTTTTCGTCTTCCGACAATTCTTGGAGTACCACCCCGGATCGCCCTTGGGTCTCCAACGTTCACTTGTAGGAGCACCCCGGTTGCGTATTAGAAATAGCTCTCCCAGGGCTTTAATGGTGTCAAGGAATAGAGAGGATACCTCAAGATGATCCATGGTGGTAGTTTCCATCCTGGACAAAGCCTTAGCCAAGATCAATCCTATATCCTGAACCTTTCTATCATTTAAGACTACCATGTGCCATTTGAGGCGCCTCCCACAATTCGAAGGACAAACTTCACCAGCTGTCCGCAGCGCAGTCGTTTCCTGGGGGCCTTTGCGCGCCAACCACATAGTGGTCAAGATCAAAGAAAGTGGGTTAAAAGGACTGCCATATCCCGCAAATGGGCCCAGATCTTGAGGTCCAACAAGATATAGTCTATTCTTGATGAATGGTCTACCCTGTTGAACGTATGTGCTCCCCAGGGGTCCGAAAGTGTTCTCCCATTCACCACCCTTATGCCATACTCCAAGGTTAGAATTGCAAAAACACAGTTGATGGACAGAATGTAGAACAATGTCATACATTCACCCCAGTACAAGGATCTGGGCCTAAATCCATCGTTTTTTTGCACTCCACACCACCCTGGGTTAGACACTGGCTATATGCAAATCAGCTCTGACCCTGTGCCTCATGGGAACAGTCCAGTCCGAACTACCAAGCCATGTCTTTCCCAGACCGGAATCAAGCATCCAAGGACCGGTTTCTGGCTATCAGCCTTCTTCAGCCTGGATAGCTTGACTCCAGTGGTGTGGAGAGCCTGGGACTCACGTCTGAGTATACCCAGCACACTCGGGTGAAAATTGCAAAAAACACAGTTGAATTACAGAATGTAGAACAATGTCATACATTCACCCCAGTACAAGGATCTGGGCCTAAATCCATCGTTTTTTTGCACTCCACACCACCCTGGGTTAGACACTGGCTATATGCAAATCAGCTCTGACCCTGTGCCTCATGGGAACAGTCCAGTCGTTCTGCCACTAGACACACAGCCTGCAAAGGCAGTGTGTGAGTGTAATGGTACAGGGAATCTAAGGGTGGCACAATAAGTTCTGCAGCGCTTAGAGGTCTCCCCTGGTCAAAGTGCCCTGGGTACCTGTGGTACCATTTACCAGGGGCTGACCTATGTCCAGAGATGTCAATTGGGTTTTGTTATAAATGCAGGTTTAGTGAAAGAACATAGGCCCTGGGCACCTGATTGGTAGGAGCCCAGGGCAAACTCACTCAAAGCACATTAGCAAAAAGTTGGGGTTACCATGCAGAAAGAGGGCACTTTCTCACATCCTGGACTTGTCCTGTGATTTAGAGTGTGCATAAAGGATGTCCATATTTATGACTGAGGGCTACTGTCCCTGTCGTGAGTTGAGTACAAAAAGAAGTGATAGCCCCATATTGTGTTTTAAGGACCACTGGTGGGACCAGACCTTGTATCTTGTTGTGTGTACATTGAGCTCTTACTTAAGAGCTACTAGAGATTTATGAAATAATTTACAGAACATCTCATGGTTAGAGAACTCTCTTCTTAATACTATAGATGTGATATCATTATATATTTACAAAACTTACAATATTTACGCCAGTGCATTTATGTCAATAAAAAGAACATTCAAAACAAAA
Source organism: Lissotriton vulgaris (assembly GCF_964263255.1). Lineage (NCBI taxonomy): Eukaryota > Metazoa > Chordata > Amphibia > Caudata > Salamandridae > Lissotriton > Lissotriton vulgaris. The sequence continues at coordinate 704,963,245 of NC_141695.1, read as the reverse complement.
TGTAATCAAACAACAGCACATACTCAAACTAATAAATAATAGTAAATTTATAGCAATCTCTGTCAAAGAGGTAAGTGTAATGTGATATGTAATCTCATCTTCAAGATGATTTCAAACATTTCTAATTGCATCGGTTTCATTAAGGTGAGATCATGAGCACAGAGTTTGATGTGAGTTTTAGTTTTTTAAAACATATGTTAATGTATCATAATCAAAGCTAACCATAAGTTCACTTTATCCTTTTTTCCAGTAATGATTTGGCTGTAGTGGACCTGTATATCTAGTTTGGTCAAAGTTTCCAGTGAAAAACTGTTTATTGTTTTACTAATAAGTTTCTGATGGTAAAACTTTACAAAGAAAAGATTTATTCAGTTTAGGTTTGGCAAGTCAGGTTTTATGTCGGCCTAGTGACAATTTAATTACACTGGCATCATTGGCGTGATTGTAGAACTTTTACGTTTGAAATGTATGCAAAATTATTATTTCATGTCGTATAATTTTGGGGAATAATTTTAATGTGAGATGTACCGTTTAGGAAAATTTTGAATGCAAAGGTGTTTCAGGTAGATTTTTTACCTGAGCAGACTGTTTGGATAATTCCGAACACGAGCTGCAGTGTTTCGAATGTGAGCAGCTGACTCTGACATGTGCAGTAAACAAACATTTCCTGTAGATTTTTTTAATCGAGTGGACTGTACCGGTAATTATGGAGTGCCAAACTGCAAACCCAAATGTGAGTGGCAGTGTTTTGAACTTAAGCAACCGGAAATCAACTTATGGCAACTAAAGTCTCCGGATGACACCATTGTCACATAGGCATCATTCAAAGTCAAAGTCAAAGATAGCTTTATTCGATTTTAGTTTTAAAATCACAAAAGTGGCAAAATAAAATACATTACAGAATTAATCAGTATTAAGAGCAGTTAAGAGGTTTCAGTTCATGGTGGATCTATATCTAATAACACGTTTCAAAGATATATTGCCGATTTAATCACTATTAAAAACAATTAGGGGTTTCAATTTATGTGAATCTGCATCTAATAACACATTACAAAAATACATTCAGAACAGTTAATAGGATTCAATTCATAATGGATCTACATCTAATAATACATTTCAAAGACATATATTACAATATTAATCACTAATAAAAAACAGTTAAGGGGTTTCAATTCATGGTGGATCTGCATCTAATAACACATTTAAAAAATGCTGAGACTAAATACATTGACATTTCATCCTCTAGCATCTGAAGTTTCAGTAGGGCAGGTCTACACTGTCTCAACCCCCATTTCTTCAGTAAGAATAATATATATTTTTTTCTGGGGAGTGAGTGAAATTTACAGAATAAAACACAATGAATCGTAGACTGTTGTGATACATCATCACAGGCTTTTTGACCAGCTGTTTGTTTCTGGAAAAGTAACTAGTCTAAAAAAACTGTCTCCACTCAATCTTGTTAACAACATCCTAGAGTAACTACTCTGGATAGAAATTAAATATTGCTGTAGGCCGTGTCCCTGCAATATTATTTGATTCGGTACTACCGACCCCTTTTTTCCCTCTATCTGCCAACGTTTGGTCTCTAGCAATTCAATACACCTTTCTTTTAATTTTTTCCTAGTGATTAACGTTAAGGCAGTGGGGGAGTCAAAGTATTCAGGATGCCCAATCTCTGTTAAAAACCCTTTACGTATAGAAGCCACTTGATTTTATGTGCCCCCTCGAGTTTTAGGCAGTCCTGTATGATTTCCCTATTAAGCCCGGTTTCTTCAGATGTCCAAACCTTATGCCATAAAAGCACCAGGCTTATTTTAATAAGATCTGAAACATATTCCAGCCCTAGTTCTTTATGGCATACATATGTAGATGTTGAGCTTGGGACGGCTAGTAAATAGCGGAGGAAAGCATTTTCACACAATTGAATATCTCGAGTATCTGCAATCCCCCATATGCCTGCCCCATATGCTGCAGTGAACACACATTTCGATTTATATATGTCCACTAGAATGTGTACTGGTCGACCCCCCAGTTTGTTTGCGAACTGTCGTATAGCTCCAATTGCACGAGCAAAAGCTAAATGCCTTGTAGCTGCTGCTGACGACCAAGTCCCCTTCATATTAAAAGTGATCCCTAAATAAGAAAAATTATTCGTTGTCTCTATCTTTGACTTTGCTAAATATGTGTTGCATTGAATGTTAATTTTAGTTGAACAAAACATGTTAAAAGTTTTCCCAATATTAATTTCCAAACCTCTGGCTCCCATATAATCTGTAAACGTGGTGAGCGCGCGTTGTACACCTACTTGGGTTCTGGCCATAATTACCGCGTCATCTGCGTACAGTAATAAAGGGACTCGGCTGTCTTTAATTTGGGGGAAATCCAGTTTATCTAAAATAAGGTGATTCGCCACATTGTTTATATAAAGATTACACAAAAAGGGCGCAAGGATGCAGCCCTGTCGGACTCCTTTCTTTATGGGGAATATAGATGTGCATTCACCCTTACATCCAAAGCGTACTTTAGCCCCTACGCCCCTATATAGTTCCTTGATAAAGTTCAATATATTAGGTTCAATTTCCAGTTGTGACAAGGTATCCCATAAAATTTCGTGACTCAAGCAGTCGAAGGCCGAGCTCAAGTCGACGAATGTTAAATATAAGTTACCCTTTTTTGCCACCACATATTTCCCTACTAATATTGCTAAATTTAGCCCTTGTTCAACAATGCCCAGTCCCGTTTTAAAACCATACTGAAATTTAGAAAGGGCACCTGTCTCTTTTGCCCATGACTGCAGCCTATTCAAGATAATTCTGCCTGCCACTTTCATCAGAGAGTCTAAACGAGAAATGGGTCTGTAGCACTTATGGTCATTTCGTTCCCCTTTTTTAAATATTGGGACCACAATCGCCTGTTGCCAAGTGTCAATAAACCCTATTTTATTACTGCTATTAGGGACATTAGTCAGGAGGGGCGCCCATAATTTTGTATTTGACTTATAGATATCTACTGGGACCCCATCGGGCCCTGCTGCTTTACCAGCTGCACTTTCTGCAATTGCTAGTTCTACTTCAGGAAGTGTGAACTCAATGTCTAATGGGAACAAGCCCTGTAGATTAGTCCCCCCCCTTACGGAGCTATTAATGTACCCTCTTCCCACATGCTCATCTTTTGTATACAGTACCGTGAAATAATTTACCCAAGTTCCTTCATCTATGGCTGTCTCTATAGTATCAGTATTTCTATTCACAAAGAAAGGGGCATTGACTGCCTTCCAGAAGCCAATATTATCCTTCAGGATGCATGCTTGATGTAAAACTCGCCATGCTTCCTGCTTCAGTTCCTTTTTCCTAGATTTAATAGAAGAATAATAAATGGCTCTAGCCTTTCTTATCTCGATAACATTTTTCGGTTCCTGCTTAAGGGTTGTTTTTAAGATTGTGTGTGCCTTACTGCACGCTCAGTCAAACCACCCCTCTGCCTTGGCGCTCGCACCTTTCCTAGGTATCCTTTTCAATGCCTTACCGATTTCTTCAGAAATCTTCTGAAAGGCTGCGATTACTGAAGAACAATCGGTATTTTCTGATAGGCAGGTCATGAAGTCCTTATACTGATTTTTCAACAATGTTGCAAAAAAGGCCGTAGAATCTACTTTATTCCATTTTATGGAGTATCCATTCAATTTTGCTAAGGTTAACCCATAGTTATAAAGATTATCTATTGCATCATTGTGTTTATTATTTCGGGAAGGGGAATATAAGGAGAAGCTGATGGGAAAATGATCACTTAATACTATGTCTCCCGTTTCAAAACCAAAAATATTACATGAGTAACTATTAGAAGCCAAGGCAAAATCTATAACAGAATAACAACCCCTCCCTTTATAGGTGGGTAGAAAAGCAGCCGGTGGACTACATAATTCATTTACGAATCCCAAATCCAATTGGGAAATCAAATCATTAAAAAGACTCCCAGTATTAGAGTGTTCAAAATGGGAGCAACGATCACCCTTTAGATTCTCCACCCCACAAATACCCGAATACCTATAATTGCATAGATGACAGTTTAGGTCCCCCATTAATATAACACAGTTCCCCCCCTGTGTATACTAAACCAAGTTGTGCAGGCTTTATGTAAGACCCTCAAAAACCTTGTTTAGTTCTTCCCTTGGAATGTTGTTGTAAAGGTTGATCGACGTAACTGCTTGTTTTCCTCCAAGAGTCAATGGCAATATTTGATAATAATCTGATTCCATGTTATACTTTCGAACAGTGACTACTGCAGTGTTGGAAATATAAGTGCAGAGGCCCCCTGAGTTCCTGCCTCTCCTTGACAACTTAGCAGGTGTAAAAAAAGTATGGAAACCGTTAATATGGATTTCCTCCCTCTCCCAGCATTCTTGTAAACAGATAACTGAGTAATTTTCTATAAAAGACAAGAACGCCGGCTCCTTAAATTTATTTTATAAACCCGCTACGTTCCAGGATAGTAGGGTAGTGACATCGCTCTTGGATGTAATATCATTTTGGGCCCTGTCATTATTTAGAACAACCATGCTAGTGTATGGGGATGTTTGAGCTAGTTGTATTTATATACCCCGTTGGTTGTCTAACGTCGCTTGTTCCTGTGGCATCACTGATATGAAACCGATGGGGTATTAGAGTTCCTCGTCGCGCACTTATCAATGATGCTGTTACTGCCTCCCCCTTTTTCTAATACAGTGCACTCAGGAGGAAATTTCGAATTTTGATACCAGGGCCCATAGTTAATTTCATTTTTTTGTTCTACAGTCGGCAGTAGTCAATCCACTGTGTCTAAACAACTAAACCTATTTTCAGTAGGGATACCTCTTTATCTATGTGTTTGGCCATACCCCCCTTTCTATTCTATACCGATTCTGATGCTTAACCTGCATCCAGTTATCATCACAGTCAGGTATTTCAGTTACAGGGTAAAAGTAGGAGAGTGGTCAGGCTTCTATGGGTGAGTGTGTTTTATCATTTCTCCATTTACAGATATGGTCAACCGTGCGGGGGTCCCTAAAGCTGACCAATACGCAGTCACCCGGAATTGTTTTTGTGCTATTCCCCACCCATGCAGTCCTTCTAACCATCAGTATTTTACTTGTCATATGAGGTGGTAGGGGTCGGGTGGTGTTTAGCCAATGTGCTACATTATTTTTCAGAGTCATAAATGATTCCTCCGTGTGAGTACTTAGTTCTGGGACTCCAGTTAATACAACCAAGTATGGGCTGGTTTCTGGGGGAAGGTTTATAATATGTCTCCCCTGCGGAGCATCTAACGTCAGGCCCCCTCTGGCATCATTTGGGGGGGCGTTAGATACAATGGTGCCTTTCTCGGGCGGATCAGTGGGACGAAGTAATTCTAACGGTGGATGACTCGTTGGTGCACTTAAGTTATTTAGATTTAATTGCTTAGGGAGGGGAGGGATTTACTGGTTTCTTGTGCAACCAAATCGGTGCTTAATAATGCAGTATGTGGGCATAGCTCCTTTTCCTTCAGGGTGGCTGACAGGCCCACAGTGATCGCTTCTAATTGGATAAGTTGTTTTTCAATCTGTGATAGTCTAACTTCCAAGGGTATAAGAGAGGTTTTTTAACAGGACCCTCAGTTTTTTTTACCAGTGGGTCCTCCTCTTCCTCACTTCCTATCTCAGTATTTAATAAAACTTCAGAAACCGAGTCTTCCCACTGAGGGTTTAAACATGCATGCGGTGCATTTTCCCGCTGTGTGCTAAGGAATGCAGGATTGCATTGTTCATGACGAGCTCAGCTCGTCATGAGCACACGACCAGTGTACTGCATGACGAGCTGAGCTCGTCATGAGCAGCGAAGGGGTTAATCTTCGGGCTGTCTCCCTAATTTGAGTGATCCTTTCTCCTTCGCCATTTTGATTATGGTATATATCAGTATTCCCCATACCTTTAGCTACTTTTGGCTTTCTACTTCCCACCACAATTGTATTAGCCCGCTTTCTCTTTGGTTTAGCACCCTCCCTTCTTTCCCTTAATTGCATGGTATCAGATTTTTCTGGAGAGGGATCCCTTTGTTTCCGTGTTAACCTCTGCTCCTATTAATGAATGCAAAACACTCCCAGATTGAATGTATACCTGCTCATGGGAAGTAGGGATACTGTGAGCAAGTGCGTGTACTTCAGTTATATTAGCTCTTACTGGGTGTTCTGGGGTTCGAGCAGTAGCGATGTGGCCCATAGACGATCTTTTCGGCATGGCCAAATCTTGAGACACCCAGCGTTCCATCAAGATAATCCCTTGGTCTATTACGGAGTTTGCTCTTGTGATAAAATTATCCAAGGTACCTGCTGGAGTAACCCCCAATGCAGCAGCTCTGCTCTTACTCTCCCGTGCTGGCATGTTAACCCCTTCGAAGCTAATGACGAGCTGGGCTCGTCATGGCGCTTACCTGCCGTGCGCGGATGACAAGGCCAGCTCGTCATGATTTATGGGGTTTATGTTTTTTTAGCGCAGGACGGGAAAACGCCTAGCAGCCTTGTGGTTAATATATAAAAAAGCCTCAACCAAAGTTACAATTTTACAGTCACGGTGAAATGGAGTCAGTAATATCTGTCCAGGCAAGGGACATGGGTGCTGAGGGAAGAGGCTGCAGCTGTGTGCAAAATGGGCTGCTGGTTCTCGCAGTCCCTCTGTGAAACATAGCCTCCAAATCAGGCAGCACACGCCTCTACGAGCGGCATCTTTCAATTTGACATCAGGTTTTGGCGCTCCAGACTCTTCTACTTGCTAACTCCTTATCAGAATATTATTACTTAGCTGGCCTTGAAGTAGTCACATTGTGACGAAATACATGCAGGCTGCTTTCTGCTGTTCTTAACACACATCTACAGATCAAGATACTTGGCTATAGTCTTTAATAAACTACAGATTTGATATAGCTACAGGAATCCTTATTTTATGGACTGACTTTTTTATACTTCCACTGAGTGCTTTGGTATCTTTGTCTGCAAACGGCTTTCTATGTTCACCTCTTAGATCATATTGAGACTAACCACCTCCTGCACGACTACCAGTTTGGCTTCAGATCATGCTGCAGCATGAAGACCACTATTTTACATAATATTGACAATGCGTTCCTAACATCAGATGTAGAGGAGCCCTGCTCCCTGATATCGGTGGACCTCTTAACAACCTTCAACACAGTCTTGCCCTTATATGCACCCTGGAGTCTCAAATGGGATTCACTGGCAATGTCCTTCACAGGTTCTCCTACCTTTCCAAGGTAGGAAAGTGTAAGGAAACTGTACTTGGCAGTTGTTGCTCAGCCTTCAATGGAAGTGAAGTATCTGCTGCGCAAACTAGTTAGGTTGCAGAAAACAAGAGCGACACTGGAGTGAACCTATGGTAAGCACTGAGCAGTATCAAAGTAGTTTCTAGGATTACAGCCGGTTTTGCAGACAGCACATACGAGCTGCCTATGCTCGACCTCAAAATCAGACATGAACCCCTTGCGCAAGAGCCACACAGCTATCACACACTACTGCACCTCGCAGAAACATATCACTGGCCGCCTGGAACACACGCAGTATACGCAGTACAATGCATTCTGCCCATTGTGCATAAACTCAGCAGTTCTCAAAAGCTAGACAGGACGCACATATAACTAGGTACACATCTGGTGTAGTGAGCTCTGCAAATGACAGTACGTTTTCTGTTTTTTTTTTTAAAAAACATTTTTATTGTTTTGTCCACATAGCAAAATACATAACTAGCATGTCATCATCAAGCAGTGTCCCCGCTCTTCCAACCCCACATCCCCTCCATTGTCGTCAGCTTGCAATGTCCCAGCAACATAATACAAATGTCCTCTTCAGAGCAGATTGCTTCATCATACCACCCTCCCTTTTAATTACATTAAAAGTGTCCTCCCTCAGCAAGCCAACGTGAATAAGCTCCTGTCCCCTCAGAGACCTCTGTCTAGACCATGATAGCGTCTCCATTTACTCCACACCCTATGAAATTTTTTCGGGCACCCTCTCGCTTTGTATGTGACCCTTTCAGCTGCCATGTACATGTCAAGACCCCTCCGTCACTCCTCCAGCATGGGTGTATCAAGCGCCCCCCATTTCTTAGCTAAGTCCCTTTTGGCCACTACTAGGTCTAGTACTAGAAAGATTAGCAGCGGACGGGCCAAGTCTACATCATTAGTCATTCCCAAAAGGATGAGCTTCGGGTCTAATGGAATATCTACTTCTAGAACTTCACTCAATTCTGCAGGACCATATTATATGTAGGAAACCCCCGTCATCATGACCACAGCGGAGGCAGCTAGGATCAGTCACTCTCCTCATTTTATAGAGCTGTGTCCTGTCATAGTACACCCGGTGTAGGACCTTGAACTGGATCAGGCGCAAGCAGGACTTGATGGCTACTTCCCTAGGGTGCATCAAAACCACTCCCCAGTTGACATCGTCCATCTCCCCTACGTCATGCTCCCACGTGGCTCGGAGACCCTCCAGTATGTCTGGTTTATTGTTCATGATCGTCTTGTAAGTAAGGGATACAGCTTTTTCAGGAATCTTTTCCTGTAATAAGCGACCTTCCAGAGGCGCGTATTCTGGGAGCGGCTCTTGTAATGTGGCTTCCTCTCTCCAAGCATGCCGTAATTGTATGTACTTAAAAAACTGGGAGCGGTGCAGACCAAAATCAGCCTGCAGGCAAAAGGTTTCAAGGCTCCATTTTTGGCTACATCCCCCAGAGTGGAGATGCCGATAGCGTCCCATCCCTTGAACCCCCTAAGCTTACTAAGTTCTTTGAGCCAGGCGCATTTCCATAAGGGGGTCTGCCTCGTAGGCCTATGTGTCCATCCAGTAATATTTGAGGCTCTGTTCCAGGCCCTTAGTGTGATCTTCGTAGCCGGTAGTAATCTGGTCTGACCCCTCCCCCCATATATGTAGTGTAGGCATGAGTGTGCACCCATGGTGTACCTTTCCAAAGCATGTGTGAGATGTGTGACAGGCACGTGTATCCAATCGTTAATGGGGGTGAGGTGTTCTGCCCAGTAGTAAGCCTCAAGGTCTGGAAGAAAGATCCCGCCATCGTACTGGTGCCGCTGCAACGTTGCCAATGCCACTCTAGGGTGTTTTCCTAACCAGAGGTAAGACCTGAGCTCTGCCTGGATATCCCGAAAGGTCTTAGGTGGGACTAGGGAGTATTCATTCTGGAAGGCGTAGAGGAATTTTGGGAGTGAGATCATTATGAACATGGCTGCCCGCCCAAGTATCGTCAGGGGGAGCGTTTGCCATCTATTGGCATCAAGCCTAAAGTCACGTATGACACGGTTAATGTTACGTTCATAAGAGAGAGCGCTGTCTGTTGTGAGAAATATCCCTAGGTACTGGAATCCGTCGTCAGGCGTCTGCAGTCTCTGCGGTAGCTGGAGCCAGTCCGTCCAACCTCGGGGGTCGTAAAGCGTCGATTTGTGCCAGTTGATCCGATATCCTGACTGGGCGCCATACCTTGTCAGCTCTTCAAACAGCGCCGGTAGTGTGTTCTGTGGTTGCGTGATGTACAGCAGCACATCATCCGCATACATGGATAACTTCTCGCCCTGTGCATCTGCCGGACCCACCCGGAACCCCGTAATCTTCTCATTTTGTCTCACAGCGCAAGCCAGCACCATGATAGTCAAGGCAAAAAGCAGGGGCGATAGGGGACAACCCTGACGGGTTCCCCGCTGGATGGGAAAAGCCCTCGACATTGTTCCGTTGACTCTTACTCAGGCACCAGGGTCTACATAGAGTATTCCAATTTTGCACCTATATTTGGGTCCGAAGCCCATACGTTCCAGCACTCGCTCCAAAAAAGGCCAATGGACAGCGTCAAATGCCTTTTCTGCATCTAATGACAGGAACAAGTGTGGTTCTGTTCTGCCTTCCACCTCGCGGAGCCAATTGTGTGTTCTTCGGAGGTTGTATCTAGTCGCCCTTTCCGGGATAAACCCCGTCTGGTCTTGATGGATCAAACCCGGGATGACCTTTCTCATACGAAGAGCCAGTATCGTGGCATATATCTTCGCTTCCACGTTCAACAATGAGATGGGGCGATATGATGCGCAGTCCTCCGCCGGTTTCCCCGGTTTATGGATTGGGACGATCGTGGCCTGCCTGAGGTCCAGTGGGAACCGTCCCGCTTCCTCTACATCTCGGAAGAGGCCCTGTAGATGTCGGATCAGTAGGTCAGCCATCTTCTTGAAAAACTCTGCCGGGAATCCATTGGGGCCCGGGGCTTTCCCCATTCGAAGTTTCGTTAGCGCCACCCTGACTTTTCCTCGGTAATATCGGATTCAAGGTCTACCCGGTCAGTGTCCTCAAGAGTTGGAAGGGTGATGTCTGACATGTATTGCAATGCGTCCAGCTTGGATCCCAAATCATGGGCCTTATATAGGGCTTCGTAGTCGTCGGCAAATGCATCATCTATCCCGGCATCAGTAGATATCGAATCGGCTTGGCCCAGACGTATCCTGTGCACCCAGCGTTCATCCCTCTCCTTCCTGCTGAGCCATGCCAAAAGTTTGCCAGTTTTATCTCCCACATCATAAATGCGATGGAGAGTGGCAAGTGCCTACGTCTTAGCCTCCCTCGCCACCAGCAGTCTGTACTGGGCCTGTGTATCTGCAAGGCGTTGTTGGGTCATCGTATCCTTCTTGCGTAGTTGTTCGGTCTCCAGCTGTAATATTAAGGCTTCCAAGGTCTGGACCTCTGACTGTCTCTGTTTCCTAGCCTCTGCCAGTCTACAATGAGCCCTATCCCTAAGCACAACTTTAAGCGCCTCCCATAGTACCACCTGGGAGTCCACGGTCCCTACATTTTCCGCTAAGTATACCTTCACATCAGCTCTCAGCCCCTTATAATATCCGGATCCTGCAAGTCCGAAGCGGAGAGTCTAAGAATTGCGGGGCCCTCCCTCTTTTGCCTACCAATTTGTACTGCCAAGGGTGAGTGGTCAGATATCCCCCGGGCACAATATTCTGCTGAGTCTGTAACCTGTAGTGCCTGTCTTGCCATAAAAACGTAGTACAGGCTGGAGTAAACTTTGTGCGCCCCCGAGTAGAAGGAGTATGTCTGCGTGTCTGGATTTAGCCATCGTCACACATCTAGAAGGCCCAGTGTCACTATAACTTTGGCTAGCGGGGTCATAGTATGAGGTCTGTCTTGGGCACCCGTCCTGTCAGTAGCAGTATTCATTACGTCATTAAAATCACCCCCAATGATTTGGGTCGTGTCTGAGGTATTGAGGATGATGTCTGACACTCCCTTTAAAGTTGCCGCCTGCAGTTTAGGCGGAGCGTAGGCCGAGATAAGAGTGTATTCTCTCCTGCCCCACATCCCTCTCACTCCCACATATGTACCTTGACAGTCACTCCAGACCTGTGTCACCTTCATTGGGGTTTTTTTTTAAATCAATATTGCCACCCCCCTGGAACCCGATGTAAACCCTGCGTGTGCTAGGACCTTGTATTGACCCCTTGCCAGGAATGCGCACTCAGTGCCTTGCAGGTGTGTTTCTTGAAGGAATATCACATCTGGCCCCGACCGTTTGACATAATTATTGACGAGACCTCTCTTGATCCTGCAGCCCAGACCGTTTACATTCCACGTCAACACCTTAATGCCCCCACTATGCTCAGAATCTCCTTCAGTGCTCCCCATAATCGTTTTGGCGGTGAGTGACTAAGGGCCCAAATAGCCCACGGGGGAGTCGGCGCAGGCTGTAAGCCGACGTCTGGTATAGGGTGCTAGGTAATATCGAAAACCTGCTGACTGATTGCGGAGGAGTGCGGTGCTCCGTGCACGTGTCTGCCTGACTAGTGTATGCATTTTACGTGGTGAGAAACCCCCCCTCTTTCCCCCCAACTCCCCTCAACGCCCTCACCCTCCCTCCATGTGCCATCCTCTGCGTGTTTACTCTGATGCAAAAACATTCCCCAACAGTCCCCTCCCCACCCTACCTTACTCCCCCAACAGGCCCATACTCTACCACCCCGTGCGATAGGCCGCATTGGCAGGAAAAGGTCTGTCGTCCTCCCAGTTATCTCCCTCCCCTGTAGATCTACCCCAACTCGTTAATCACACAGTGGTCAAGCGAACAGGTAGTCCAAAGTTCACAACGTTGGATATCAGTTCTCTATAGGAAGAAGATGTAACAATAAGAAACAATCAAAAAGGAAAAAACAGTGTTAAAACCCAAAAGATAGGGGTGTGTGTGAGTCACTTGCGTGCTTACATATGGTCTAGCCGATATCGTGTACATCCACCATCCTACCAAGTCAGATGCCGCGGGGAACAGTCTCTCCCAGTGGGTCTGGTAAATCCGCGGCCGGCCCATTCTCGAGTTCTTGGATTGCCAGTACCAGCTTGTGGAGCGACTGGTCCTCTCCATCCTCAGCCCCGGACACGCCGCCACCCGTTTCGCTCTCCATCTCTGTAAGCTCCTCCACAGCAAGAGCGCTGAACCTAGATCCTGATAGGCCACCAAGCCGCTGGGAGCCAGGTTCTCTCTCCGTCCTCAGGGGCCCATTCTGTGACAGATACTGTGTTGTTTGCGTCCTCCTCACTCCCCGTGATCCCTGTCTTCTCCGCAGCTGCACTCGCTCCCATAGGTTCTCAACCACTGGGTCCAATCCCGACGCGGACATCTCATTCCCCTCGCGCCTGCGAAGGGGCGGGCGCTCCTCCAACCACTGCCATGCATCATCTGGATGGACGAAAAAGTATGTTTGGTCCTTATATATGAACCGTAATTTCGCCGGGAAGAGGAGCATGTATTGTATCTTTAATTCTCTGAGTTTAGCCTTTACAGGGTCAATGGAGTGACGGGCTTTCTGGACTTCCTGGCTGTAATCAGGGAAGATCATTATCTGTGAGTTCTCAAATCGAATCTCTCCCAATTTCTTGGCTTCCCGAAGAATCAGGTCTCTGTCCGCAAAGTTCAAGAACCTCGCAATGATCGGTCTGGGCCGCCCCCCGCTAGCGGCCTGGCCATGAGCGCCCTGTGCGCCCTTTCAATAATGAAGCAATTAGAGAAGCGCGCCTGAGGCAGGGTCCCCAACAGCCACGTGCGTAGAAACACCGCCATATCAGTCCCTTCAATTCCTTCTCTAAAACCCACAAAACTGAGGTTGTTCCGCCTAGCCCTGTTTTCTGTATCGTCCACCTCCCATAGGAGCTGTTTATGGGATGCCTGTAAGTCTTTAACGTCCTTCCGGAGGCCGTGTATGACATCGTCTGCTTCCCCCAGCCGCGTCTCCGCCGTGGTGACCCTCTCTGTGAGGTTTCGGAAGTCCTGCCGCAGAAGGTTAACCTCCACCCCCACCTCTCCGATCTTCACGTCTAGAGCCGCTCTGGACGCCTGGATATCTGCTCTGGAGGCCTGAATCGCATTCATTAGAAGAGCAGTGTCCGAGTTCGAGCCCGTCGCATCTCCGCCACCATTTGAATGGGCCACTGCAAATTTGTCTATAGGGCCTTGTTTCTGCGCCTTCGCCGCCGCCTCCTTCTTCCCCATGGCGGATTGACTCTTCTGTCGCGGGAGGGGAAGGGCAGAGTCCAATGAGGGGGTATGCGTCCGCAGGCCACTTCTGCCCTCCACCGCGACCGCGGAGTGGGGGCCCAGCAGGGCACCCGGGGAAGAGGGCTCACAGTCGCAGGGAGGGGGGATCCAGTGAACGGGGGCCTCAATCCACAGTAGCTGGTGACTGTGCGCGGTGAGCCGGGGCAGTGGTGGAGCCGGGGAGACCAGCTAGATCGAGACCGGTGGGTTATCTCTCGTTCCAGAGTTCACGCTCGGTCCCAAGCCCTCACCCTGCCTGGGCCAGCCCCCTGAGGATTATGGTTCCTGGGCAGAGGGAGCGGGACGTGCAGCCACAGAACAGTGCAGCCACAGAACAGGATCCCCTCTCCGCTCACCTCCAGGACCTGCTGCCTCTCACCAATCTTAAGGCCGCAGCAGGGTCAGCCCCCTCTCCTCCAGGACGCGCCGCTGCTCTGTGTGTCTGGGGAGCGGAGCGGCTCTTCACGCCGCCAGGACAAACGGGGCCGCCCCGATGTGGGTCGCAGTGGGTCCTCCCGCTACAGTCTGGACGTCGAGTCTCGCCAGGGGCCCGGATCCAGGGCACCCCTCTCCCTAGGCCTCAGCACCACTCGGGGGAAGGGGCAGGCGGGCGACTCACCGGGTTCTCGCTGCGGTAAAGTCCGGGCCAGTCCTGATGGGGGAAAGGATCGCTCTGGGTCAGCTTCAGGCCCCTAGGATGTCCAGCGCCACCAGACCACACCTCTACAGGCCCCAGGCGGCGCCCAGGCCGGAGCCCCGAATCTATCGGCAATCGGGCGCAGCCGCCACCATCTTGAAGCCGGCTCCAGGTCCGGATCAGGGAGTCGTTTCGGGATGATTTTGGCGTCCTCTCTGCACAGAATTGAGGGCGGAGTTAGCCAGCGTTATTCAGCACAATATATGGGAATTTAAAAGCCAGTGGATGCAGTTATTGAAGTCGGATGAAGTCGGCTAGCCGGAGCTGGCGCAGAGTGCGACTCACTCGGCCATGCTGCTAGCCATGCCCCCGTAAGTTTTCTGTTTTGACTGTGGACTAAGCCTTTTCCAGTCTTTCCAGCTTTGTACTGCAGTGTGTCCGCTTTCCATTGTATTGACCACACGTGCACACTTACACACACAATATGTACCTTAAGTGGAGTTGGCTCAGGTGCAGACAGCCACTTCACCTCACAACCCCTCCACACTCTCCCTCAAGAGACAGTGACTCTGAGCACCCCAATAGACCCTACAGGGGACTGAGGCCATTAACAGGGCCGAAGAAGAGGCAAAGCGCCACTCAGCAGCCCGGGTCCTGGAATCTGTATTGTGTGTGCTGTGTACCCTGCTAAATCACTGACCATCCCAGTTTGGCCCTTCGGGTGTAAGGTGCACAGTGTGTCCTCTCCCCTTCAGAAGAAGGATACTGTCCAAGGGTCTCTTCCGTTGGGTATGGGCACTGTACGATCTGTGCACTGCAATTAGCAGAGATCGTTTTTTTGTGCATCCTTGTATTGTGGAGCTGTGACATTTTAGACCAGAGTACTAGTTATAGGCAGCGACGTTCGATATTATCCTCATAGAGTTGATAACACTGTAAATAGTAGACTGGGCAATTTTGTTTCCTCTTTATCCATGTACCTCTTTCTCAACATATTCCTGTCACCATCTATTTTGTTCATTGACCCATGTTTTACCCTGTCACTCCTCCATTTCTCTGTGAGAAGCCCTCCTCCATAATGCTGGAGTCCTCCTAGAAGAAACGCTGCACTTCGGTGTGTGAATTTGTGATAGATGATACAAATGCCTACGTTCTCATCTCATAGCAGCGACAGGAATAACAGCACAGGTGTACTGCTGCATCAAACACACTAACCACAAATCTGGCCAATGCCTTGTCCACACAACCGGCTTCACTAAGGTACCAAATTAAGTGCATCATCAACATTTCTTTTCCATCACAGTAAAAAGATTTATATGGAAACTGTAACTTTCACTAGCAGACTTCTGCCAGAGGAGGTCTGAAGTTGCTTCTTTATACCTCATGAAAGTAATTCATCCTGCTCTTATTTCCTTGCATTCTGGAACTTGCCTTTTCATTTTCCCATCATAAATGCAGGATCAAAAGATCCAAATGAAAGGATTAGGTCACTTCGATGATGCAAAAGAAGATTAATAATGATGTGATGACACTTTTTGTGATTCCACTTTCTATCATGTCACTTCCTGTCATTTCCCCTCTTGTGATGTCACATGCAATTTAGAGTGGCCTTACATTTTTCCCCTTTCACCCGAGGTCCCAGAAGTCCTAGGACCAGCCCTGGACCCCCGGGACTAATCTGGGACTATTTGCATCCAAGCCCGCTCACTCAATCGCCCCCTATGAGTCGCATGGCATGTCTGCCAAAAGAGGGGTGTAACACAGGCCCTTCAGGTCCTGGGGTAGAGGGGGCCCCACCCTGCAGGAGGCTTCTCCAGTGAAGCAAACAGTCTAAGATACCTGGGAGTCTCAGAGGCTCCTCACCACATTCTGTGTAAGGGGGGAGGTGGGAGGGGGGTTTGAAGGGGGGGGGGGGTGGGGTCAGTTGGCGATACGCCGCTGTGCCAAAGAAAGCAGTTGAGACATCTATGAAACAATAGAATCCAGCACAGAAACGTGTTTAGGTAGTCTTGCCCTATCTGCATCTAATATCCGCACGGTCCATAGAGACTGATCTTCAAAGGAAAATTAAAATCGAGGGAACAGAAGCAGTAAATCGGTTTTATAATTGCGCGCGAGGCTGTCATGTTCCTTTTCGCGAATTTGCTTCCCGTTCCCAGAGTGCCGGGGATAAGCAGGCGCAGTGGCTTCGTTTACTGGGGACGCTTGCACGTAAATAAACGTGATTTATGGCTGTTAATAAGACTCTTATGGCCTTCGCTTTCCAGGATTATTTGACGACTGCCTCGCGTGGGCGCGTCGCCTCTTTTCACAATAATTTATGTCAGACTGATAGAAGATGCGTCGGGGGTCATGGGTCAGTGAGGGGTTGATCTCAATCGGCGGCCAATGACCAGTCACGCAATACCAAAATGAATGTTGAAAGGAAGACGCCATCTCTGATATGAGTCAACCAAATCAATAGAGACGGCCGGCGCATACGGATGATGTGACATAAATTACTCTCATCGGCTGCCATCCTCGTCACGGAGCCCAGGTGTGTTCTGTGGCTCCTCAAAGGTTGGCCTCTGGTGCGATTGCATGCATTTGTTAGAGGAGGGTTTAGAGAGGAAACAGCAGTGCTGGAATTGAAAAAACGTTACTCATGGAAGCCATAAATTGGAGGTGGAGTGAGGAGTCACGAGGGGCGCAGTCATGAAAATCAGTCTGAAAGTCATACATATATGTTTTTTTTAATAAACTATGCCGCAAAGAATCAGGAGAAACATGGCAGTAAATCTGGCAAATGCTGCATTTTAGCAAATAGTAATAACAATGATACAATAACCCTGGTGGTTAATGCACTAGCTGGAGAGAGCTGTGTTTTGTCTAGTAAACATTTTGACTCATAAGGTAGTATAGATGGTTAATGTGTCATTCAAAGCGCATTTTGTAACATGCAGATACTGATTTTTAGGTTTCACCTGGCGCTGTGCTTGAAAAATCAATTGTTTTTAATATAAACTTAAAAGGGGTTTACATCCCGCCGCTTCTCTTTCCTGGCTTCTCATTGGTTCCTGTGCGTGCCACTTACCTTTCCTCCATTTCTATTGGCTGTAGCATATTTTCCTGCAATTACCAATACTCGTTCCTCCTCTGTTTCTCTCATCAGTTTCCCGCTGTTAAAATACAAAACATCCGCTTTGGTGGAATTATATTTTCATAAAGTTGTGCCTTTTACTCTTGCAGCATATTTATATAAAAATGTATCACTCTGAGAGATATCATGGTTTACATAGAATCACAGGATGTTGCAAGGCGCTGCTGAGACTCGAACTGGGATCTCCAGCTCTCAGTCAGCAGCTCAGGCTACTGCGCCACATCCTCTCCACTCCTGTCTTATCCGTCAGGAAGCCGTTTCCTCCTCCTAGACGATGATTGATGAAAACAGCTCTTTATTCATTACATAGGTAAAACCGAAGCATTGACAATGTTTGTTATTTTATGTAGCTAAGTAAGTAGGTAAGTAAAGTCTTATTAGAACAGAAAACCTTAAGCACTTCCTTACATTTTAAATCCTGAGTCTGTGTTTCTCCTGTCTATTCACTCTTAACATACAATCCCTACCAGTAAAGACTGTGTGTGACTCCTACACCTTGAGACCCTCATTGTCTTATCATCTTGTATATTGATTTAAACATGTGTATGGCTTATTGTCAATTTATAATGCATATATGTAACTAAGCATGGGCGGAAAATCTGTTCCGCTAGCGGGTTTTGCGGATTTTCGGTAAATTCGCAATCCGCGAACGCTCGCGAATTTACCGAAAATCCGCAAATTCGCACGCAGCGGATTTTTTTTTCTTGGTGATACAATTTTGCGGCGTGCAGTGTAAGTTCGCAATTGCGAACATGTAGGTGCGGCGGGCAGCAACAATCTCGCACTCGCGAAATTACAAAAATTGCAATTCTGCACAAGAAATCCACGAGCAAGCAGCATAGACCTTCTGAAAATGATGATTTTTATGAGAATAACTCCTCAGGTTGACATTTGCCTGCACTTTTTTGGATTTGAGGCCTTTTGACTTTCTTTGGATCACTTTTGGATTAGAAATCAACTTTCACAAGTAAGCTTGTTTGGGGCATTACAGTTGCTGTAATGCTGTTCTGCAGAAAAACGAGTTTTGCTAAACTGAAAGTAGTAGCACTCAGCAGGTGCAAAAGTTCAAATTCATCATTAGTAACCATTCCCTGTAGTGCTTCCTGACTGGGGCCCCTCCAGAGTTCAGTTGCTAGTTGCAACAATTGTATGACCCTGCTCTGACCCTCACAGCCGGATCATAGAATCGCTACAAGTAGGCCACAAAGGTCCTGGAAAAAAAAAATTGCACTGCAACAGAAAGCAAATTACAGATAAGGAAGCAGGTGCCAGACTGGAATTTTAAAACAGTGACACATTAATAAATCAAACCCAAATTAATTCATGTCAGTTGAAGCAGGGCAGGTGTGCTTGCTTTTTCCCCCCATAATCTGCAGTGATGATGAACCAGAGGGTGGCATTGATGTACCAGAGGGTGGCATGGGTGAAACAGAGGGTGGCAGGGGTGAAACAGAGGGTGCTGGGAACCTGTGATGATGAACCAGACGTAGAAACAACATAATCGCGACCGTTGCGAGCCGACATGTAAGTTCGCAATTGCGAACTGGTACAAAATCCTCGCGAACTGGCAGAAATCCTTGCGAACACAAAAAAAATCCGCAAATTCGCGAGAATTTGCGGATTGTGCGGATTGCGAGTTCGCAAATTCGCAAAATTCGCGAACGCCAGATTCGCAAAATTCGCCCATGCTTATATGTAATGTAAAGCACTCAAGACACATACTCTGGGATGAGTGGCACCATAAACAATTAAATAAATTAGTAAGTGCCAGTTAAATCATTATTTCTGTAATTGCTCATACAAACAGGTACATCTAGTATTCTTACAGTGCAAGTATATCTCTCGCATAGAGAGTTTGAAAAAAGTCAAAAACCTACTTTCAAATAGTAGTATCTCTGAAAGGGCAGAATTTGATGAGGGGCCTCTGAGACCCCCATATCTTGCAGGTATCATAGACCTTTGGCTGACTAGAGTAGCCTCCTGAAGGGTGGGGGCTCTTTTACCCAAGGGGCCTCCGTGGCTTGTGTTATGCCCCCATTTGGCAGACTTAACATGCAGATCATATGGGGCCCGATTGAGTGAGAAACCATAGAGACTAACAGTCCCAGTTTAGTTAGCACACTCATCATTTTTTAACTAAAAAGCATCCTCCATGCAAGTCAAGAAGGAGATTAATTTGCCCCTATTTTTTTTCGAAACCTCCCTCTTTTCTCTTCTCACATGTTGGCAAGTATTAGAATCCCAGCTTCAAAATATTGCAAATCTGCTTTGCTGTGTTGTTTTTACAGTTGGGGTAGACTTTTTTCTTTTATGGGGCTCACAAAGAATCGCAGGAGGGCTTCAGAAAACACACAATGATTGTAGAATTCCTAGTGTATTCTAGTATTCAACACTCACACATGTGAAATTTACACCGCACAGAACATTTTGCATGTGTAAATGAGGTGCAGATCACCATGAATATGTGAAACTTTAGTTAACTTCCTTAGTAAACCCCAATTCCTGATATAAGTAGTAAATGTGAGGATTGTTCTGTACCTTTGCCAACCAGGAGTAGTACTTCATTCTGCCTTTCAAAGGGGTAGCTCCTGCGTGCCGCAAGGGTGCAAGTCCACCTGAAATACACATGCAGATTCCCACAAACATATCAGAGTGAGGTATTCATTTGGCCGTGCATTATTTCTATTTTGTCTCTGAAATTTGTGTAGTTTACAAAGTTTGAATTACAACAATTTTTCTCTGTGAAGGGTTATCAAGCCTTGGGCCTTTGTTTTGTTTACATTGGTGTCTAGGAGTTAAGTTACAGATACCTCCCATCCAGGCTAACACGTGAACAAAAACAGAGTGAATGGCTCCTTATTTTCAAACTTTGTTTTGGGCCAAGTTGCAATGTAAAATAGGGCACTCGCTTGCTGCCTGCACATTGCTTCTCTGGATTGAAAGCTGACAACGTGCGTGCACTGCTGAATTGTGTCTAGGTGTTGTCAAATTACACTGGGACTAATTCAGCATAGTTCAATGGGCCAGACGGATCCTGATCGAGCTCAATAATAGCTGGTTCCCCCTTTATTCAACACTGGAGATCAGTTAGATATGAGAAAAGAATCTAAATAGCATAAATATAGTTGGGAAAGACAGAAGTGTTGTATATAAAAAGAGGGCTTAAGGAAAAAAATAAAGTGAGGTAGCAGTTTTGTGTGCAAAGAGTGAGGAAGGGGATATGGTAGGAAGTTCGATTGATGGGCCAGAAAGTTTAGGTATCTTTTATGTAAGGCATATGATGTGCATCTTGGTGAGATGGGTCTTAAAGTAATCTATCAAGTCAGAAATTAGGGGGGCAATTGCCTGAGAAGCTTGGTTTCATATCTGGATTCCTACTTTTTGTAAATACTGATTTTGAGCACATCTGCTAAAGCACTCCCCTTTAATATGTGCCACCAGCTTCCAAACCATTTCCACCTTCACAATTTAGCACTTGGTTCCCATAGTCTTCAGAAAGGTCAACCATCTTGCAAACTCTCCTTCATTTTTGAACGTTGTTTGCCTCTGACTTCTTTAGGATCTGACTTCTTTAGGGTCATCTGCCATAAACACCTTGAACACAGAGGGCCTGATTCATAAAGGTAAATTAGATTTTCGTAAGTTTACTCTTTTTGTGATTTACAAACCCAGGCCCTGATTCACAAAGGCAAATTCAACTTTTGAGTAAGTTCCCAGTTTTGAGTAAGTTTAGTACTTTTTGGTATTTACAAACTGCACTTTTGTAGCAACATATATTTTGTGGTAACTTACACTTTTGTAGTAACTTACACTTTTTTAGTAATGTAAACTGTTGTAGTAAATCCACCGCTACACATGGTCAACCATGGGTACTTCAGCACCATCCCATAGAAGATAATAGAAATAGAGAATTCAAATAAAAGACCAGGAAATAATGTTAAATTAAATTATTTAATCTATAAAGAAAAATACATTAATATAATTTAATAAAAAACACATTAGAGTATATACCTATTTCCTTAGGCTGGAACGTATTTTTTAATTTAAACTTTGGAAAAATAATGTTAAGTGAATCAGATATATTTCCATTAATTAAAATTGTAATTCGAAATGTATTTAATAGCACTGTATTATTTTTACATTTAAAGTAAAAGCATAAAATGTGTATTAATCTTTAACATAAAAAATATTGTTATATTTTTTGTCAAGTTAAATGCATTTCTTTTGTTTTCCCTATAGTGTACAATAGAGAGGCTCCACGTTAGAAATCACCAACAAAAGTTTAGGGGAAATAGAAAACTTTATTTACCTTGAAAATACATTTTGAAAATAATTTTTTGTTAATATTTTATGTAAATTCATTTGATATATTTACTTTAAATGTAGAACAAAATAGGAAAATGAGAAACCATGATTAAAGTAATTTTGAATTAAAACTTTAAACAATGGACATATATTAATTTTAATTGAAATAACAATTCTGAAGTTTAAATAAAAAAATTCCCAGCTAAAGAATTTTTTTTTAATGTGCGTTAATACCTGTTAAAAGTGATGTATGCCAATAATTTAAAGTAAACAATTTGTTTGTAATATAATAATGTATTACATTATGTCTTAAATTCAAAATAGATTAATAAAATGTTTATAATTAAATAATAAATATGTGCTATTTTTATGAATTATTTTTAACATTAATTTATATTTTTAACTATTTTAAATAATTTATTATAATTCATTGGTATTTTCTACAGGGCTTTACGTTAAGTCCCTGAAACCATGTGCACCCCCGGAGCGCTGACTTGCCTGGACTTGTCTGTAATGTCCCTCCCCAACATCCTCCACTGCAGCACTGCTGCAACAGGTCTTGGCAATGACACCTCAAGGAAGCTCTGCCTCACTGATAAAGAGGACTATTGCATGTCGCTCTGCTGCCCCAGAGGAAGTTGAAGGCACTTCTTAGGAGCTAGATGGGTATAAAGAATTTAACATAAGACATCTCACCTTGAATTAGGACAGACTCACCGACTGGTCCTTCCATTGGCAGACTCAACATGCATTATGGGTTGCACGGTCAGCAACTGAGATGCATTTGATATGTTTATGCATGGGTTGCACCGTCAGCAACTTAGAAACATTTGATATTTTTATGGTCAGTCTAGAAAATCTAGCTTGGTTGATGGTGCAGTAGTACTGGTCAGAGGTAAAAAGATGTAATTTAAACTAGTGCATAGAATCTGATTTCTACTGAAGAGTCACCTCACCTCTGCTCTTTGTTCTCGACATTGACCGTTTAAAAAACAAATAGCTAGAGCTGGATATTAATATCAAAGCAGTGAGGGTAAATGGTATTGATTATAGAGCATTGGCGTATGCAGACGACATTGAGGTGCTCACCGCTGATGTCGTTTCTGCACTTCTCGAGGTGAAGACTCTAGCCGTGCCTTTTCAGGATATACACTGAATATAGAGAAAACTCATATCCTTTGCTCAGGAAATATCCAACATACAGGCTATCAGTTGTTCAAGAGGCAATTTATTTGGGGGTCAAAATTACAGCTGCTATAGATAAAATCCCGGATTTGAATATTTACCCAATAATAGATAATGTAAGTAAAACATTGGAGAGGCTAGACCATCTACATTTCTTATTATTTGGCAGAAGCAATGTTCTTAAAATGTCAGGTCCTCCCACAACTGTTATATGTCTTCAGGACTGTTCCTCTAGTTTTCCTCGCTCTTCTTAGCAAATTTAGAAAGGATATACTATAGATTTCTGTGGGGGTATCATGGACCAAGGAGGGCAGCCAAATGGATGACCCTTCCAAGATAGCGGGGGGTTTGGGCTATTACCTAGTTTTCTCTATTACCATTGGGCTTGCCTTCTGCATCACCTAGGTATTTTATTAGTGGGGGATAAGGCAGAAGTCCCAGTGGATCAGAGGCCATCTATTTACGAATTAGGGCTGGGGAGTGGAGCCAATTGCTGTCTGGTCAGGATACTCTAACCCAGCTATTATAAAAAGGCTAAATTGAAAATTCTGAAAGCTGCTTAGATAGTATGGAGACAAGTACGGCAGAAACTGAAGATCCCAAACCTAAACGTATATACTCTCCCCTCTCTGCTCCGGGTATCCTCCCACCAATCTTTCAGGATCAAGTCACCTTCAGATGGGGAAGGGACGGGATTAAATCTCTGCGTGATCTATATAGGGAAGGCCAGCTTTTGTTGTTTATGAATTTACAGGAAGAGTATGGGGTAGATAAACATGATGGTGCACAGACAAAATATCGACTCCAAAATATCGAATGGACAAAATATCGAGTTAAAAATATCAACAATAAAATATCGATAACAAAAATATCGTTGGTCAAAATATCGTATAAAATAATGATAAAAAAATATTGAGTACAAAAATATCGACTCAAAAAAATCGATAATATGTAGAAAAAAGATTAAAAAAGAAATACATTTTTATTAATAGTAATATAAATTGTAGTTAATGTTTAGGAGCGGGATGTTGGGTTAATAGGGGATAAGGGTGGGGAGTAATTTAATAATAATTAATTAATTAATATATGTTTGTAAATATTTTTAATTAATAATTAATTGGTAATTAATTAATATTAATTAGTTAATTAATGAATATAATTTTGTACATATTTTTAATTAGTAATTAATTGGTAATTAAATAATATTAATTACTTAATTACATTAATTAGAGTAATTTATTTATATATATAATTTTTAGTTATTGTTAATTAATTAATTGAGAAAAAATAATATTAATTATTAAATTAAATTAATTACAGCTAATGTGCTAATATATTTACTTTATTGTTATTGTTAATTAATATTTATTTGGTAATTAAATAATATTAATTAATTTTGGGTAAAGGAGTATTTTTAGGGCTCAGGGTCAGTTTTGGGTTTTTGGGTAAAAGGGTATTTTTAGGGTTCAGGGTCAGTTTTCAGTTTTTGGGTAAAGGGGTATTTTTAGGGTTCAGGGTCAGTTTTCAGTTTTGGGGTAAAGGGGTATTTTTAGGGTTCAGGGTCAGTTTTCAGTTTTTGGGTAAAGGGGTATTTTTAGGGTTCAGGGTCAGTTTTCAGTTTTTGGGTAAAGGGGTATTTTTAGGGTTCAGGGTCAGTTTTCAGTTTTTGGGTAAAGGGGTATTTTTAGGGTTCAGGGTCAGTTTTCAGTTCTTGGGTAAAGGGGTATTTTTTGGGTTCAGGGTCAGTTTTCAGTTTTTGGGTAAAGGGGTATTTTTAGGGTTCAGGGTCAGTTTTGGGCTTTTGGGTAAAGGGGTATTTTTAGGGTTCAGGGTCAGTTTTCAGTTCTTGGGTAAAGGGGTATTTTTGGGGTTCAGGGTCAGTTTTCCCTACTGTTGCACCAACTGGAGTGGGAATAGTAATTTTAACCCCTATGCTATCCAACGCTTTCCCTACGCTTGCACTCTTTGGAGTGGGAATAGTATTTTTTACACTTCTGGTATCGTACGGTAATATAATAGTATCTTATTTAATTATAGTATGTTACTATATATATATGTTTTAACAAATAAGATTGTAAAAAATTATTTTTATTATTTTCATTTATTATTTAATTATTATAAGTTAATTTAAGTATTTTTAAGTATATTTTAGTAATTAAATTTGAATATTAATTTAATTTAACACTGTTTTTAATAAAGTCGATATTTTTTACAACTATATTATTGTAAACGATATTTTGTACTCGATATTTTTGTACTTACCTGTTTGTAGATACAAACTCGATATTTTGACTGTCGATATTTTGTCCACGATATTTTTGCAAGTCAATATTTTGTCCCTTGATATTATTTCAGTGATCCAAACATGATTTCTACAAATACCTGCAAATACTGAGTTTTCTTTGGAGAAGTGGGAACAGGGCAGCTCTGATGCTAGAAAAAATACCATTAGTGGAGACAGTGAGGCGCAAGTCCGGGATTGGGCAATTTACCGGATTTTGCTCCAAGTATTTCCAGATGACATTGAGGCTCAGAATGCAAAATGGGAAGGTAGGCTGGAAGGGAAGCAATATACATTGAAGATTCATTGGAACTGGCGAACCAGGTGTTGATAACAGCGAGTCTTAAGAGCCAACATTTTATGTCTGTTTTCGATCTTTATAACACCCCAGCAAGATATTTAAATGGGGTAGAATGAGGGGAGGGAAATGCAACAGATACAGTTTCCAAGCAGCTACCACCCTACATATGTTCTTCTCTTGCCCCAAATTGGTTACTTTTCTGCATGACCTTGAAGCTTTTTTAACTATGGTTTTAGGGTTCTCTGTGTCAATTACCCAGGTCTTATAATTTGGGGGCTATTATATAGTACGGAGATAAATAAAAGGGTAAGGGCAGAGATAAGGTTTTTGTTTAATGCAATGGCTATTGCCTGTTTATGTATAACTTCTCAATGGATAAGCAATGAGCCTCCTGCTTTTAACAATTGGCGGTCTATGATGTTGGCTATATATAATATAGAATCTTCAGTATACAAGTTAAGAGAACGAAGGAAAAAGGAGATGGGGCAGAGAATTTGGGCTCCGATCACTAGACTGGTAAATGAATAAAGGGTATTGGAGATACATTTTAAATGACTACTTTCTCCTCTTGGGGTCTCTTTTCTTGGAGTAATTGGGTAAGGAGGAAGGCTGGGATTATGTCATATTATTCTCTAATCTGCTGTACTCGTCTGCTGATTATGTTTATTAAAGAATTTTATATCTGATCATTCTATTTATTGCATTTGCACTTTTCCTCTGTAGGTAATAACCCTTGAGGTGATTTCAGCTGTTCAAGATCTATATGTGTTTATCTATGGTATATAAGGGTCTGAGGAAGGGTTTTTAGTCAGGTTCAAGAAAAGGGTGCACAGCTAAATATTAGTGAAATGATTTTTTGTGGTTCTTAGTACACTGTGAGGTGCAAAACGGGTGAGGGGATGAGCCCTATAACCCCTCCATGTAGTGTCAGCCTCGGCTCACACTGCGTACAGTAATTAACAGAAACCAATGCACACTCTAATCGATAAACAAAGATGTCAGTGTAGACTTATTGAGATAAATGGAGACAAAGCATTTCATTTACAAACAAATATTTGGTTATCTTGGAATCAGTCTTTAGAAAAGGTGTCTTTAATGTTCAAGAGAACCAGCCGACACGTGTTTCGTCACGCCTGGGACAGTCTTCCCGCGACTCCTCAGGGCGCTCCATCGGTGATACTTCCGACCCGATAGGGCCCTTGACTGTTTGACTAATTATGGCGGTGGTTGGAGGATTCTGCTCACCTATCAAGCGTTATATCCGAAGTGCGAGATATAGCAAGGTGAATGACTAACATGGGACACTCCAAAGCGCGTTGGGTGTACAATTGTAGAACATTTAAAATGGTTATGTCTCCACAGGTTTTGGGCAGTTTGCCTTGGGTCGTCAGACGGGTGCATCCGTAAACCAGCTCTCCATATTGTGTGCCGAATATGGCCACCATTTGTCTCAATATGTCTACACTGACATTTTTGTTAATCTATTAGAGTGTGCATTGATGTCTGTTAATATCTATGGTATATATTCAATGAATTGAAAGGTTAAAAGCTTTATAGACTCAGATTTCATCTCTATTTTTCTCCTTTATATCATGTATTATGTATTATGTGAAGAAATGTCATGATGTGCCAATTAATTCTTTTTTTATTGCTGCAAATAAAAATTGTTAGACTTGGCTGTCTCTAGTTGGCAGAGGTATACACTTCTGACAAATAGGGACTCACCTCCTCTAGTCAGGGCAAGGGGATCACTTAGATAAACCCTGCTCACCCCCTTGGTAGCTTGGCAAAGCAGACAGGCTTATCTCAGAGGCAGTGCGTTAAGCATTTATGACCACATACAGTAATAAAGTGATAAAGTGAATACACTACAAATGTACACGACACAGTAGTATTATAAAAATAAGGATGTTTATATAAGGCTTAGCACAAGACCAAATAACGACAAAAATATACCACAATCTTAATAAATACTCTTGGAAGGAAAAATAATAGTTCAAGTGTAGTTTCTTCTTAGCACAAAGTCTTTAGTAACAAAAGCAACTCTTCTTCTTTAAATCTCAGTTCTTGGCAACAATGTAACCCCCACAGGAGTCACACGACGTCAAGGCAAAGTTAATCCAAAGGCTCGGCGTCGACCGCGAGGAGCGCTACGTCGAGCCCGGAGTCACACGGACCCCCCACAACACAGTACCTTGGAAAAGCGAAGCACACGATGATCAGCGGCGTCGAGATGTCTGGCGTCGCGTCTTCGGCGTCGATCGGGCCTCGGAGTCGGGGCGATCTGCAGCGGCATCCACAGATGTCAGGCAGGAGCAGCGCTCACGAGGTGAAGCAGGATACAGCGTCGTCGTCGATGATGATGTTGCAAGAGTGAGCAGCGCTCACGGCGTCGAGAGGGCTCGGGGTCGAGGCGTCGGCAGCGGCTTCGCTACTAGCATCGATCGGAACCAGCGGCCGGCGTCGAAGATGCGGGACACGGGAGCTGCACTCACGAGGTCGAGCTGGATTCGGCGGCGTCCGGCGACGTCGGGATTGCTGGATTTCTTCAGAGATGCTGGACTTTCAGGTTCCAGCAACAAGCACTTTCAGCAAATGGTGAAGTCGTTTAGCCCTGTGACTTCAACAGGAGGCTGGCACTCTTCCAGCACTTGGAGATTTCCTTGGCAAAGCTTGAGAGTACACACTCAGTTCCTCTCTCCTGGTTCCTTGGCAAAAATAAAGAAGGGACTGCAGGATTCCCCCCAGCAAACAGCACTCTGGCAGAAGGGGTAGGCAAGTCCTTGGATCAGCAGGCTCCTTGTCATAATTGATCTAAAGTCTTGGTTCAGGGGTCCTTCTCTTATACCCCTTTTCTGCTTTGATCCCTTTGTCCATGCAGGGGAATTCCCCTCATCCCGGGTTTGTTGTGGGTGTAGCCAGGCAGAGGCACCTGGCCTATTCACTGTGCAGGGCAGGGTCCTCAGCCGCCCGGCAGGAGGTGGAGCCAGCATTGTGTCAGGCAGGGCAGGCTATCAGGAGCTACTCTTCCCCTACTCTTAATGCAAATGCCTCACTCACCCCACACTGACTCATTCAGAACTCTGGAGCCACCCAGCTCCTGTCACACACACACCAAACCAGCAGAAACCAGTAATAGTTAGACAAGAAAATAGCCACTTTCTAAAAGTGCTATTTTCAAACCCAGAGTCCAAAAACCATCCACCCAAACGGATGCGTTATTAAACCCTGAGTTCAGGGATACCAAACTTGACATTGTACCATGCTCCCCGAGCCGGCTAGGATTATAGCGCTTAATAACCCGGGCAGCCCATTCTAACTTATGGAGAGCAGGTAACCTTACAATAGTGAAGAACGAATATGGCGGTAATTCTCTATTAGGACATGCCAACCTAGTCAGGCTTGTCCTACCTTATGCTTACAATGCACCCTGCCCTTGGGCCTACCATGGGGTGACTAACATGAAGTTAAGGGAAGGTTTAGGGACTGGCAAGTAGGTGTACTTGCGCAGTCTGTGTGACAGTACCAGACTGCACGTAGGTCTAGCAATGGCAGACCTTTAGACATACTTTTACTAGGCCGCTCTTGTGGGTAGCACAACATGTGTTGCAAGCCCACTAGCAGCATTTGTATTTACAAGCCCTGGCACTCCTCGTGCACTAGACTAGGGACTGACAGTAAACCAAAAAAGCCAAACATGGAATTCAATCAATACAGCAATTTTACATAGGGAGCACTTGCACTGTGGCACTGATCAGCAGTGGCACAGTGCCTAAAGCAATATACCAGCAAAAAACATCGTAAACAGAGGAGGCAAACAGAAAAAATGGAGGAGAGACTCAGGCCAATGATGTCAGGTCTAACAAAAATCAATAAAAATATTTCTTTTTTTAAAAAGAAGCTGCTTTCTACTGAAGTGTCACAAAAAGTGGGGGAGGGCCTGTGATTTTCTGATACAAACCTGGGTAGAGCTGACTATGGTGATCACAATGGGCAAGAGTGAAGCCTGGCAGGGGAAAAGAACGTTTGAGCCCAAACTTAAAAATATATGAGATAAAAAAAGACACAAAACACCACAAGTATTACTGAGGCCATTGGTGGAAACAGAAAGGATGAGAGGGTCCTGCTATTTAAAATGAAATGTATATTGAGTGCAATAGATGGCTACTTAGAAAATCTCACCTCTCGCCTAGACCAGATACAAGGCAGGCTGGATAAGCAATACTCTTTTCTAGATGAGGCTGAACTTCCCATAAATTATGTTAAAGAGGAAGCTATACGTCCATGGAATGTAAACAGAAAATAGTTGAAAGATTCTTGCTGATGGCCAAAATAAGAATGACGTTTTAGAGGCCAGGTCACATCACTGCAATGTTAGGGTGGCAGGACGTGCAGAAACTACTGTTGTCACAAACATGGAAACTTACATGGAAACGATGCTTCTTGAAGTTTTGGGCAGGAAGCCTTCTTTCGAATGTTTTTGATTGAAAGGACTCACAGTTCTCGGTGTCCAAAGCTCCACTGAGGCCCTCCTCCTAGACCGGTTCATTAAAAAGCTTCTATATTTCCGAGAATGAGACAGCAACCTATGGTTGGCACAGGAGAAATGTGAAATACAATACCAAGGACTATCCTAAGCAAACTGTGCAGTTAGCCTGGAAATAGTACATAAACATAAAAAAACTAAAAGTACTTTATGATTTATCTGGTGAAGCTCACATTGAGATGGGACAACAAACCACATGTATTCAGTACATTTTTCAAGAGGTTAATTGAAAAATAAGACCAAGACAGTAGCATGGAAAAAGGTTGCACTGGGGTTGGAAAAATATTCTGGCACCTCGACAGCACTCAGCAACAACAATTGAATATATGCTTGCTGTTAGAAACAGGATTCCTGGTTGGCTGAGGTTTGCACCCAGGCCAGACAGGAAACACCACTCTAGTCAGGGTAATCTAGCTACACACTAAAAGATAACCTGTGCTCACCCTCTAATAGCTTGGCACTGAGCAGCCAGGCTTTTCTAAAGAGGCAATGTGTAAAGTATTTGTGCAACAGACACACACAATAACACAATGCCTACACCACAAAAAGACTCCACACAGGTTTAGAAAAATAGAATATTATATTATAAACAAAAAAAAGACAAAAACCACAAAAATCCAATGTATAAAAGTGGAGATATTGAATGTTAAAGGAATAATTGCAGTAAAGCGCTTAAAAGAAAGTAGAACTAAAATGGTTACTTTAGGTATCGCTGGACCGGGGCAAAGCCAAAGCTTGGACTGTCCCTCATGGAGTGCCATCCAGCTACAGGACCCACACAGGCCCCGGTGAACAAAGTACCTTTTCTGGCCACAAACAACAAACTGTGTGGATCTTGTCCACGCAGTGAAGTCTATGCATTAGTTTCAAAGACAGGTGCTGGAGTCGAGAGGCATTGAGCAAATCGCTGGATTCTGCCACGCAGTGGAGAGGACGTTGATCTCACCAAGGTGTAGCGGCGGTGATACACTGTCTGATGCATCAATCTCTGGAGGCAAAGCTCTGGTTCTGATGTGATCTGGCGATTTTACTCCTGCAACCGGGTCAATGCACCAATTCTGTTACATACAGACAGGAGATTCATTTTGCAAGTATCTGGACCACTTCCAGTGAGCCAGTCACAGACCCAGGGGTAGAGACTTTGATATCCCTGAGTCTCAAGCAACATGAGGCAAGTCAGCAGGCCCTTGGAGATCACTTGGAGGGAAGGCAGAGTCCCGCTCTCCTTCATCAGAGTCCGAGAACAGCAGTGAAATACAAGAGAAAATGCGGCCTTCCAAGTCTGCATTCCAAAGACGAGTCCTTTAAGCAGAACAGCAGTCCTTCTGACAGAGCTCCAATTGAAGATCCAGAAGTGTCTGATTTTAGGGAGTCAGAGACCCAGTACTTATACTCCAAAATGCCTTTGATGGGGCCATCAGAATACAGATGCATGCAGATGGGTACTCAGACAACCTATCCTTCCTGTGTTGTGGCTGTCTAGAGGAAATGCACAAATTGTAGCGGTCACCCACCCCAGATATGTATTGGGGTCAGGCTGTCAGGCCCACAGAGCAGTAAGTGCAGAGAATTGTCCACTTTCCACTAAGGAGAACTTATCATCACCATTCCAAACATATGAAACATGAAAAAAGTACTCCTCTCTGATCAGGAATTGCAGCTTAAAAGTGCATTAAGGAATTCCCAATGTTAGCCTAGGAGAGGAGTAAGCCTCATATAGTGAAAAAGGAACTAGGCTGTTTGTAACTACCAGGACATGTAAAACATAAAGATACATGTCGTACCTTTTACTTACAAAGCACACTGCCCATAGGGTTACTTAGCGTGTACCTTAGGGGTGACTTATATTTAATAAATGGGAGTTTGTGGCTTGGCAAGTAGTTTTAAATGCCAAGTTGAATTCACAGTATACGGCATGCACAGGCATGGCAGTGGTGTCATGTGGTTCCCTCTAATCCGTAGGATATGTGCATTTGTTGGACATCATAAACTTTGGGTGAGGTGCCCAGACTGATTCCAAGCACCCTGTACGATATGTTGGTCAAGAGGCCAGCCAGCTCACAGTGCCTTCATAAACCCCCCTAACCTTATCAGGGAGAGAACAGTTTCTGGCAAACACTGAACATGATAGCCCTGACCCCTCAGGGATCGTGGTAACAGATCCGAACCTTTCGTCA
This sequence comes from Lissotriton vulgaris, assembly GCF_964263255.1. Classification (NCBI taxonomy): domain Eukaryota; kingdom Metazoa; phylum Chordata; class Amphibia; order Caudata; family Salamandridae; genus Lissotriton; species Lissotriton vulgaris. The sequence continues at coordinate 704,931,068 of NC_141695.1, read as the reverse complement.
GTCACTCGTGATTACTTTTGCTCAGAGAAATATACAGAGAATACACAGTGGGACGTTTTCAATATATTTATTGAACCAACGTTATTCTTGTATAGAATACATTTGCTGCGATAATCAGTAGACAGAAGCAGATCAAAGTGACTATAAGCACCAAAGAGTAAATAGTGGATACAGTTCATCCATGGTTCAAAAACAGTGTATATATGCAGGCATATGATACAAGCCAGTGATCAGGTGTACTCCTACTATGCAAACCTTACTCTGTGTGTACCTAGAGTGTGTGTATGTGTGAAGCCCAAAATTCCCCCAAGGGATGAACCAACCCCATTACCTGGTGGGATAGAATGTAGAACCCCGTCTTGGTCATGAACTGGACACCCCTCTCGGAGATGTCAGACCTCTGTGTGGTGAAGTCTCAGCATGCAGAGACCCTCAGTGTCAGCTGAAATGCCTCCTCTGCTAATCTTTCAGGATGCTCATTATTTATAATAGAAAACATTCTTGTGATGTACGTATAGTTTAGCAAAGTTATGGATATATAGATTGGCCTGTTGCCCCGTGGATGAAGATAGAACGACATTTGTACATTGTGCGGAAAAGGCTTTGTACATGATGTTCGAGGCATCATTATAATGTTATGTGAAGCTAGATATGTAAACAGAAGTAGTTTCAGAGAAACAAATCTAACATTGTCACATGAATATGTGCAATAGGTCACAGAAGAAATGTTATTGTGGAAAATTAGGACAATGTAGGAAAATGTGCAGCTACGTTACTTGGGCCGAACCCGGGCACATAATACCCACTCCTTTTACTAAGGGTTGATATATAAAAGCTATCTAAAAAAGGCAGCATGCCACAATGAAATGCAAACTAAAAAAGGTCTAAAACCACATTTTTAAAATCATATATAAGCAAGCTTCCCTTTAAAATATTCATACAAGCCTTTAAAATTCATTATACTGTTTAAACCTCCAAGCACTCGGAAAACTATGGTGCCTAATAAAGCAAAAAAAATATTGTTTATGAATAATTTTGTTTAAAAACTGGGCCAAATCATTACTAACACCCAGAAAAGCCAATTGTTTATGTGTTCCAAATGGTATGTGCAACATTGTTGTCGGAGGCAAATGCAGACCAGGTTCCCAGAGATGCATCTTGAAGGATTTTGATGGAGCAAAGATCAATCAATCATTCACATCATTTGTAAAGCGCACTACTCACCCATGAGGGTCTCAAGGTGCTGGGGTGGGGAATGCTGCTACTGCTCGAAAAGCCAGGTCTTGAGGAGTTTTTTGAAGGTCAGAAGGTCTTGGATCTGCCGTAGGTGGATGGGGAGGGTGTTCCAGGTCTTGGCAGCAAGGTGGGAGAACGATCTGCCACCGGAGGTCGCTCTTCGGAATGGGGGACTGTGGCAAGGTCGGCGGATCGGAGCTGGCGGGTGGGGGTGTAGAAGCTGAGTCGTCTGTTGAGGTATGTTGGTACGGTGTTGTGGAGTGCCTTGTGTGCGTGGGTGAGGAGCTTGAAGGTTATCCTCTTGTTGACCGGGAGCCTGTGCATGTCTCTCAGGTGGGGTGTTTTGTGGCTGCGGTGAGGGATGTCCAGGATCAGGCGTGCAGAGGGGTTCTGGATGCATTGGAGCCATCTCAGGAGTTTGGCCGAGGCTCCTGCGTAGAGGGCGTTTCCGTAGTCGAACCTGCTGCTGACGAGGGCCTGGGTGACCGTTCTTCTCGTTTCCGTGGGGATCCACTTGTAGATCCTGCAGAGCATGCGGAGCTTGTTGAAGCAGGAGGAGGAGACGGCATTGACCTGTTTAGTCATGGAGAGGGTGGAGTCAAGGATGACCCCTAGGTTGCGTGCGTGGTCTGTGGGTGTTGGAGCAGTTCCCAGTGCGGTTGGCCACCAGGAGTCGTCCCAGGACGAAGGGGTGGATCCGAGGATGAGAACCTCAGTCTTGTCCGAGTTCAACTTCAGTCGGCTGTTTCTCATCCATTCAGCGACGGCCTTCATTCCTTTGTGAAGGTTGGTTTTGGCGGTGTGGGGCTCCTTGGTGAGGGAGAGGCTCAGCAGGGTGTCATCGGCATATTAGATGATGTAGAGGTTGTGCTGACAGGCGACGTGGGCGAGCGGTGCCATGTAGATGTTAAACATAGTTGGGTTGAGGGATGAGCCCTGGGGTACGCCGCAGATGATCTCGGTGGCTTCGGAGCGGAAAGGGGGAAGGCGGACGCTCTGTGTTCTGCCAGAGAGGAAGGAGGTGGTCCTGTCCAGAGCCTTCTCTCGGATCCAGTCATTCTGAAGGCGTGTTTGTAGTGTATGGTGGCAGACCCTGTTGAAGGCGGCTGACAGGTCCAGGAGGATGTGGGCTGCCGTTTCTCCGTTGTACAGCAGGGACTTGATGTCATCGGTGGCGACGATGAGGGCAGTGCTGTGGTTGCTGTGGAGCCCGGACTGGGAAGGGTCCAGGATGTTGGTCTCCTTGAGGTAGCGGGTCAGTTGTTCATTGACGGTCTTCTCGATGAGCTTTGCCGGGAACGGGAGCAGAGAGATAGGCCGGAAGTTCTTGAGGTTCTTGGGGTCTGCCTTGGGTTTCTTGAGTAAGGCGTTGATCTTGGCATGCTTCCTTCTCTCCAGGAAGGTTGCTGTATCGAAGGAGGTGTTGATGACTTTCCGGAGATGGGGTGCAATGGATGTGCTGGCTTTGTTGAAGATGTGGTGTGGGCATAGGTCTGACGGAGATCCAGAGTGGATGGTGTTCATGATCTTGATGGTGTCATCGTCATTGATGTTTGTCCAGGAGAGCAGGCAGTTGGTGCGGATGGTGGTCGTGGGGGCAGAGATCTCAGTGGTTCCATCCAGTTCCCACAGCAGCTGTGGAGGGAGGAACTGCAGCTTTTAAACGTATCATGGAGCTGGTTTCCAGTTCACTAGGAGCCAAAGCATCTCTGGATGGCTCGAAGAATGCATTAATCAGCAATGGAATACGCTGGGGACACCAATACCTGTGGGCCTTTAAGGGGTCCTTCAGTACTTCTGTGTCCAATGGCACATCCGATTGTGATCCAAGGCATATAACTAATACACAGTCATGGATCCAAAGCAGGCAGCGGAATACAGGTTGTACACAGTGAAACCAAACAGGCCTACAAGGCAAGAATCAGTGCTCATTCAGTTCTCGAAGCCAAGGTGTGCCGAAGCAGTGTATCATGCCTCACAGCATCGTAGCACCACAAGTGCCATCTCCATTCCAGGTTGAAGTGGTAAGTCCATTGCGGACTAGAAAAATTTAAATCAGGATTCCCGCCACAAGTAGCAAGACAAGCGGGAGTCCTCCAAAAATGTTTCCCAACAAGGAGTGTATGAAAGATGGTACAACTCCAAAAATTGTTAAAAAGGTGCTAACCAGGCCGAGCCGATACAATTAAAAAAGTGTGCTATTCCCTTTGTATAAGACATACTAAAGATATGATGGACCAGCTCCCCAAAATGCAGCGGGAAGTTAGTATGGAGTAGCGTCTGTATCTTAGACGAGGACCTTGCAACCTGGAGATCGAACGTCTCTCTGGCTGATGTTAAGGTGACATCTTTTTGAAAAAGCATGGCTTTCAGTTTGTTCAGAGAATCAAAGTGTACATTTATCGAAGGACATAGTGCTGCCTCCCTAACTGTGCCAGCAGGTGAAAACAGTACTTGTGTGCAACAAGTGACTATGTAATTAACCATTACCAGATAGTGAAGCCCGTTTCCGCAGCCAACCTTGATCATTCAGCATCAAATAAATCCCATTTGAAAGCAGCTTGAAAACTGGATAAATTAGAGCAGCTGGTGAACCCTTCAGATAACAAGAAAAGTTTGTGACTGAAGCATTGCATGCCCATAAAGGGAAATGTCTTTGTATCCTAATGATCCGCTCAAGGCCTTCTGATAATTCCCAGTATTTGTGCACATAGCCTTCCCCTAGTGCTTCATATTTGCCTACTTTGTGGTATTGTAGACAATATTGGAATTGGAAAGTCATGACCAGCAGGGTGATGTAACCATAGGTTAACCAGTCTGTGGATGGCATCTCAGCCACAGTGAAAGGCAATTGATATAACTTTTCAATGTGCAACATGTTATATTTCACATCTCTTTCTTTCAGTCAGATCATATGCCGAAAACAAACTTGTGCTGTTGATATAAAACCAAAGCACGTGGCAGAATGTAAAGTTGGTTGCATCCAGGTTACTAATACAATGGACTGCAGTTGTGATTGTCTATGTTGTAAAATAAACATATCTTGTCGTATTATGTCAATTGCAGAAAATACTATATTGCCCAGTGAATACATTCTGCATGATAATGTGGTCATAACATTGTCAGACAAATTATTTTCTAAATGTATCAGTCTTGCACAGTTTCTAAGCAACCTCACTTTGAGAAACTTTCGACAGCTAATCATTGTATGTTGCATATAAGAAGCGCCTTTGATGTGGGTTCCGGGGACCTACTAAGAAATCCCTGAGATCAATGTCACCAGAGGAAAGGACAAGTGTTTCTTCACCTGAGAGAGTGTTAAGGTTTTTAGCCAATCAAGGTGCAACACCCCAAAACTTTATGATGTCACCACTCCCGAGTGTTCTGATTGTACATGTCAGCGTTCAAGCCTATTAACCCTAAACCCTTTGGTGTTGTCCAGGAATCTAGATTGACACCCTTTTGTGTCCACAGGCCAAACCAACCATCCCTTTCAATTAAGATTAACCCTAGGCGGCCAACTACGCTACGCTCACAAAGTTTGCGTAGTTTGTGCTACTTCGCGCTAAGAGAATTGCACGTAGCACAGTGCAAAATCGTGTAGCGTAGCGTAGTTGCCATTTTTTGCTCGCTCGCAGTCCTCAACGTCAAGTTGGGGACTGTGAGCGAGCAAAATGACAACCCGGTGTGACTTTTTCCTCGTTCGCGATCAGCAACATCAAGTTGGCGATCGCTAACGAGTAAAATAAACCTCCCGGCGAGATTCTCAACGTGGGAGGTCAGGTTTCTCATTGCGAGTGGTCGTGTATGCTTGCTAAAGCTCGCAATGTGAAACTATCAGTCCGCGTCGAGAAAACTGCAGCTCGAGTAAAAATCTGCTTGAGAGCAGAAAACGACAGGCCGCACTGTGCGAGGTGCCGTTTTCTATAATTGCACAGTGTGGACAAGCATCCGGCACTGTGCAATCATCGCGAACAGCGCACTACGCAGTTCGCATAGCGCTACGCGTATCTCACGTAGTGCGAAGTGCACTTAATGTAGCTACGCGTAGCGTAACTACGTGAACTACGGCCAGGGTTAATTAAGATCCATTTCCATATCATGGTATATAGTGTATCCTCACTGTATTGTGTGAAATGCTGCCAGTTCTCAAAGCGTGAGAATGCGGAAATACGAAGTGTGTTCAAGTCATCCATCTTTGCTATTCCAAGACAGGAAGTTTTGTTCAGGAAAATTATTTGATGCAGCATGAGGCATGCTCTGAACAGGTCTCTGTTCCCTGAACCTGCCAATCTTTTGTCCCCCAGACAGATTTTGTGTCTATGGAGTCTTTCCAAAAGTTGAAACCCTGTACAGACAGCTGGGAAATAAAGGAAGCATAGTATATCAGCTTGATGTACATAAACATATTTTTCTTTGCAGGTAAGGCTGGCTTTGATGTGTCAAAACCAGGAAAATAGGCAAAATTTTGTGCAAATATTATTGAACTACCTTTCGGTGGTGTTGGGCAGTGTTCCCATTGGGTGTAATTAATAGACAGCACGTGGGATACTAGCTTTATGTAAGAAGTGGTGACCATAATGTTGATAGCAAAAATGTCACTGAAATGAGATGTACCATCATACAAAACATCAGAAGAAAATGCAGCAAATTGTTCACAGTTTCAATGTCCCAATCAACAGAGAAAGTACTAGAGGTGATGATATTGTTTAAGAAAATGTAAAACAAACATGGTATCTGTAAAATTTCAGTAGGGCCATACACATCATACAATACCCTGTCCCACATTATTCCTTACAGAACTGATACTGCTGTAATGTTGACCAGGGACAAGTTCCTTAGTTCACAGTGTAATGATCCATGTGGTTTCAGAACCAAGTTCACAACTTGTACTGCAGAGCATTCTGGGAGGTAGTGTCCATTCAGAAGTGGGAAAAAGATAGTTTCCAAACCAATCCAGAGGACCAGAAATAGTAATCCTATTGTAATCCAGAGGTGTAACCAAGGAGTAACAAAGTATGTCTTTTTCACCAACAGAGAGAGAGCATGCAGTTGTAGATTGAAAGGAAAAATCGGTGGTATCTCAGTTTCACTTGAATCTGATGAGAAGCCGTCGTAATGCATGACATAACCTGATGCCGTGCAGTCTATTTTTGGCACCTCAGCGGGATTTGTAGAACTGGGAGTTGACTCAATCTGTGGCATGTTCACATAGATGTCATCAATTTTCCGATTTGAGATTTGTGTTTCTGTACTCATTGACTGTACTTTTGTAGTTGTTTCAACAGGAAGAAGTAATATGTCATTGATGTTTACAGCTTCTCTTTGGAGAGGGGAATATTCTGTATTTATTAAAGCTTCCATCTGAACTTCCTGAACGGTGTCTGCACAGGAGCCCAAGCAGTCTACTGTTAAGATTCGGCCACATAGTGTGGTTTGATCAGATCAATGGAGATAAACCTCTTGTCTCGGCAGCCGGCAAAAGGCGGAAGATGTACAGTTCTGGTACCTTTGACAGCCAGGAAAGGTACAGGCACTCTGTAAGATGCCCCAAATTCTTTCCTGTCAGTGGTTTTTCCATGAACAGGTCCCTTATCTTTAGGACCCAGCTGGTTCTTGCTGGTACTACCTTCCCTTCTCCAGTGGCAGTGCGTTTTACTTGGATGTCTTTTTGTGTGCCCCAGAAATTTTCTTGTAAAACAGCCCAACGTTCATTGATGTCAAGCAGTGTTTCCTCCGCCACTGTGCCGACATAAGCAAGGTCTAGTACACACTTTCTTACCCCAAATAGGATTTCATATGAAGTACAACCCCCAGGAATTTTCTTTGCATGGTATTGAGTGCCCTCCAGACCCCATATATGTGCTTGACCCAACTGCGATGCAATCCTAATACCCCTATGCCACATGGGGGTGCACAGCTAAAAAAAAGTCCAATAGGCCAATATAGATTGAATAGTAACTTCTTTATTTGAAAATATTTCTTTTAAGAACATTAACTTGAGACATTCCATCCAACGCGTTTCCTTCCCATATAGGAACTTCCTTGGGGGTGTAAAGATATAGCAAAGGTACATAAATGGCACAAGACTGCAGTACATAACAAGGTTTGTCACTAAAGGCACACATAAGAACAAGCTATTTTAATACAAATGTACTAAAAGAGACACACAATTATAATAACTAGACTACAAAGTCCTGCTGTTAAGGACTGCTTTAAGTTACTGTTTTCCTCTAAATCATTGAATTTCCTTGTGAATGATAGGGGAGGAATACCGCAAGGCCACACCCAAACTTCCCATGGCTTCTTTGTAAGCCCGAGAGCTAAAAGCCAGGCCCCGGTCCAAATGTAGTGTGCCAATTGTGTATGTCACGATGGAAACTTGCAAATCCTTTATTGCAGTGTGGGCATCAGCTGAATGCTATGGCATGAATCCACTGCCACCAAGATATACTTGTAAGCCCCATCTGAGTTTAAAGCACCACAGTGATCTAAATAAACACAAGCTAGAGGTTTGTCTGAGCTCAATAGAGATGTCTGAGATGGACGTGCTATGGTTGAGCCTTTCATCTCCTGGCAGATGTCATATTTCAAGACAAAGTCTTTGGTCTTTTTAGTTAGACCTGGCCACCAATAACATTGCTTCAGTGATGAGACTGTAGCAGTAACCCCTGTATGTGCTGATCCGAGAACCTCGTGTGCAGCTAGTATCAATCCCAATCTGACATCAGTGTTTGGTGGGAACTCTATCCCCCACTCCTGGAATTTGAGCATATGGAATGTTTTGTGTATCTAACTTGTAGGAGTACTTGAGTGGAAAGCCTTTCAGCAGGTGTGTGTCATTGCAAGCCGCATTGACAGCCAACATGATGTATCTGTCTAATCTCATACTAGAACGAGTGATTGTAGCAACAGCAGTAGTGTGAACTGTTGCCTTAGCAGCTTCATTAGCAATGGAATTCCCTGCAACATGAACGCTCGCACGTTGATGACTCAATGTGTGAATAACATGAGTCCGTGGCAAGCATTCTTTTAGCTTTGCCACCTGTTCCTGAAGCAGCTTGTGCTTGATTTTGCCACCTTTGGAATCTTGAAATCCATTCTCGCCCTAAAAGTTAAGATATTCATTGCTGAACTGGACAAAGAAATATGAATCACAATCTATAAGTGTGGGGAATCAGTGATCCATTGTAGTGCCAGAATTAGAGCTTTGAGGTTTGCCAGCTGCGGTGTACAGTCCCCTAGGGACTGTATGTGCGTTTTTCAGAATGGCACTTTCCATCATGCATGTGCCATTTACGATTCCTCACGTCGCAAAGTTATTGTGTCTTGTCCCAACGGCAGGCTAAGTTATATCAATCTAGAGGCATTATTTCATTCGGCTGAGTATATTCTTGTTCCTACTGCAGGAATGCTTGTGTTTGTAATGTAGAATTGACTCTGTAATCTACATCTGTTGCAGTGAGAGAGTTAGTCCATTGCATCCATCGTGGATGTAATGCTTTGGCATTTGGACTGCTTGCTTTGGTAATGGCCTCTAAGGTCAGTACAATTCTCTCCTCCTTTTTATGGAACAATAAAAAATCCAGAATGTCTCTGAAAAGACTTATACGTTCCAAGGAAGAAGGTGGTGTCAACTTTCCAGACTTTCAAATCTATCAGAAAGTATTCCTTTTACGTCAGGCATCCTTTTGGTTGCTTGAGCCCAGGGATTATAGACCTTTGTGGACTTCAGTTGAAAGCCTCATTCTATCTCCCTTTTCAGTCCAAGAGTATCTCTCCTTTTCACATAAACCGCAAGCCCTTTCCACCCCCATAATCAAACTGACTTCTAATCTCCTCCAGTTATCACCTCCTCCTTCACAACATACTACAGACTCCTTTCTTAATTCCCCCATCTGGCATAATAAACATTTGCTTATCCGCAATAAAACTTTTTATTTGAAGACTTGGAGGCAGAGAGGGATCATCTGGGTCCATCAGCTATTTTCTCAATTAATCTTTTTATCCTTTTCATCACTTAGCCAATTGTTTAATTTGCCCACTTCATTTAATATCAAATATATTCTTTTAAAAGATGCTGTGATGGCTACTTATACTCAACTATCAACTTTACCGGTTCCGCCAACTGACCCTTCCTCCCTTCCACAACTAACTGTCATACTAAAAAACTCACCCAGAGCCTCTACTATTTATAATTATTTACAGGGGACGGACATTATCAGACAAAAATTCCCAATTGAGGAGGCGTGGGAACAGGATTTCCAAACCTCTTGCCCAATCTCTTTATGGAGGAACTTATGGATTAAATTACGCAAATCTTCTAGGACAGAAAGTATAACGCAAACACTGTTTTTTGCATATAATAGACTTTTATTATCGCCACATGTTTTAAGCAAAAGCTTTTCAACTGTTTCAGATGTATGCTGGGTGTGTTTATTTCCAAAAGCTGATTTATTTCACATGCTGTTTTCTTGTCATTTTGTTTGTAAATTCTGGAAACAAGTATGGACTCAAATCAACTTAATTTTTGGTACTAAGTTTCCTTTTTCCTTCACCAATATTTTTCTAGGGAGCCTCTCACCTGTATGGGAAAATATGACATTCAATGTTAATATTATATATCTATTGTTAGCTGTCGCTTTTCAGCAAATCACCATAAACGGGAAAGACTTTACAAAAATTTCCTATAGAGCCTGGTGGTACAACGTTTGTCATAATCACAGGTTAAATAATGCTTTTGTTTACCCTCTAAAATTAGCAACGAAACGTTTTGATTTATGGTCACCTGTTACATTATTTCTTGATGTGAGTGCTCAAAGATTTTCTCAACCACAACCATTACAGCAAGAAGTTCCTAAACCTCCTTGCCCCCCTAAATGTTCCTCTTCTCTTCTCTATTTCATTAATGCTGAGATTTTAGATGTTACTTGTATTCTATTATATTTTCATTTATGTGTCTGATTCATACACTTCCAAATTTGTTTAGACCGCATATTTTACTATGAGGAGATTAAGTTGCATTCTTTATTGACACCGGTATGTTATTCAATAAAGTTTTCTTGAACTTAAAAAAAAGAGAGATATATGCATAGCCCCTTATTTCTCCTGTGAGTAGAGGGTACTGCAGCAGTGTGAAAGGTTTTATGTCCATTAATGTGCATGATGTCCTCCAACCAGGTTTCCTTTAGACACAGTATATTAAATCTACTACAAACTCTATCCATTGGGAATTGGTGAGCTTTGATTGAATTCCTGCCACATTCCAAAATCAAACATGGCAAAGATCCCTCCTATCATTATCTATATTGTTTGTACCATTTACTTTATATGGTGTGCCTACTGTTGTAGGAAGTAACTCTGTAATTAAAAATGTATCTGGGACAACCGTAGTGTTAATTGTGGAGGACGTAAAAACCTTCCACTAAGCGTGGAAGGGTTGAGGAGCTTATATTAGAAGACGTATTAAGTCCCACCATATGCTTGTTGGGCCCCCTACCACTCAGTTCCAAGCTACTAATCGGAATAACGTTCTGGCATACATTAGCGCCCACAGACGGCCTTCTAGTTGTCAGTCTTTGTGACAGTGATTCCCCAGGAGCATTAGGGACAATGACATTCTCCTCAGATGCATACAGTCAATCTGGATCGTTAAGATCCCTCAGGGGGGCATAGGGGTTGGGCATTGTATGTATTTCCCCGGCAAATAAGGGGGCTCCTGTAAAAGTTGAACAGTGGTTACTGGTTATGGTGGTATGTGGAGGTCTGTAAAAGAAGCCCAGCGGTAATACTTTAATGCCAGACTCATAGAGATAAATCTGGGAAGTCTGTCATAAGATTTTGCGGGCTGAATCAGGGAATCGGAATGTAATTATAATGCAATCACCCTCAAATGTCTTCCTCAATCATCCTAACCAATCTACCCTCCTGGCCATCAGGATATGTCTTTGATCAGCCCCACCCATCAGGGACCACTCACAGTCCCTAATGGACACCCACAATCCGCTCCATGCTCTCCAATGATCCATGGCTGACATCACAGGAGTCCTGACTCGGAGACAAGAACAACTGTCTAGTCAGAGTGGCTCCAGCGATGTCAGCCGGGAGTTGTGACACATACGGAGGATCATGGAGAACATGGAGCCGACACAGACAAAAAGAATGGCTGCCATGGCTGCACACCAGCGAGAGGTAGCTGGGTTCTTCCATGCCCTGCAGACCCTCATCATGGCATTGCTGCCACAAGGCCTGGAGCAGATGAATGCTGCTGCTACCACTCCATCCACATCTCCACCCCTAAAATGTCAGTGCCACACAGTGCGGCAGACATTCCACCTCCGGCCCCTGTTGTGTCACTGCCACACGGTGATGCAGATAAAACAACACAGCCCACATGTGAGGCACATGATACATCAGAGGACGAAGGTGCAAAAGATTCTGCCTCAGTGGTAAGAAGTACGCAGTAAAATATATCTCCGCCATATGGCCTGTTTCTGCTTGGTTCTGCCCTCTGCATCATCACCTTCCACTGTCCCCCGATACACTCTGCGACACTCACCTTGGACCTCGACATGGACTGCCATATTCTGTTTGGTTACCAATGAAACAGCAATCAGACTGCGGACTGAACTCTTCCTCTTCCAATGTACTTGTCATTCTCTAAAGGACTCTGGCTGACCCTCCACGGGTAAACAATGTAAAGTGGGGTTTGTATGGTCCTGTACCGCTCCAGCTACAACACTCCACTGAATGTGCATTAAAAATTCACATTCAGATGAGTCATGTCTATGATCATTGAAGTGTGGAAGTATGGATGAATGTAGGGTCAGTGATTCCCCATTACGTCCATGTTGCTCATGTTGTGGGACTTAAGTCACAGGGTGCAACATTACTGATTGTGGTCTGGGTGGAGCCGACACTCAACAGAAACACACGCTTTAGTTACTTCCTTGTCCAGCCAAGAACAGAACCACATCCAGAGCCCTGGAGTAATTGTTCACACACCTACGCTGGACTGGCATACGCCAGGCCAGCCCACTCCGCTTACACTTACAGGGGGGACCACAATATTACATATCCCAGGTCTTCCCTGTAGTGAGCCGCTGATCACAGTTCTAGTTGTCAGTATGCCACAGCCACTCCCTGAGGGCTGGTGTACACCCATACCACCCCCATCCAGCACATGCGTCCCAGGAAATGTGACCCTGCCAATAAAACGGGCCGTGCGCATGTGCTCGAGGCAATTTCCACTATCTATCTGAGTGTGCCCGTATGGTCATTATTTATGTAAGGGCCTAGGGCCTACCGCAGCACATTCCCCACTGCTGGAGGTGACATGATGGCGTTCGCACAATGAGACTCAATCATGAAGGGCCTATTTCTTGCGGTGCACAGAGTTCATCACCACCCCCTTTTCTGAATCGGTGGCAGCCGAGGCACTTAGGCCAACACGGGCCTACCGCCACGAGACGGTGACTTGCGGTGCACAGAGTTGGTAGGAGCTGAGGCACTTTGGCTGGCAGGGGTCTACCACCACGAGACGGTGACTTGCATTGCACAGAGTTGATGTCAGTTGAGGCACTTTGGCCGGCACGGAGAAGTGTGGCTCAGTGGTTAGAGGCGGCAGACCCGGAAGCTGAGATCGGCCGTGGACCAGGGTTCGATTCCCCGCCTCGGCGGGTCTCAGGCTCAAAATTCCACGGAGTCGACAATTCTCGCTCCGGTGCCTACTCGACTCACTGGGTCACACTCTGCGACTCTGGGCAATAGCTTGCTTAATCTCCACTACGGCCCCTCGCGGCGGGATGCCTGGCTTTCACCTTGTGGATACCCGGCCGGGGTATCTCACAGGGGAATACCAGGACGGGTTCCCTAAGCAAGCGCCTTGAGACCCCTGGGTTAAAGCGCGCTATATAAATCGAAGCACATTTACATTTACATTTACATTTACGGGCCTCCCGCCACATGGCGATGACTTTCGGTGTACTGAGTTAGTGGCACCAGAGTTGAGCGGGTGTGCAGCCTGCGATGATGCGTAGGCCTCGATATGCTGTCCTGTCAATCAAGATTCGATTTGAATTGTGAGCGTAGCAGGACTGCAGTGTTCCCCGACATGACTCCACGGTACGGTGCAGCATGGTGTGCTGTGGGCCTGTGGCACGGAATCCAGCGACGGCTGAGTAGGTTGCACTGGCACATGGTGGGCCCTCTTGGTGACATGCAGGTGGTGGCAGGTTAGGATTGAGTCCTGGGTGCGTAGGGGTGGGTAGTTATTGCTGGGCGGGGGACTGGTCTGGGGACCAGCGCTGGGGTGTAGCAGGCACACAGGGTCACGTAGGCACCATCGGTCATGGCGGCCCCCTCGTGGCTGGGTGGGTGGAGTGAAGGTGCATGGGTATCAAGCTGATACAAGTATGAGAAATCCTGCATCATGAGACCATAACAGAAGCTTATGTGACCGTAACCTTCCTTTTCTTTCCTATGAAGGTTACAACCACACGTACTTCCGTTACGGTCTTTTTGAGCAGGATTTGTCCTTCCTGTAAGCATTCTGGTTTGTTCAAGTGCTATACACTGTACCAGGTTGGGTTTGTGACTATACTGATGCTTGACCATTGTCACCATTTGCCCAACAGGTTTTTCAATACTGACTTCCGGAGTATGGAAATGTATTGGGGAGTTTCTGCAGCATATGCAGTTACTTGAATCCACACGTTGCCCTGATGAAGTTCCCTGTTGGCTGTTGGCTGTGCTTTTCATATTGTTTAATTGTGTCTTTGTAATAAAGGACTGTTTTTGCGCTACTTTTGACTACTGGACTTCATGGCCAGGCACAACCCATTTCAGTTACTACAATCTTGGATCTGGGGGACAGAGGTGTCTGGCAACGGCTGGGATTGGGGTTGGTTGCGCAAGAACACTACGAATTGGAAGTGTGGTACGGAAACAGGGGCCTGCCGTTGCAGTTGTGGACGTGCATCCAAGGAATGTGTGAGGAAGTTGATAGGGCTGGCCGTGAGACTCCTCTGACTCTGGCAATAGTTGGTTGGGAGGTACCAGGGGCCAACAGGTGCAACACAGCCAGCAGCTTTGTCCGGTGTGTTGGTACCGTCAGCCTGTGGGCAATGTGGTTGGGGATGCAGAGGATGGTTGTCCTTTTGTGCCTGTAGTGGGCAATGACTTCCTCTAGCGTTGAGTCTCTAAGGCTGATGCGTGTTATGAACATCCGCGGTCCTGTTCTGCGCCGCCTCTGTGGTAGTCCAGGGTGGTGGTCTGGGGTGGGCATGGGGGTGGTGGCGGTGAGTGTTTTGGTCCTCTTGGGTCTCTGAGCTTCATGATCAGTGTTTCCATGACATGTGTTGGTCTTCAGATGTGGCTCTGGGCTGGGTTCCCTTTCATACTGAAGGTAGTCATCCTGCTTTACACCAGTTAAAGGCAGGTGTTAAATCCCTGCTGCTAACCTGCCATATCGCCTGTTTTGGATGGCATCGCAGATCTGGCTGGTCGATGAGAATATGCCAAATTGGTGTTTTCATGTGTTTTTGCACAGGAACACCTACTCTGCATATCATTAGCGTTAGTTGTCGCTCTCATCCATGGCGATATTTTTTGGGGTAGCTTTTGCTGGAAAACTGGCTATAACAGCAGTTTTTGCACCAGCTTGAGAATGGGGCGAAAATTCTTTTGCCACTTTTGCTGCGCGAAAGTGCCGATAATTTGGCGATAGGTCCTTGAGAATATGCCCCTAAATGCACTAAAGTTCATAGTAACCTGAAACACGCCTTACAAAAGCCCATTAGAAATTTACAAGAAATGAAAGCGGCTAGCGGGGAATATAAACGTACCCTTAAAGAGCATAAATGCGTGCTAAGAGAAGAATAATGGGCAGCATTGCACAAAGCCACACAAATTAGAGACAATATGGCCTTCTGGAAGCCAGTGAATTCCCCTTTTTTTAGCCCCTCGAGATCTACCATCTATAGAGATAGTCATTACTGAAGATCAATAGGTGGATCACTACTCAAATGTGTACAATAACAATTTACATGAAATTTTAATGACCACGTCCTATCAATCCCAGAAGATATTGCCACCTAATCACCATCCCATAGATATATCTTTCACCCTGGAAGAGGTTAATTGTGACATTAATGCAAGCTTTGGCGGGAAAGCCCCTGGTCCTGATGGAGTCCCTGTAGTCCTTTACAAACCAAATTTGCCCCTATGGGGCCCATTGTTAACACAAGTAATAGCAGCATGTTGCTCTTCCAAATTTATACCAACATGGTCGGAATCAACACTGGTTCCAATTTTTTAAAAAGGAGACGTCACAAACCTGCATGTTATCGACCTATATCTCTGTTAGATTCCTTGGTCAAGGTGGCGGGACGTATTTTATGGAACAGCATCATAACTGAATTTCAATATGGCTTCCGACAGGGCCTAGGTCTGGTTGAGCAGGGTCAAAATTTAAATATTCTTCTGGGAAAGTATACACTGGCCAAGTAGGGTAGGCTATATGTGGCATTCTTAGGTTTAACTGCAGCCTCTGATTGTGTCACACATGCGGAATTATGGAAAATGGGTGTGAAAATCCATCTTATTCCATTCTTGAGGCCGCTTTCTAGTGATGCAAAACCAAGGGTTCCATACGGGATTAACGGGGAGGGCACAGCAACTTTAAAAATCAGAAGAGGGGTAAGGCAAGGTTGTGTTACAGCTCCCTTTCTTTTTACATTGTATATAAATGAATTAAGTCAAGTCCTGGAAAATCAATGACAGGACTTGCCACAATTAGACCCATGTTTGATACCTGCACTACTGTGCGCGGACGACACTGTTTTGATGTTGGGAACGCAATTGGGGCTTCAAAGGGTTGTGTCTAGCTTTTCAATATTTATGCATAATTTGGGTCTTGGTATGAACACCACCAAAACTTACATAATGAAATGTGGGCATTATAGAGCAAAATGCCAGGATATATTTATTAATAAAAGGAAGATCAAATTTATGAAATGTTTTTCTTATCTATGCATTCTTTTTGAACAGCAGGGGACTTGGTCCCAGGCTGTTAAAGCAAGAAAATTATTATTTATCAAAGCTACTGCCGCACTAGCCAATTTTGCTACAAAACTGGGGTGACGCCCGGTTGTGGAATTATTACACATTTATAAAGCACAATGCGTCTCCATGGCTATGTACAGTGCAGGGATCTGGGGCTATGTAGTACCTCAGCCTCTACAGTTAGTTGAGAATGCCTTTTTTAGATATTTATTATCAGTCCAAAGTAGTACATCAACCTATATTTTATTGTAAAAATCCAATGAATCAATCAGAGTCAATCAATCAGAGTACTTGTAGAGCGCGCTACTTGCCCGTGAGGATCTCAAGGCACTGAGGGGAGGGGGGTGCTGCTACTGCTCGAAGAGCCAGGTCTTGAGGAGTCTTCTGAAGGCGAGTAGGTCTTGGGTCTGCCGTAGGTGGGTAGGGAGGGTGTTCCAGGTCTTGGTGGTGAGGTAGGAGAAGGGTCTGCCGCCGGAGGTCGTTCGTTGCATGCGGGGGACAGCGGCGAGGGCGAGGCTGGCGGAGAGGAACTGGCGGATGAGGGTGTAGAAGCTGAGTCTGCTGTTAAGGTAGGCTGCTCCAGCACTGTGGAGTGCTTTGTGTGCGTGGGTGAGGAGCTTGAAGTTGATCCTCTTGTCGATGGGAAGACAGTGTGGGTCTCTCAGGTCAGGGGTGATGTGGCTGCAGTGGGGGACGTTGACGATCAGTCGGGCGGAGGCATTTTGGATGCGTTGTAGTCGTCGTAGGTGTTTGGCTTGGATTCCTGCATAGAGTGCGTTGCCGTAGTCCAGTCTGCTGCTGACGAGTGCCTGTGTCACCGTTCATCTTGTTCTGGTCGGGATCCACTTGTAGATCCTGCGGAGCATGCAGAGGGTGTTGTAGCAGGAGGAGGAGACGGCGTTGACCTGCTTAGCCATGGAGAGGGAGGAGTCGAGGATGAATCCTAGGTTGCGTGTATGGTCGGTGGGTGTTGGTCCTGTTCCCAGTGTGGTCGGCCACCAGGAGTCGTCCCAGGCTGAGGGGTGGGTCAGAGGATGAGCACCTCCGTCTTGTTCAGCTTCAGACGGTTGCTCCTCATCCAGTCGGCGACGGCCTTCATTCCCTCGTGGAGGTTGGTTTTGGAGGTGTGTGAGTCCTTGGTGAGGGAGAGGCTGAGCTGGGTGTCGTCGGCGTAGGAGATGATGTTAAGGTCGTGATGGCGGGCCACTTGTGCGAGGGGGACCATATAGATGTTGAACAGCGTCGGGCTGAGGGATGGGCTCTGGGGGATGCCGCAGATGATGTTGGAGGCTTCAGATCGGAAGGGTGGGAGGCGGACGATCTGGGTTCTGCTGGAGAGGAAGGACGTGGTCCAGTCAAGGGCCTTCTCTTGGATTCCGGCTTCTTAGAGGCGTGTCTTTAGAGTGCAATGGCAGACCGCGTCGAAGGCGGCCGACAGGTCCAGGAGGATGAGGGCTTAGGTTTCGCCGTTGTCTAGTTAGCGCCTGATGTCATCTGTGGGGGCGATGAGGGCTGTCTTGGTGCTGTGGTTTCGTCTGAATCCCGATTGGCATGGGTCCAAGATGTTGTTGTCTTCCAGGTGGCGGGCCAATTGCCTGTTGACAATTTTCTCAATGACCTTTGCCGGGAACGGGAGCAGGGAGATGGGCCAAAAATTCTTGAGGTCCTTAGGGTCCGCCTTAGGCTTCTTGAGAAGGGTGTTGATTTCAGCGTGTTTCCAGCTTTCCGGGAATGTCGCTGTTTAAAAGGAGATGTTGATGACCTTCCGTAGTTGGGGTACTATGGCTGCATCTGCTTTGTTGAATACGTGGTGTGGGCACGGGTCTGACGGAGATCCTGGGTGGATGGAGTTCATGACCTTGTGTGTCTCGTCATCATTGACGTTGGACCAGGAGGTTAGGCGGATGGCGCTGGTGGTGTTCACAGGGGAGGTGGAGTCTGTCGTAGTCGGGGTGTTTGTGGCGTTGAAGTTGTCATGGATGTCAGCGATCTTGCGGTGGAAAAAGATGGCTAGTGAGTCGCACAGTTCTTGTGAGGGCGGGATGTCATTGGCGCTAGGGTTGGAGAGTTCCTTTACGATACTGAAGAGTTGTTTGCTGTCATGTGCGTTGTTGTCCAAGCGGTCTTTGAAGGAGGATCTCTTGGCTAATCTGATGAGGTGGTGGTGTCTGCGGGTGGTGTCCTTGTGGGCTGCGTGGTTGTCCGGTGTGCATTTGTGGAGCCATATTTTCTCCAGTTTACGGCATGTACGTTTGAAGGTCTGGAGCTCGTCGGTGAACCAGGTGGCTCTCTTGCTGGCGTGGCTTTTGGAGGGTTTCTTGAGCGGGCGAGGTTGTTGGTGCAGTCATTAATCCACTATTTGTGGTTGTGGGCTGCGGTGGCTGGGTTGGTGGGGTCGGTGGGTGGGTTCTGGGCAAGGGTGGTGATCAGCCGGTCTTCGGTGACTTTTCTCCAGCAGCGGCAAGGCAGCTGTTGGGTGTGGTGGTGCGTGGTTGGCTTCTTGAAGGTGAAATGAATGCAGCAGTGGTCGGTCCAGTGGAGTTCTGTGGTGTGATCGAAGGCGACGTGGGTGCCTGTTGAGAAGACGGGGTCTAGAGTGGGTGGAGGCTGCTGGCGTCGTAGTGGAGTCTGGTGTTGTGGCGTTAGCGGGGTCCAGGGGTTCTGGTACTGGGCGCGGTTCAGGCAAGGACGGGCGCAGAAGGGCTTGCCTCAGGCGCTGCCGTGCAGCTGCCGCCATTTTAAGGGGAGCTGGGAGGGAGGAGCAGCTGGGATGCAGGGGAAAGCGAATGGGCACGGGGGCGGGGCAGCAGGGGCAGCAGCGGCGGGAAAGTGAGCAGTGGGCACATGGGGGCAAGGAAGAATAGCACCCAGGAATGGGCAGCAAGAGACCAGGGATGCAGGGCACAAGCACAGGTGGAGCTGCAGCGGGGGGAGTGACCTACCTAGAAGCTTGTTTGAATTCAATTGAATTAATGGTAGACCACCCATTGTTTCAGTTCTTTTAGATGTATCTCCAGCCTCAGCCCTTAGTCCTTCTTCTTCACTAGAAAGATTTTACTGACAAAACCTGACTCTGTTCCCTCTAGAACTGCCCCTTTGGTCAATAAATCCTCTACCTCCTGTGATACTAGGATGGAATCCTGCTGTGAAAAAACAATTTCCCAATGAATCTTCATTTGTATTAGTGTACTTATAAATTTGATCTTTTATGCCTTAACTTTGTTCAAGACCCAGGAATTCTAACTCCATATATTCCAATTTCACACAGAATTGGCCAGACTGCCTCCCACCTTTATGAGGGTATCTGAAGGGTCTCTCATAGCCCTTACCTGTTGACAAACCTCTCTGTTTTCCATTGTAGGAAGGTGGATACCTGACTATGGTTGCCCCCAACTTTTTGCCTGGTGTTTTGCTGGTTTTCCGACTTATTTGACCTGGGGCCCTGCTATTCAGGACCCCAGGCCTACTGCTCTCTCTGTAAAATGGATTCCATGTACCCTAGGTACATATCTAATTGGTACTGGCCACCTTATCAGACCCTGTAACTCAGGGCATAGGTGTACCCAGGGCCTACCAGGGGCTGCAGCATGTATTATGCCACCCCTGGCTGGCCATCTAAATCTGACACAACTGGCTGCACGACAGCTGGGGCAAGGTGGTGTAATCACCCTTTGCTTTAGATATAGTATACCTATATCTAACCCTAAAATGGACACACAGATTCCTATCAGTCACTCCTATGGCAGGCCTTGACAATCCTGAAGGCAGAGTGCTTGGAATCGTGTAAGATGGTGCTCTGGCATGAGCTGAGCCCGTTTGCAGCTTGCGGAACCAAGTCCTAATAGCTGTTCCATGATAACGCATACCATATACTCTTAAGTGCATTATAATCCTCGCGGTTATATGCTATCTCTGGTATCGCTTTATCAAAACATGTCGAGTAAGGTGTCATACGAATTGGAATACTAACCCCTCACCAATTCCGGTGACGGGGTTAGCATTCCACCCTTCTAGAGGGACACAACATGTATGTAACTGTGAACCCCGGTTAAAGTTAACTCGAGCCTCAGCATCACAAAATGGATGCTGCCACCACAGACACAAGTCTGACCCCCTGCAGCTGGGAGTCCTTCCAGCGAGGGGAGCTTGGACAAAGGGTTTCCTGTCAGGGGCGGTGCTAGCACCATCCCAGACAGGGTTTTGTGTATCCTGGATAGGCAGGGCTTTAGAGGAAGGTGACTGCAAGTGGCACCCCGGTGCTCACTATGCATCTGCCGGCTAGAACCAGTTCCAGGGGCACACCGGCCCCTGAGCTGGGGAAAGTCCGGCATGGGAGAGGGGTGTAACCACCCCCCTTCCTGGTCCCACCCATGGGCAGGACCTAGTCGCGTGCCAGCCCCTTTTCCTAGTATAAAGGTAGGAGCGGGCCCCCTTCCAAATTAGATCATCTTTGAATCCTGAAACTACTTTCTACGAAAGGAACTCTCGACTTCTTCTCAAGATTTCTCCCTTGTGACTAAGGAGTAGTCACCCTGCATCCGCAGGCACCATCCAAGAACACTGCGGTTTGCTGCACGTCCTTCCTCCGGAATCCGACTGACCAGCACGACGAGAACCGGCTTCCCTGGCACCTCTGACCTCTACCCACATCGTCAGCTCAGCTGAGATCCGTGGGTGCGACGAGACCTCGAGGGACCGGCCATCTTCAAGACTGCACGACTCTTGCCCAGCACGACCGCCAAGGGATCCTCGAGTGAGTGCTTTGGGGTCCGAGAAGCCTGAGCCTGAGCAGCTCCAGCACCGAAGTCCAGCCCCCCAGCATCCACCAGATCTGCGTGGGGCCCTTCTGCTCTTTGCTGCTCACCGCATTGTCTGGCTACTAGCCCGCTGGCTTGTAGCCTTCCCGACGACGAACTACGACATCAACACTGCTGGCCTGGTTGCTCCAGACTGGCCCTTGCTCCCCTCCAAAAGAGGAGCACCACGGACCCTCCTGGTTCACCCCAGACGCCTTTTTAAGTCCACTGCGTGGGCTTGAATTTGCCAAGACTTGTTTCCCCAATCCTGGGTGCAGCGACGTCGACAGCAGCAACCATCGTGGGACAGCTCGCACCTCCATCCTGGTCGCCGACAACGCCTCCTGGTCCGTGAGACTGCAGAGCCCAGCGTCGCCCACTCACCTGGTCGAGGTGACTCATCCGGTGCCATCCTGGTAACCAGCTAATCACTGGCTAGTGATTCAGAACTTGGTCCCCTCTGCTTACAGGTGTCTTCCATCTTCGATCCAGGCTTGGATCACTTCGAACTTCTTCACTGGTCGCCTGCCAGCAACTTCTTCTTTCAGGCTCCATAGACTGCAACGAGGATTCCCGACGTCTTTCCAGACCTATGCATCCGCAGCCCCTGGGCTAGGTAACTTCGGCATTTCGGTGCCCCAGCATAGCCTCACTATCCAAGGGTCCAAATCCTTTTTCGTTTCAGCTCTACCTAGTCGGATTCGTCCGATATCACTAACTTTGTAATTCCTAGCATCCATAGACCTTGTCCCTCATCCCGCGTGAGAGTGCACACTCTGCACCCGAGTCCCCTAGGCCTCCTACTAGTAATCTGAAGGTTCAGTAGTCCAGTCCTAGCGATTCCAAACCCTATGAGATTAGTACTTACCTGCTAGTGATTTCGCATTCCACTTTTAGAGTATATGGTTTTCCGTTCCCCTCGGGCATTTGTGTAAATTGTGCAACTTATAGTATTTTCGTAAGAGTTTTGTTGTGTGCTTAGTACCCTGTCCTCATAAAGAGTACAGGGCTGTTGTGATCTAAATAAATACACTGCTTATTTTCATAACACTTGTGTGGTGTCCTTTCACTTGGTGTTCAAGGGGTATATGTGATGGTATAGCAGCTGGCTTAACACGCCCTCTAGAGTTTAGCCCGAAGACTGCTCCTATCCATGCTACTAGGATAGCTGGTCTATAAGGTTGACTTACAACCAATCATCAATGAGGGTTGTTTGGACTGATACAAAGTGCTCACTAGAATAGTGAACATTATATATCAGGCCAACTTCTCACATCCATCACCTCTGAAGCCTCTCCCGCAAAATCTCTGTTTTTGGTGGTAGAAGGTCGAATGTGTTTAACAACTTGAATGCTGGACCCTTGCACCAGGGCCCAGGTAGGGTCTTGGTGACGCTTGGCCATGGCAGAGGATCCGACTCTGTGTTCTCCCAGCCCTGCCAAAAACCTTGTCTTAAAAGACCTTCTTAGTGTCTTTCTGGGATTTTTGTATTGAGCTAAAAACTCCCACATATTTGGCCATATCCCTTATGAAGTTGTCACCAATGAGTAATCTTTGGGAGGCAGGTCCTCCTTCCTTACTCAAATTCGACCAGTTTAAGGCTGATTTTTAAGTAAAATGCTTTTTCTCCTCTCATTTGAGAGTTGTGGTTTTTGTATTGCCTAGGGGGCAGATGGTTTTCTGTGTCCATTGAAGCAACTCTTCCGGGTCAATGAGGGTATCTTTGAGATAAGCTACCTCAGCCATCTCAAACATCTTTGGCCAGTAATGTCAGGAAAACGGCCTTGGCAGGACTCTTGGCCTTTGTCAAGACATTTTCTTGACAAAGGCGATAAAATACACCGCCTTTGTGTCTAGCTCCGGTGTTGAAGCAACCTTACCTGGGAGGGAGGGGCGTGGGCACTTAGATCTTAGATGAGACCTGTCCTCTTTCGGAATTTCCTTCAGAAGCCAAAAGGAAAGGTACACAGCAATGTGTTGAGATAGGAGACACGGGATGTTTGATGGGGAGCAGGTCGAATATGCTTTCCCCAAAGGGATCCACAAAGCCCATTTTAGAGCAGAGGCCTTAGATGACTAGTTAGTCATTCACATATTTCTCACCTCTATCTCCTCAACATCCATGTTGAAATCAGAGGAATAAGAGAGGTTGATTTTGTCCTCCAATCTTCATTGCTATCGATAGGAATTTCCTGGCATTTTCCTTGCCCATCTGTAGTGCCTAAGGCACCGTCCATGTCATCGCCTATGCGTTATGCCATTTTGTTTTACGCTTGGGGATTTTTACTTCTTTAGGCAGGCTTTCACAAGCAGACTTTTTTCTCTGGGCCTTAACTGCCCCACCTCAGGGTGTCCTGTGCCAGCAACTGGCTATCCTTTCTTAGAGAGTACTTACAATATTTTATTAATTGTCTCATCCAGTGACCCCATTACCTTATCCAAGGCTTTGTTTGTAAGCCCCTCCAACCTATCCTCCATAGTGTTTCCTACAGGTTCAAGGGACATTGTCAATGGATAAGTGATTATCAAATTACTAGGGCTCTGAGAAAAAACAGCTGTTCCCACAGTTGGTTGGACTACAACTGTGAGAATTCCATGACATTTCCCAACAAGTTAAAAAGGCTATACCAGTATGTTTGCCAGTTTATCCCAAGATGATTAAAGGACCACCGGCACTCAAAGAGCGTGCCTGGCTATCTGCTAAGGGCCTTTACTTCACTTGTAATGTCCTCTTGATATGTTATGCCCCTATTCTCTTCCCTTTTTTAAGTTGTATTAATTGGTTTCAGGCGGTGCGATATCTAGGCATTGTACTGCTGAAATTATTTTTGAGTAAGCCGGCAGCTGGTGAAGAAGGGAGGGCTGCCGGCAGCTACTACAGGGAGAGAGGGGCTCGGTGCTGAGCCAATGCAGGTATCCCAGCAACCGAGAGGTGACTATGCATGGGGACTGCCATTGAGTGAGTCACTTCGAGTTCACAGCCAGCCTAAGCAAGAGCTGTCCTCTGCAAGAGGGTCTAAAAGGTAAAACCGCTCACAAGGAGAGCTTACCTCATGGAGCTCCCATTGCTTTGACAATGGGAGCGCACGCCGGCTTTTTCCAAGAAAACGGGGCCTGCTGTAGGAAGGTGCGTGAGACCGGCTTTTCAAAGAAAGTTGTCCATCTGTAAAAGCATTTTTCTCGACTTTAAAGAGCCGAAACAAATACAAGGATATGCCAGGTACAGAAGTGGGAGAGCCTCCGGCCTGGTCCTATATAAAAAATACTACACATAAAAGAACCACCCTCCTTCCTAGAGAAAAACTGTAAGAAAGGTATTAACTCAATAACAGACATCTGAGATAGAAATGAAAAGAAACTATAGGTTGCACTTCCCTAAAGGGGAGGGAAGGGATAAGGTACACTTAAAAAAAGCAGATAGGATATTACTTTAGAAAGGACTGTAGTTATCTTGTGAGCAGCAGCAACAAAGAAGGGAGAACAGTGTGTGGGGGAGTTTATACCTTAGTGAAATGTTGTTGAAATTTTAAATTCTTCATTTGTTGTTGCTGTAAGTTGGCAATAAAGGAGATTTGCATAATGTTAGCCTCTGTGTCAAGCCATAAACTCAGTAAGAAATTGGACGGCATCCTAATAGCATCTGAAAGTCATCTAGCTCAACTGCAAATTTGAGAGTTGATAGAGTAAATCTTCTCATTGGAATACACTAAAGTACAGATTTATTATGGGGAGAGCAAAGGAGTACGATTTTGGCAAATCAGAGTACTGAAATTTAGAGCATTATACTGTGGTAAGACTTAGCAGTAACCTTTTACATGAATGTTGATTCAGCTAGAGAGGCTGAAATTATTTGGAGATGGCAGACCAAACTTGTTACAAAACAACAGTAAAAAAAGACCTTGAAAAGTTGAAACATTGCTGTGTCCATGCTGGAAACGTTTTCTTCAAAAATAGTGAGAACAATGACATTTGTGAATAAAAACAAACATGAATTTTGTAGGAAAGTGCCTATTTTGGACATGATTATCCCCCACGTTTTCAAGGGAAAATGATGTAGTTTCTACTGGAAGTGCACAGGGTCCCTGCCAAACCAGGTCACCATGCCAAATCTCCATCCCTAAACGGTGCCTTTTGTTTCCACAATTTGCACCTGTTTAGCTCACATATAAGTCCCTTGGAAAAGGTACCCTTGGTTCAAAGGGCCGTGTTGGTTAAAGAGCCAGCCCTGACTACTCCTCCATAGGGGCAATTATACGTCCAAAAGTTCACGGGTTACACCCACAAAGTATCTTTTTCCATCAGCACATATGGTTTCCACTGCTTATGGTGTGATCAATACCTCACTAAGAAATCCAGAAGTATTAAGTATACCTTTTGCAAAGTCATTAGGATCCAAATTTTATATAGTTCTATCCTTTCCACAGAAGTAAGAAACTTTCTTTTACTCAGAGCCTGTCAGTTCTCAGGTGCTTTCTCTGGGTTCGCAATCATATTGATACATTTCTGTCAAGAGTGTTGCTAAATCCAAAGTAAACTCATTTATGTCAAGTACAGAAAAAGAAACTTCATTAAAAGCTCTCACAGCGTCTAAAGTGACTACTTCAGCTTGATTCTGCCTTTTGAGTAAGAAGAGAAAAAGCATCTGAAGTCTACATGAAATTTTGCTGAATCTTTACCATGTTATGATTAATAAAACAAACATTAATATTAGTATTTTGACTTCTCTTGATTATGTCAATAACTATTCTTTTAAGAGGTTGCATGTCAATATAAGCACTACAAAAAAAACTTTTGCATGGTTATTGTTTTTCAGAACAAATATTTTCGTGTCAATCTGAAATACATGTTTTAAGACACAACGTTAGAGAAAGCTGCAGTTTTGCATACTATTGATTATTACTAAATTAAGCATTTTAATCATTTCAGGAACTTTATTATGCAGACATTATTTCATTTTGATACATATTAAAAGTTATCGTCAACACAACCTCTACGTTAAGTTTGTTTCTTAAACTTGTGATTATATGCATGAGTAAATTTCATTGTTTCTCTGTCTTTGTTCACATTTACACAATTTCGGGTTTTAAACACTTCTGCATGTTTTTACGATGCAGTATAAAATCTCATGTTTTTCGACTTAGTCTGTTTACATGTTTTCCTCAAGAAATAATGATCATAAATCACTTTTGATAGCGAGAATTCATAGAGGCAATCGCTATTTAACATTTGCGCTCCATCAATTCCCTCTTTAATGGTGAATCAAGCCATCACACAATCTTGTCTGATCTTAGTCCGATGTCGGATTAGAATACAGTTGTCTTCATTTATTTCACTCTAACCAGTTCCACATTTTTCATGTCATCATAAAAATAACATTATCTCTCTTCCAATTCAATTTCTGCTCTATTTCTTTTTCACCCTCTATTTTCTTCATTTTTTCTTCTGTGTTTACATTATCAATATATTAGTACTATTATTATTAAGCCAACAGCAATTGTCGAGAATGGTGTTAGTAATTTTCCCACTAGACTTTTTCCCAGTACTGCAAACAAATTTCCCACAGACGAAAAAATCCTTTCCCAATTTTCTCCCAAGCACCATCTACTTTTAGTTCAGGTAGTTATTTTCCTAAATTAGTAATGCTGTTGACATATCCCTGCAAATCTTTACTTTTATCAGGGATACAAGGGCAACCTTATTGAATTTTCAGCATGGAACTACCTCCGCCTTCTTATCGCTCCAAAAACAACTCCAATAATTTCCGATGCACTTATTCCTCTTCTTAAGTGTATAATTTTCCTTTCATTGGTTCAACTGTTTCAATTTACATGATACATGATACATATTTGGAAACACTATTCTCATATAATATCTCCCATACCATTGTTTAGGTAATTTGTAATAAGCACTTTTCCCACAAATAAAGTATACTCCTGGAAATACAGGATCTAGTCCTGTTAAATATAGTCCCCAACCTCCTGTAAGTAAGAAGGTATGTTCACACTCAATGGAACCAATGAATTTAATGTTATTTTCCTGTTTTGCTTCTCAATATGCAAAGTTTCCTTTATGTTGCCAATCTAGTCATTGCAGCGTATGTCTCTCCTTTTTTTATATTCACCTTCCCTATGAGGCCATGTAAAACCCTGGGCGTAGTTCACGTAGTAGCACAACGCGTAGCTACGCAAAGTGCACTTGGCACTACGCGAGCTACGCGTAGCTCCGTGAACTGTGTAGTGCACTGTGCAAAATGCTGTTCGCACTGATTGCACAGTGCCGGACGCTTGTCTGCACTATGCAATCACTGCAAACCGTATCTTGCACACTGCAAGCGGTTGTTTTCTGCTGCTCGAGTAGATTTCTACTCGAGCTGCAGCTTTCTCAACTCAGACTGGTAGGTTCTCATTGCGAGTGGTCGCGAGCATACGCGACCACTCGCAATGAGAAACCTGATCTCCCCACTTTGAGAATCTCGCCGGAAGGTTTATTTTCCACCCTCGCGATCGGCAACTTGATGCTGCTGATCGCGAACGAGGAAAAAGTCTTGCCGGGATGTCATTTTACTCACTTGCGGTCACCAACTTGATGTTGAGGACCGCAAGCAAGCAAAAAATGAAGGCAACGCTACGCGTGTTTGCACTGTGCTACGTGCAATTCGCGTAGTGCGAGGTACCGCAAACTATGCAAGCGAAGCGTAGTACTTCGCCAGGGTTAGTTTTCATTTGTTTTTCAGATTTTTTCTTTATCTCCTCCCTCCAATCTTCTACTGAATTTATAAATTCATTCTATACACTTGATAAAACACAAGTAAATTACATCGATATGCACATACTGTATATATAGGAGATGTAGGATGTAAAAATTCTACTATTATTTCAGCATCTCATACATCTGGTTCTATATTTAGAATTTTCTTAACTGGAACTTCCGAGAAATAAAAATCATAATTTGAATAATAATATTGACATTGCCTTTTACAATAGAAGAAACTTGTTGGTATACAACACGATATACCATATGTTAATGGGAGGTGATGATAAGTCACCCCTTCAGGCACAGAACTAGGTAATTGCATGCACACATTACAATGTCTTACATCTGTAGTGTCAACATACTCATACAACAATTTAGTAAACATTTAGTGTGAAATTGTTAATTAAACGACCATGGTGTAAATTAGCACTTGTTAAATTATTAGTTATCACCACTCCTTCTTGTACTTTTGTCTTCTCAGTTGTTATGGTTCCATGCATTTGCATTAGAACCGATAGTACACAACCTTCGAGCTCACTGCAAAACAGAGTAAAACTCTTGCTAAAGTCAGCATTCCCAATGCTGGAGCTTGACACAAACTGTCTCGCAGTTCAAGGAAAGACTGCATGCATTCTTCATCCCATGGAAGAGAATGTGACATGTCTTTGTGTGTCAGTCTCTGTAATGGCTTGGCTATCAGGGAAATATTTGGTATCCACTGCCTGCAATAACAAACCATTGCCAAAAACATTTGAATTGCATTTTGTGTATTTGGCGGATTAATCTGCAAAATAGCAGTGATTTGATCTTTTGACACGTTCCTGAGTCCTTTTTCAATGTGATGTCCCAAATAGAGAACTTTTCTTTTGCTAGTGACGACTTATGTCCACTCACTGCCAAATCATTCAGTAAGGCAACAGTATCTGTAACTCAAGCTTCTATAGTTCCTGATGCAACCAACAAATCATCTATGTACTGCACCAGCACAGGGAAATTTGGCATTTCCAATGACTCGTAATCTCTTTTCAATATTTGATTGAAAATTTAAGGACTTTAGCATATTCCCTTATGGAACTCTGCACCATGCCAAAACACTGTATCTGATCCGCAAAGCAAATAAATATTGGCTATCCAGATGCAAGGGAATGGAGAAAAAGCTTGACACAAGAAAATCACCAAAAAACATTCAGCCTCACATGGATTCATAGCAGGATTTGGTACTATTGGACAACAAGGTATCACAATCTGATTAATTTTCCGCAAATCCTGATCAATTCTATATTTCCCATTTGGTTTTCGTATTCCCATAATAGGTGAATTACACAGACTGCCCAAAATCTCTCAGAATTCCTTGTTCGATCAAAGTCTCAATCAATTGTGTTATTCCAACAATAGTCTTGGGGCTTAAATTATATGCTGGAGGTCTTGGGTATTCTGTATTTGGTTTTACTGTGATTTGAATTGGAGCTAATCCTTTCATCAACCCAATGTCCTTTCCTGTAAAATCCCACACTTCAGGTAAGGCTGTATCTCTTAACTCATGCCCTTTTTTCTGTCATTTGTCTAGACATTTTAAACATCACATCCACACCTTTTGTATGAAATTCTATTCCTTCTGGAGTTCAATAGATGGAACAATTCATTTTGCACAACTAATCTTGCCCTAACAAATTTACAGGACTAGAATCACACACCACAAAGTTATGTAAATCCTCAAACTTTCCAATCTGTATTCGCATAGGTTCTATCACTGGGGTTGAAATCAATTGATTCGATACTCCTACTACATGGATTCTTTCTCCCGAGAGGGTTAGCTTGGGAATTTCCACAGTTCTCTCAGTGGATGGGTATCTAGAAGGATTGAAATAGATGTTCCATTGACCGTGTCGTCCACATCAGGACCATTCTGATCTACATCTAAGGATGCCCCAAGCATGCATTCCTCTTCACCTCTCAGGCTTCGTCATTGGGATGTGTCTGAGTTACTGTCATCCATCCGCAACAAATATTGTGATGCCACTTGCACATTTGGATTTTCTTGATCATTTGTATGAAAACCCAAACCACACTGTATTTCTGTACCTGTCCATTCAAATTTGGCATAGGAGCTTGAGGCATATTTTGATTCTGACCCCTTACATTCGACATTGGCTGATTCATCATGGCATTATTCACCTGTGATTGTACTATTCCATTTGTACTTGCCGCAATTATCTGTCCATTAACCTGATTAGCCAAATTATACTGACACTCGCGCTTCCAATTCATGAACTTGCCGCTACTGTAACACAGAAACGTATTTTTCAATGTCTCTTTATTTGATCCTCGTCCCATTCTTGAGGCATCAACTTCTGCATGGGATTTACCATCACACCTTTCATTCACGTGGTAGTTTGACCATTTCCTTATGTCATACCTGAAAAATCAGAATCAAAACCCACATATCCTTTCTTAGCTGCTCTCATTTTTGCCAACATCAGTTTCTCTTTTAGCTTTTTGTGACACGTGTCAATATCAACTCCACAATACTTAGAATAATTAAGTATTTAATCTATGGACTTACTCTGCCAACAAATTAAATGTTGCTGAATCATAGCACTTATCTCAAGCCTCAAACGATACACAAAATGCCCCATAATCTCTTTCTGACACATTCCCAATTCCACTATACTGTTTGAATGCTTGTAAAAGTCATAGTATGCATGAACTGACTCTTTCAATTCTTGAGTAGTCCTGTCCATTTTTACCCAATCCATTTCTTTCGGATTGGGTAAATAATTAATGACCTCATTATACTTTTTTATCACTTCTGCTGTTGGTGCACCTCTTTTAGGATTTCTTGCAGGTTCTGTATCTGGCCAATGAACGGTAATTTTACATTCCACCAATAAATCTGTTGGAACCACAATATCAAACAAAGCATCTAAATCTTTTAGCAAAACATTTGAACCCTTCACAAATCTTTCCACCTGTTTATACCACTCAGCATGGAAATACCCTCCTCCTGGTACTTCTCTCATGGGATATTCCACTGTGTCAGCCTCACCCGTTTACTTTTCTATTGTTGGGCATAAAGGCAGAACCATTGCTGCATCTTCCTTCTTTTTTGCCTATCTGCCTTCCCAACTGTCTACTTCGCCCCATTGCTTCAAAGTAGTTAATAACTCTTAAATCTGCACTCTTTTACCAGAGGGATTCAAACTCTCAAATCTCTGTCACTGAAATCCAATCGATATATTTTCTGTAAAGCTTTGGATTTTTCTACATCCACCCCATATTTCTGCGCTATCTCAGCAAATTTCTCATGTGTATTTCTTGCCTTTATATCTGTGCACATAAATAGTAATTCTTCATCACAAGATTGTGTTAGTCTCTCTGGACTAATTGTGCCAAATATCATCTCTTCTTTTTTAAAAATATTTTTTATTTCATTTTATCGAGCACAGCAACATACCAATTAAGCATACTGAAATCAGTATAACAACTGTAATACATACAGAAACAGAAACAGAAACTCGTGTTACACAAAGAACAAAAAAGCAAGTAAATCCCGATAAAGCAAAAACCAGAGACAATATAATAAAAAATTTACAAAAACAAAAAAAAGGAATAGAAGCATGTACTTGCTTTTCTTCCCAGGTAGAAATAGGCTCCCATATACCTAGCCCTAATCTTCTCCCCCTTGTATCCTTCCTTGCATATATCCCCTTCTCAAGATTATAAACAGAGAGCAATCTAGCCAACCATTGCTGGAATGTTGGTGGGATTTTGTCAAGCCATGCAATTGCGACACAAATTCGAAGGACTGCCATAGCCAAAAATATAAAATGACATGGAGGACATTGCAAATCTGCGCTATTTACTTCTAGCAGTATTATAGATGGTGTAAGGAAGATCTGAGTTTCTAATGATCTCTCTAGAAAAGATTCTATATCCCTATACGGTGGCTGCAAGCGCGGACAAGAAGCGGAAATGTGAACTATCTCAGCATCTGAGCTATCGCAGCGGGTGCATCTAATGCCCGTTGTTCCTCCCACTGTGCAATCCTTGCTGGCGTGTACTACAATGAGTAAATTGATTTGTAGTGTTGGGCCTGTAATGCCGCCGAGCATAGGATAGTTCCCCCTAGCTCTAACGAGAAATGAAAGCAATCTTGTCCTATCCCCAGTTTCTCAGCCCATTTTCTTTCGTATTTTCCAAGATCTCTAATCGCAATCAGCTCTGCATAAAACCTTTGAATAGTGCAATCTGCACTGCACTCGATAACATCCATTATCTTATTTTTCCCAAACCCTGCAGGCCCACTCTTTTTATTTGCTAGAAACCTCCTTACTTGTAAATACTTAAAAAAATTCTTTGTATCAATTCCATGAATCCCTTGAATAACAGAGAACTGACATATTCCATCCGGGTCCATCAAATCCCCCAGTTTCGTTACTCCGCGTCGCCCTCATTCTAAGAAAACAGAGTCTGCGAATATTTCTCCCGGGAGTGTGTAGTTCTTGCACAGTCGAGTATAAGCATTGAACCTACCCAATCCACTTTTTTTCCTAAACGAAGTCCAGATTTTATATGCGGCCATCAAGGTCTGAAATTTAGTTCTCTTAAAATAGCTGGGATCTGTATACTTCAAAAAACAGTTCTCTGCCTCTCCACCGAGCATTAAGGAGTATATACCTATAGACCCTAAGCTGGTCTCCGGGTCAGATGCCCCCCCCCCCCTAGTAAGCCAGACATATACTGAAGGGCTGCCGCCCAATAATATGTTTTAAAGTCAGGGGCGGCCCCGCCTCCTCTATCCCTAGGCAATGCCATATAGCGTAAAGCCCTTCTAGTTTTTCCCCTGTGCCCATATAAATCTATTAATCATTTGCTCTAATAATGTGAACCATTTTGCCTGAAATGTAAGTGGGATTGCTCTAAAGAGGTAGAGAAACTTTGGCAAAAGAATCATTTTAATTATGTTACAACGCCCTACTATAGAGAGATGAAGGTTGTGCAATCTGTCCAAGTCCTTTTTAGCCTTGGTTATTATAGGTTCGATGTTCCTATCCACCACTCTATCCAGATCTGCTGAGATATTAATCCCCAAGTAGACAATAGAGCTCACCACTCGCGTATCAGAGCACACCGCCCCATCATTCTTAATTATCTGTGTCTTAGACACGTTTAGGGCGTATCCGGACACCTGGCCAAATGTCAAAGCTTCAAACTCCACCTCTACTATGGCATCTGTAGGCCTTGGGTTAACGATGGCGACGTTGTTGGTATAAGCCAATGTTTTACATTCCGCGTCATGGGTCTTTATAGGAGGAATCCTATTATTTGCCTCCAGCTTGCGAAGTACAGGATTGATATTCAACGTGAATAGCAATGGTGAGCACGGGAAACCCTGCCTCATGCCGCTTGATTTTTAGAGGCGCCTTATATCCACCATTCATTCAAATTCGAGCAGAAGAAGCTATATACAAAGGTTGAATAGCCTTAATGAATCCCTCTCCGATGCGAGACCATTCTAGAGTTCACTAAAGATAGTCCCAGAAAACCTGATCAAATGCCTTTTTGGCATCCAGTAACATGACAGCCATAGGGACTCCTGGGACTTCCGTGGCATCAAAAAGAGTAATGACCCTGCGTACATGCAGCGTGGTGCCTTTTCCAGGGATAAATCCATGCTGAGTAGAGCTAACAAGTGCACCTATAACCTTACATAACTTGAGTGCCATAGCCTTAGACAAGATTTTTTAAT
Source organism: Lissotriton vulgaris (assembly GCF_964263255.1). Lineage (NCBI taxonomy): Eukaryota > Metazoa > Chordata > Amphibia > Caudata > Salamandridae > Lissotriton > Lissotriton vulgaris. The sequence goes on along the minus strand of NC_141695.1, from coordinate 704,897,471 downwards.
CAGAATTCATCAGGGTTATTGGTCTGTAAGATCCTGTTTCTGTAGATGGTTTCCCCTTTTTCAGAATAACTACTATGTGCGCACCTGCCCAGGAGTTTGGAGCAGAAATCCCTAGCTGAGCTTGTTGCACTGTGTCTATCAAATCTGGGGAAATTACATCCTGAAAAGTTTTATAAAATTCAATCGGGATCTGATAGGGTCCCACCGCTTTACCAGATGGGGGGCTTGCCAATGCTGTGGGAATCTCTTCAACAGCCAAAGGTGCATCTAGCGCTTCCTTGTTATCTTCAGAGAGAAGTGAAGCAGAAATGTCCCTAAGATACTCCTGGATTTCAGAGAGATCTCTTGGTTGATCCGCATCATACAGCGTAGCGTAAAACTGCCTGAATACCTCTCAGATCCCATCTGGATCTGTGAGTATTCCCCCGCTCCCATCCGAGATCCCTTTGACTTTGCCTAAAGCCGCTTTCTGCCTTGAGCGAACTGCTAAGGTATGCCCAACGCCCTCACTCAATTCGTAACATTGCTCCCTTCTTGCCAAGTAAGTAGCGGCCACTTTACTAGATATACTCTCCTCCGCTTCTGCTTTTGCACAAGCAACTTTAAGAAGTACCTGGTCCAGAGGTGCCTTAGATACAATTGCTGAATTCAGCTCCTTCTCAGCGTCTGTAACAGCCTTGGCCGGATTTCTAGATCTTAATTGCTCCTGCCATTGTCTATACAAACTAAAACTCAACGTCTCACCACGGATACCTGCCTTAAATGCATCCCAGGAGACCCCTGAAGAAGTGCTCCCTGTATTAATTTCCAAATACCCTTTAATCCACTCCTTCATATGCCGAACATAGTTTCCATCTTTTAATAATCCCCGCTCAAAAGTCCATATACGTTCATGCCTTACTACCTTTGCAATATCTAGGGTTAAGATTATCGGGTTATGATCAGAAATAATCTGAGGCAATTTCTCAATCTCATTTTTTGATAAAAAAAACAGTTAGAGATAAGGAAATAATCAAGCCTATCAGAGATCTTGTGTGGGGCAGAATAGTAGGTGCTACCAGGGTCATCAGGTTCCAGCTTTGCCCAGACATCCACTAAAGAATTATTCCTTGCCAGGCTTACGATTGCTCGACAATTCTTTTTTTCCGACCCCGGTATTGATCTGTTGGTTCCATACCCAAACCTCCAACCCCATTTATATTGAAATCACTGCAGAGAATAACTGGTGCAGACCATGAAGCTAATTCTAAATCCAGAAATTCAAATAGATCCGGGTCATCCTCAGTTGATCCATAAATTGAACCCAAGGTGACCCATTCACCATTAATCATATATTCTGCCAAGACCCATCTACCCCATGGATCTTCCAGTTTTTTTTTAACTACCACGTCCTTCATCCTTGAGAGTATAGCCACCCCTCTAGTTTTAGCCCCCAGCCTTGAATAAGCTAATTAATAAAACCCCAATTGCTCTAATAAATAACCCTTTGTCCCCTCAATTTGCGTCTCTTTCAAGCATATAAAGTCTACCCGCATAGCTTTTAAGATTGCTGAGACACATTGCCTTTTGAGATGATCATTTAGCCCACATACATTCAACGTGACTATTCGTATACTCATTACAACATGTCAGGTGCTTGTCCTAACCAGATATCTGTCAAGTCAATGCTCAGATTCCTCTTAGTACCTTCTAAGTTCCGGGCTTCTTTATTTTTAATCAGTTTATTTAGTATGCTACACCTCCTGTGCTCACTCGTGTTTCCCGAATGCCAAACTGTGCTGTGCCCCGTGTCCACCCCAACCAACCCCTGCCCCCCTCAGAGCCCACCCCCCAGAGCCCTCCCTCCCCCCTTACAGGCAAATAGGTCAGTAATGACCTATGTGTGACAGCTTGAGCCCGGAGCAAGTCATAGGTCCCCCCTCCCCTTGTAACCAACCCTGTGCTTGTGCTGTTGTTTGTACCCTCCTAAATCTTCTATACTGATTTTCCTTAATAAGCTCAATGCACCAAACCAACAAGACATTCGTCCGTCAATTCTTAGTTACATCGCAGAGCTAGATATTCTTTTCTCTTTCTTTTCCCTCAGTTCTGTTAAGTACAATTGAGCCTTAATTTCGGCAAAAAAAATCTTACTTGCCCATTAACCAGTACTTTAAGACAAGATGGATGCAATAAATAGGCGTCGCAGCCCATGCCCTGGAATGAGGGTATCAGCTGCCTTAGCTGCCATCTCCTCTCCACGGTAGCGTGACAAAAGTCTGGGTGAGCGAAGAATGTCATACCGTCAAAGGACCGCCTGGCAGCAGGTCTTGCCTTGTCCATAAGCTCCTGCCTCAGAAGATAATTGCCAACACAGACGAGAATTGGTCTGTCAGTTTGAGATGCCACATAGCCTTTCTTTTGAGTCACGGGAAAGCGATGTGTGCACTGCACTTCGTTCTCCCAATTCCATGAAGCCAATTCAGGACAGGCCCTCTTCAGCAATGCGACAACAAAAGCCCGGACATCTTGACCCTCAGCCCCTTCCGCCACCCCTAGAAGTCTGACATTGTTCCGTCTTTGGCGGTTCTCGAAATCTTCGAGCTTCCACTGCACATCTTCTATGGCCCTCTCTTGGGTTTCCTTGAATGCCTGCCATTTATTGACATCATCCTCGAGTCTTCCAGTCCTTTCAATATCATCTCTTCTACTTCCACTTTTAATTTGCTCACATCTATGCTCATATCTCGATTTGCATTACCCTGTACACTGCCAATTGGAGCTATATCTCTGTTCCAATCATGAAGTTCTTCTGGTGATGGCCCTATAGATGTGCGAGTTTCTGATCTCTGAGATGCTCCACTAGCTTCTCCTGCTCTCTGCAATACCTGTGGATTTGTTTTCTGATTTCCCATTTGCAAAAACCCTTCCATTAATTATTCACTTACCTTTACTTAGTGTTTCAAGATCCTTTTCTGTAACGCTTATCAATGGTTCTATTCCCCCTTCCATGGTGGAATGCATTTTATTATTCATCTCTAATCCACTCTCAAGAGTCTCAGTTCTTCCTGGTGTAGATCATGCTCCCTGATCTCTTGTCTTCTTGCTCCTCTCATGCAAGGAATGGGTTTCTCCCATTGTCCTATTTGGAACTGCTATTGCATGAACCTGTGAAACTCCTCGTCCTGTTTGATATAAAGGTACAATCAGACCTATAGTTACTGCTGCAGATAATGCATCTGGACTATTTGTCATGAGCTTTTGACTGTTCAGTATGCTTCTTTTTCTCCTTACATTTTCTCCTTCTTTATTCTCAGCTACCAATAGGGATACATGTGTGCACTCAAAGCAACATCTTGTCTCTATATTTTCTTCTGGAAATCACATTTTGCCTCTGCATATCGATTTAACGTTTTTCTATATCTTTCCTGACATTTCTCTTTTTCTCTTCAATGGGCTTTGTGTTCCCATTCTTCAAGAGCCTCATATTACATGGTCTAGGACCAGGTTTCAAATAATTCATTTGACTCCTCAAATTTTCTAAAATCCTTACATTAAATGCCCTGCATTATGGAAACGCCAAGGGACCATGGGCCAGATGTAGGTAAGTATATTTTACCGATTCATAAATACCGAATTTTACCGATTCGGTATTTATGAATCTGTAAAATATAAGGGGGCAGATGTAGGTGAATTCGGTAATTGAATTACCGAATCTGTGACAACCGGTATTTACCGAACCGGTAAATACCGATTCGGTAATGCCCATTGATTGCTGTGGGCATTGAAGCCCAAAGGAATCAATGGGCATTACCGAATCGGTATTTACCGATTCGGTAAATACCGATTCCAGCAAGGGTGCAGGGAGTGTCACTTTGACACCCTCTAACACCCCAAATACTGGCAGGTGTGCCATGTGGCACAAAGACATGCCCTAAGGGCATGTCTGTCTGTCACATGGCATAGGTGTGCATGCACACATGTGCATGCACACCTGGATTCGGTATTTTACCACCCAATTCATTGGGTGGTAAAATACTGAATCTGTAGGCCCATTGGGACTCAGAAGAGTCCCACCTACATCAAGAAGTTACCGAATCGGTAAAAATACTGATTCGGTAAATTTACAGATTCGGTAAATTTACCGAATCTGTAAAATATGCCCCCTACATGTCAATTACTAAATACTGGTCGGTAACGGCCGAAATCGACCGTTACCGACCGGTATTTTGTACATCTGGCCCCTAATTTCTCAGTATTTTTTACCCAATTTTCCAACCAGGTACAAGTGTAATATCCTCTCTCTAATTACATCTGTAAAGCAGGTGTACCTTCTGGAGCCACAGGCACTTTTTCTCTCGTAGGAATAGGCTCATCTTTGCGTATTAAAGCTTTTAACAGCTTAAAGAATTTCATAATTTCTTTTCTTTCAATGCTGTCTGTTTTTATTCCTGCAAACAAACTCTCTTCCGTATTTTTGTTTTTACTTCCAATTGCTGTTCAATCTCAACTACCAATCCCACTGCAGTTTCATACCAACTACCAATACCAGCACTGCACTTGTATGATGTCAGTCTATCTCCTCACTGCAACAAACCCTCCCTACAAAAACTGTTTCGTCATCTTTTTTGTCTTTTCAAAACTAATTGCACGCAAAACAAATAAAAACATAAAACAACTTCATCTGCTCTACTAAAAGAATTATAGATACCCACTCATTCAGAAAATTCTCATTCGCTTCCAGTAACACCTCGACCAGCGCAATTTCACCCTCTTTAAGTAAAACTTTTCAAAATCTCTCCAGGCGCTTTCTAAGGAAACCTCAATAATTCCAACTTGTCACACTTCAAAGTTCCCTTTCTCAGTATCGACAACAACATCTCATGCACAGCACTCACATAACAGTAGATAGCCACACTTGGTGCATGCCACATTAAGACCCACCGGTAGGTGCATATTCTGGGATCTTAGGCCTCGACTGACTCATACTCACTTAGGCCTCGATGGACCTAAGCTCAATACAACACCTACAATTTTCACAATATGACATATTACTTCTCTGGTCATAAGTCTATTTAAGTCTTTTCAAGTCACGATGTTACCATTAGTCAGAACCTTACTATTTTTTTCTAAGTTACCAGAAACACCTCTTTTTTTTAACCACGTCTCCTCAAATCCTAGTTTACTTAGTCAAACTAACTATCCAACAAGCTACCCAAAAACTGATGCAACAGAAGACTTACAAATTTTCATTAGTCCAAAAACACATCTATTATCACTAACTGGGGCCAAAGACTTACAATTTTAAACTACCATCCTAATTATCAAACCTTGGTCCTCCAATTGTAAATTTTGTTGAGCTATCAGGACTTAGATATTTAGAGAACATGAGGATAATTCCTTATGAGGACTTGGAATAAAGAAATGCCAAATATATACCTATTTCATTAACTTACTCATATACCGAGTCACCAACCTTTCAGACAAGGAAATATTGACCAAAGATATGAGACAAATATGATTTAGAAATACTCATGAAAATGAATATCAATAGCCTCAATATGAATGGAATAGTACATGACATTGTATTTTATAATCAGATTTAATAGCAGTTAACTAGTGCAAATAACCACACATTACAGAACAGATTCAAAAATGAGCATTTGCTGGATGCCTAGAGAGTGAGAGAGAACCAATAGAAATTCAAGATTCAGTTGTCATATCATACAAAGCAAAATATGGTTGAGATATAGTCCGTCTTCAATAAAGACCTGGCCAAATCATTACTGTAGCACAGCGTGCCGCAGAAGGAGTCACTTAACCCTTCTGCCGAAAGGATATTTTCTGCTTACCCTTAACAGCCAAAGCAAAACCAAAGGGGATGATGGACAGAGTGTTGAACATTGCAAGCACTCACCCCCAGTCAACTGATCTGGGTTTAATCCATCATCGTTCTTTAGCTCACTCCACCACCCCAGTTCAGACATGGCCATTTACAAATCAGTCCGATCCTGTGCCTCATGGGAACAGTCCAGCCCGAACTGCCAAGCCATGTCTTCCCTGGACCGGAAACAAGCATCCTGTGACCAGTTTCTGGCTAATCAGCCATCATCAGCCAGGCTAGCTTGAATCCAGTGGCAAAGTGAGCAAGGGACCCATGTCTGGGCATACCCTGCCAACTTAGGGCGAACAAAGCAAAACCAAAGGGGATGATGGATGGAGTGCTGAACATTGCAAGCAATCACCCCCAGTCAACTGATCTGGGTTTAATCCATCATCGTTCTTTAGCTCACTCTACCACCTCAGTTCAGACATGACCATATGCAAATCAGTCTGACCCTGTGCCCCATGGGAACATTCCAGCACGAACTGCCAATCCATGTCTTCCCTGGACCGGAAACAATGGGGCACGGGGTCAAGACAGGGTCAAGACTGATTTGCATATGGCTGAGTCCAAACTGGGGTGGCGTAGTGGACAAAAAAACAATGGATTTAACCCAGATCTTTTGACTGGGAGAGAATGTTTGCATTGTCAGCATTCCATCCATCATTTGTTTGCTGTAACTCTCTTTACCAGCCGGCAAAGTGCAGGTTCAGGACAGTCAGAAGAGTTCAGTTGTAAGGTTTGGCATTAAAATTAATTAAAGGTCAGTCTGACAGCATGCCAGGCAAGAAAAATGACAACCAGCACCAACTACTCCTCCAAAGGGGCAATTATACTTCCAATAGTTCACAGTTTACACCCACAGTGTTTCTTTTCAATCAGCCCATATGGTTTCCATTGGTTGCTCGTGGTGGGGTGTTCATGGTGTGATCAATATCTCACTGAGAAATCCAAACGCATTAAGTAATCCTTTTGCAAATTCATCAGGATCCAAATTGTATATAGTTCCATCCATTCCATGGAAGTAGGAAACTTCTCTTTAGGCACAGTCTGTCTGTTCAAAGGCACTTTCTCTTGATTTGCCATCATAATGATACATATCTGTCAAGAGTGTTGCTAAATCCAAAGTAAACCCATCGTTGTCAAGTACAAAAAATAAACTTCATGAAAAGTTCTCCCAGCCTCTCAAGTGACTACTTCAGCTTGATTCTGCCTTTTGAGTAAGAAGAGAAAAAGAATCTGATGCCTACGTGAAATTTTGCTGAATCATTACCAGGTTATGTTTAGCACATTAATAATAGTATTATGGCTGAGATACCCGCCACCCCCTCTCAACACAATCCCCAAGAATGGGATACCGGAAACGGTTCTGAACTTTTGGAAGACGGGAGGGAGTGACCCTCCCGGCCGTATTTATTAAAATATGAAACAAAATAAAACATTAAAATAACAGTTTCATATTAATGTACAATTTCATTTCCACATTGCGATGTTTGGCTAACCTTAACATATTCTCTAATACAAAGGTTCTCCTAGCCGAACTAACATCCTACAAAACATTTAACTTGAAATTGTACATCCTAACGTTTAAGGGCCAACGGCAAGGTCGTAACCAGTGTCAAGATCCCTAAACCAGACATATCCCCCCCACTTGTGAGGGGCGACCGCACAGAGGTGTACCTCAAGTGCATTTACCAATTTCCCTTGACTTGACGGGGGCCCCAATAAACTTGACGCCATTTAAAGGTCGTCCGAGGACTCGTGTGAGGTATCTAGAAGGTAGCGTAGACCCCCTCCCAAACCCCACACAACTTACCACATCTGCCGTCGCAGATGTCCAGGCCCCGGGAAATTCCCCAGGAGGGGGCTGTAGCCTCTCCTACCCAGGAAGGGGCCTTGACCGCCTTTCCTTTCCTTTCGGCGGCCCATCCTTAGAAGGGACCGCCTCCCCGTTGAGGGGCCAATGGCCACCTCCCTCGAGCGCTCCCATCCGTAATGGGTGACGCCCACCCATAGGGATCTTCCAATTACTGCTCACCGATCATGACCTTACCGCCCGACCAGAATAAATACGACAATTCTAACTAAATTACTAAATGACTAAATTACTAAAAGACAGTAATAATTACAACTTATAAAAAGGCATGCTTATAAAAAGGCATGATTACTGATCAACACTAGTGCACAATTACTTTATTTGCAAAACATATTACAATTTGACCATTCTTTATTGCATATTCAAAGATATCACGATAGTCATCACAACCTGCAAAAAATTAGGTGTTACCACATCAAACTTTATTCAAAACCACTTGCTGTCCTCAGGGGCTGGTGGGTGGGTCAAAATTGGCTCTTCGTTCCGTCTCGAGCTCACGTGCAGCGAGGAGGTGCAGCTTCAGAGCACAGGAACAAGAGGATGCTTTCTTGGCTTGTTGCTCCTTTTATCCGTCTTCAGGGCGGGCGTAAACCCGCCCCTGCCTGCCCCCAAAGGGCGTGGCCAGCCGCGTCAGTGTCTAGGCCAGCCCACTCCAGGGCGGGAAAAAGCGCGCCCCGGCTACGCCGCTTCGGGCATACCAGCCGAGACTCGCCTCCCGCCCAAGATGGCTTCCCGGGGGGATCGTGGTACTCCGCCATACGTTCGGGGGGACCGAATGGTCGCCCCTTTCCATTCGACTTCTCTTGATTAATTCAATAACTATTCTTTTAGGCAGTTGCATGTCAATAGTAGGCACTACTAAAAAAATCATTTGCATGTTTATAATTTTTCAAAACAAATATTTTCGTGTCACTCTGAATTGCATATTTTAGGAGCCTTAGAGAAAGCTGCAGTTTTGCATACTATTGATTATTACTGAATTAAGCATTTGAATCATTCCAGGAACTTTATCATGCAGACATTATTTCATTTTGCTACATATTAGAAGTTTTCATCACCAGAATCTCTACTTTAATTTTTTAAAAAGTAAACACATGATTATATGCATGAATAAATATCATTGTTTCTCTCTCTTTGTTTACATTTTCACAGTTTCAAACACTGCTGCATGCTTTTACGATGCAGTATACAATCCCACGTTTTTCAACTTAGACAGTTTACATGTTTTCAATCTGCACCTGGTTGCCCCTGTGCCGCTAGTGGTGTACTGTTGGGCCTGAACTGAACCTTGCCCAATACTGACCTTAATTTTCGAAGACTTGGCTTGTAAGTCGGTGTTATCCCTATATATGCTGAATGTTTTCCTCTTCCCATAGGTTAACATTGCAAAGTCTGAAAATAGCACTGTGTCCATTTTTGTAACTGAAAAGTATTTTTATTGAAAAACGAATTTATCTACGACAAAGTTCTGTGGTTCTGCAAAATAAATATAACAAGTATTATTCTTATAAATTGGTCTTGGATTTATTCATTGACTGTGTGTCTCATTTATTGCCTATGTGAATAAAACAAATGCTTAACACTGCTCCCTGATAAGCCTAACTGCTTGCCCACACTTCCACAAAAGAGAGCAATTATATTATCAACGTTATCCTGTGTAAAGCCTCTGGGATCCACTAGACTCTCTAAACACTATACCTCATTTTGGTATCAAATATAGAGAGCCAGCTTCCTACAACGTTATTTACATGTGAGATTTGTAAGCAAAGGTGCACCACATTTAGGAATTGTGCAAACTAAATCTCAAGTTTGTACACAAAGGATTTACAAATCAAATTCAAAACGATTTTTTATCAAAAATTACTTTTCTTTATTAATCCATATGTCAAAGAACACAGCCGACGCGTTTCGTCCCAAAGGGGACTTCTTAAGGGCTGTATTGTAACAAAAAAGACAAAATATATAAACAAATCATTAAAATTGTGAATCATCTGTAAACTCAGCCGAGCTACAAATTTACATGCTTAAAAACATACGAATGTCAGTGTTACTTTGTCTAAATCATATCTTCTGCAAAATGCAAGAGAACAGATGACATCAGACCTAGGTAATCACCAAAGCTTTCACAAACCCCTAAAAAATATAGGCTAGAAATATCATTAACCGTTATTAACGTGTACTGGGTAAGATCTAATAGATGGATATTTACAAGAACATTGCAGATCCATTTAATGTGCCCCCATCAGGGTTATCGTATTGCTGTTTTTTAGAAGTGCAGGAGTTGGTTTAAACAACATATATGTGAATCTGGAGAGACAATCCTAATGTTACAACAGCAAAGTGTGCTATTCTTTCTTCTTTTTCTTTGCAATTCGATGTAGCCGTAAAAAAACAAAAAAACAAAGGAATCATATATACAACGTATGAACAATGCCATAAGGAAAGCAAGGGTTATGAAAAGTGTAATGCAAGTGATGCCTGATGAGCCAAAACAAAATTGCAGGTAGAGCATTAGGAATTCCCAAAGTTATTATTAATATTACATGGAGACCTACCAAGATCGATAGTAGAGGCTCCTTGAGTGAAGTGGTAAGTTGTTTGAAGATGAACAAGAGCGAAGACGATAGCTGTGTTATGTACAGTCTTGGGGTCTCTATCTCCGAGAAAAACAACACAAAGAAAATATTTGTAACTAAGAGTGAGTTGTTGATCATGGTGGTCGGCCAGGGCAAGGGAAGAAGGGAGGGTAGTGCAGAAAAAATATGTGAAAGAAAACACTTACATTTGGTCGATCGGTATAATAAAGTGAGGGACACAATTTCTGTGAAACTTACGACGATTGGCAGATTTAAAAGAACCGACCATCATCAAAAACATGCAAAGCCTGAAAGCGACAGGCCACCAAACGGCAAAGATATACAAGTTCCTCAACCCATCCACATCGGCTCTGAACAAGAAACCAATGAGCTCATGGGAACAACTCCTAGGAAGGCAGCTAAACGACAACGAACAATGCAAACTGTGGCGATCGTCATCAACAAACAAGATAACCCCACAACTAGCCCAGACAAAATTCTGGCTCCTCCACAGAGCTTACTGGACCCCGCCAAACTCCACAAAGTTGGCATCACAGACTCAGACAGCTGCTGGAACTGTGGGAAAGAGGAAGGAGCCCTAGAACACCAGATCTTCAAATGCACCAAAGTCAGGAAGTTCTGGATGAAGGTGAATAGCTTTCTAAACGATATATTCAACAAAGACCTAACAATCAGCTTTGTTAGCCTGGCCACAGAACACATGACATCAGACCTAAACAGCAAAGAAGAAAGAGACCTACTAGATTTACTGCTCACAGCTGCCCTAAAAATAATCCTGACGAACTGGCAAAATACAGCCAAAGCAACCTTTAAAACATGGTTGAACTGGGTCACCTTTCTCAGAGGAGCAGACACCATAACGGGGAAATTCTCAAAGGAACACAACTCAAAGGAAGAGATGTGGGAGCTCCTAGACGTACAGCTGATGCAAGCCCAGCCCAGGATACGCAACTAAAAGCCCCCCCGCCCTTTTTTTAGCTCATCACATTATGTACTGTATATACAAATGCTGACATGTATATATTTTTTATATTTTAATAAAAATATAAATCAGGAAAAAAAAAACTGTCGAAGAAAAGAGCATTATAATCACCATATGTTAACTGTTATAGAATACAGAAATCTACGTAGACAGGTGGTTTATCAATATTCGCTAGCTATTTTTAATTAGGCAAAGCCTGGTTGATCTCTTAAAAACTCCAAGTCTCTTTCATAGTCACTTTAATGTCCCATGTCTAGGTTTAGCAATCCCCTAGAGGGAGCCCCCGAGTCGTCTGCGGTATAAGCCCGTGAAGAGGGTGTTTAACAAAAATACACTTACATTTGGATGATCGTTATAGTACCAAGGGACATTCAGTTTCTGTAAGGGTTACGATGATGGGTAAATTCAAGCTGTTAAAAAAAAAAGTATTGGAATCATCATATATTATCTGATGTCTACGTGAACAGAAGGTTTGACACTGTTAGCTAGCTATTTAAACTTGGGCAAAACATACTTGCTCTATTATATACTCCAAATCTAATTCATATAATTGGAGTATATAATAGAGCAAGTATGTTTTGCCCAAGTTTAAATAGCTAGCTAACAGTGTCAAACCTTCTGTCCACGTAGACATCAGATAATATATGATGATTCCAATACTTTTTTCTTTAACAGCTTGAATTTACCAATCGTCATAACCCTTACAGAAACTCAGTGTCTCTTGGTACTATAACGATCCTCCAAATGTAAGTGTATTTTTGTTAAACACCCTCTTCGCAGGCTTATACCTCAGACGACTCGGGGGCTCCCTCTAGGGGATTGCTAAACCTAGACATGGGACATTTAAGTGACTATGAAAGAGACTTGGAGTTTTTAAGAGATCAACCAGGCTTTGCCTAATTATAAATAGCTAGCGAATATTGATAAACCACCTGTCAACGTAGATTTCTGTATTCTATAACAGTGAACATATGGTGATTATAATGCTCTTTTCTTCAACAGTTTAAATCTGCCAATCGTCGTATGTTTCACAGAAATTGGGTCCCTCTCTTTAATATACTGATCGACCAAATTTAAGTGTTTTCTCTCACATCTTTTTTCTGCACTACCCTCCCTTCTTCCCTTGCCCTGGCCAACCACCATGATCAACAACTCACTCTTAGTTACAAATATTTTCTTTGTGTTGTTTTTCTCGGAGATAGAGACCCCAAGACTGTACATAACACAGCTATCGTCTTCGCTCTTGTTCATCTTCAAACGACTTACCACTTCACTCAAGGAGCCTCTACTATCGATCTTGGTAGATCTCCATATAATATTAATAATAACTTTGGGAATTCCTAATGCTCTACCTGCAATTTTGTTTGGCTCATCAGGCATCACTTGCATTACACTTTTCATAACCCTTGCTTTCCTTATGGCATTGTTCATACGTTGTATATATGATTCCTTTGTTTGTTTGTTTTTTTGACGGCTACATCGAATTGCAAAGAAAAAAAAGAAAGAATAGCACACTTTGCTGTTGTAACATTAGGATTGTCTCTCCAGATTCATATATATGTTGGTTAAACCAACTCCTGTACTTCTAAAAAAAGCAATACGATAACCCTGATGGGGGCACATTAAATGGATCTGCAATGTTCTTGTAAATATCCATCTATTAGATCTTACCCAGTACACGTTAATAACAGTTAATGATATTTCTAGCCTATATTTTTTAGGGGTTTGTGAAAGGTTTGGCGATTACCTAGGCCTGATGTCATCTGTTCACTTGCATTTTGCAGAAGATATGATTTAGACAAAGTAACACTGACATTCGTATGTTTTTAAGCATGTAATTATTTGTAGCTCGGCTGAGTTTACAGATGATTCACAATTTTAATGATTTGTTTATATGTTTTGTCTTTTTTGTTACAATACAGCCCTGAAGAAGTCCCCTTTGGGACGAAACGCGACGGCTGTGTTCTTTGACATATGGATTAATAAAGAAAAGTCCTTTTTTTTCAAAACCGTAAGAAAAGTCCTTTTTGATAAAAAATCGTTTTGAATTTGATTTGTAAATCCTTTGTGTACAAACTTGAGATCTGGTTTGCACAATTCCTAAATGTGGTGCACCTTTGCTTACAAATCTAATTGTGTTCAAGTTCTGTACAGAACTACCATTGTGATGGTGGGTGGATATCGGTGTGTACACTGTTCCCTTCCTCAGATTTAAAGGGAAAATATTAATTTGGTTATTGTGGTCAGGTGCTTCGGTAGAGAAGGCTCCACCATCCTTTTGGCTTATTTGTTATTTACATGTGTGCAGCAGAAATATGAAACAAAGAATGTGCAGGGTGAGACATCCATTTTAAACAAGATGGCATTGAGGCCCAGTTAGCATAAGCCAAGAAAAGGCACTTTAAAAGCTCAGAGAAAAATGGTTTCAATGGCAATAACAACAGATAAGTTGAAAAGTGTTAATCCAAGTGTAGATCCATATTCTACACTACATTAATAATGCTCTATTTTGATAAGTTCTCAAAAACTCCCACAACAACATCCCTAGAAGCATTTCATTCACTATGGAGCACATAGGCACCAATAAATCAGGGGTGATGTGGGATCCCTGTCTTCACCTACCCCAAACCCCATTTTCTGATGGTGGCTTACTTATCCGATAGGTTTGACATGCGAGGCATATGAAATGGCTCAATATCTCTGAGAGGGCATCATCTGAAGGGGTCACCACTAGTGCTGTCCTAATGTAAGTTGTAGTTAATTTACTAGCACTACCACTCTGCTGTTAACTTAAGGGCAGTTTGGGCTGGTGGTTCGAGGATTTATCTGCCTACGCTTCAGCAAACCAATGACACAAGAGAACAGCATTTGTTAACAAAAATTGTTAACCACTATTACTGGCGATGGGATAGCAAGCCAATACAGCCACTGTTGTGATGGTAGTCTTTTTTATTCATGTTAGAGAAAAAATATCTAAATGACTACAATTGTATGTAGTCAAGTTTTTTAATAATTCTGCGTGTTGACTTTTGATAAGCTCAGAGCTTTTGCAGGTAGAAGGGATGCAAGGACAGGAGTAGATATTGTGCTTTACAGCTGAATGTTAAAAGGGGCCAATGCTCTGTTAAATTATGTAGCAGGTGTTAGGTGCTATCTGTGGTACCTATTTGGAGAGGTAGGCATCCTCAAATAAGTGGAGGAAAAAAGATTCTGATGTTAGTGCTACCAGTGAAGGATTACAGAGCACCCTAAAATGGTGTGTGAATAAATATGGGTGAGTGTATCTCATCCACAGTTCCTGAGGCACTTGCACATTCAAGCAATCAAGGTGGTACCAGGCACAGCTCCTGCAGTGTTAGACGAACAAGCATATTACCTCCTCGTCAGACCTCCCCGTCACAGTCAGTAACTCATGAGCGATAGCTCCTCCCCACAGAGGTTCCAAGCAAAGCTCCCTTGTCCAATCTCTTCCTACCAGGCCACACCCACATCCTGTGGCTCATAACCCTTGCCCAACTGCAGCACATTCTGTTGTTTTTTCTTGCAGGTGGTCCAGCGAAGCTCTCTGCTGGGGGTGACTGCTAAACGGCCTCCAGTTCATGTTTTCAGGTAAGTGTGAGGTGGTCAGCTGTAGCGACTGTTGTGTTGAGGTTTGCTTGCGGTCCCTACTATAACGGGACTATGCAATCCTTGCTGGCAAGCCTGTTCTCCCTTCAGGTCACCTGGGGTGTGCCTGATGGGAGAAGGGGGAGGTGTTTGGCTTCTCAGGGTTTTTTTCCAAATGTAAATGTGTGTTTTCAATCTGGCAGGTACAGTCCCTGCCCTCAGCGGGACCTCCTCAAGGGTTTTTTGACTTTATTTCAGCAGCCCGTTGCCAGCACGCATGGGGCGTGGCGGGGAGGCCCCTCCTCGGGGGGAAGGGGTGCTCAGCAATTGCTGGCCTTGATGTCTTGGGGAGACTCGGGTACTGTTGGCACGGAATCGCGGTTTCCTCAGTTTGGATGGGAGTCTCGGCTGCAAAGCTAGCTGCAGTGCGGTAAGTCTTTACTGTGGTGACACGGCAGGGCTCTCAGGCCAGGCCGCGAGATGCAGTTTGAACTCTTGCCACCATGCGAGGGGCTGCTGTGTTTGCAGGAGGGAACCAAAGAGCTGTAGCTCAATAGTTAGCTCAATAGTAAGTGTACTACCTTTGGTGGCAAAGACTTTGGCAGGACAAGGGTTCAAAACCCACCAATGCAGTCAAAATTTTATATGGATGTAAAATGTTAAACAGTGCTTTTAAAAAGGGTGGACCCTGTGTGTGTCTTGGAGTTCCTGAAGGATGGCTTTGACTTGTGCTCTGGTTGTTGAGGAGTTGTTTCCTCAAAAAGCACATGGTTAAGTCCTTTGCACCAAGTTGGGATCTTCCTTTGGTGCTGAAGACTTTACAGTCCTTTGAGCCTCTGGGAGAGGTGTTTCTGCATTTTCTGACACTCAAGGTGGTTGTTCTTGTCTCTATTACCTAGGTCCGGTGGGTTTGGGAGTTGGGCTCCTTGATTTGTTCTGAGCCCTTTTATAGGTGTTTTCCGGATCGGGTCATTCTCCAGCCTGATCCTTCCTTTGTTCCTAAGGTTCCTTCCTCGTTTCACTGCTTGGAAGATCTGGTTCTGCCCATGTTGTGTCCTGATCCTCTGTCACAGGATGAGGTGCGGCTTCACTTTTTGGATGTTAAATGGGCTCTTGGAGTGTGCTTGGTTTGTACTCGTCCTTTCCGTTAGGTGGATTCCCTTTTTGTGACCTTTGGCCTGGAGGGCCAGCGTCTGAATCTTTCTGGTGAGACTCTTTGTCGGTCGGTGGCTGGGGCGGGCTGTGGGGTGGCTTATGAAGCAAGTGGGAGCTGGTGCCAGGGTCAGTTCAGGGGAGATCGACTCAGGGGTGGCTGCATCCTGGACTTGTTTTCAGGGGGAGTCTATTGCTGAATTCTGCCGGGCCACTACTTGGAAACCTCCACAAACCTTTATGTCCAATTATGGTTTGGTGGTGGGTGGGACTGTATCTACTAGATTTGGGAAGGCTGTATTGAGTTCTGTGCAGGTGGAGGGACTTTCTGCTTTTTGTGTTAACAAAGTCTGTTTTCTGCTCTATGGTAAAGCTGATTTTTACTTTGGTATCTGCTCATGAGTTATTGACTGTGACTGGGAGGTCTGACGATGAGGTATGACCGGTTACTTACCGGTAATATTCATTACTCCGAGACGTAGACCTCTCCGTCACAGTCCTAGTTCCCATCCCCCCCCCCCTGGTCAGCTTCTTGTGCTTTGTGGTACAGGATGTGCTGCAGTGGGTCAAGAGTATGAGCCACAGGATGTGTGTGTGGCCTGGAGGATAGGCATGGGACCAAGGTAGTTTTGCTTGGAATTTCTGTTCGGTGGAGCTAGCGCTCATGAGTTAATGACTGTGACGGGGAGGTCTACGACTCGGAGTACGGAATATTACTCGAAAGTAACCTGACAAACTTCGCCTCTGCACAATGTGCAATATTTAGAAATAGTAAAAGGCACAAAACAAATAAAATGGCTTCTTGGAAAAGAAATATCTACAGAGTAAACACCCGATTTGCAGATATTTTGCTGTGACTTACTCTTGTAGTACCCCTGGCAAACTTCTAATTCTAGGAGTAAGCAAGCATTAGTCTTTCCTTAATCATAGAATTCAAAAGTCAGCCCCCTGATCTACAGGCATAAGTCACAGACACTCATAGCAGATCTTTCTGAATCGGTCCCTTACTCAAAGACATCTCCTCACTCAATTTTGATGCAGAAGTGCAATGTTATTCACAGAGTTAACCTGTATTTTGTTTTAAAAGGTGGGTCATTACATTACGTTAACATTTTTATAAAGCGCTATTGTCAAGGCATCTTAGCTCTATGCGTTCCTACTGGACAGGGCTGAAATAAATCTACTAATAATGAACAGAGAAAAGTGAGGTCTTTAACAATTTTCTGAACAAAGAGATACTCGATTGTGATCTAAATGCAACAGGTAAGCAATTTCACGGCCTCTGCAAACAGGTGGTGTGAGGTTCTGGGTGCCTGTGGATGGTACTAGGTGCACAACAGGGACTGGTCCCCTGATGTGAGCAGAAAAGAGGTCGGTTGATAAAGATCGACAGTGATCTCACATGCATGTTGAAGCAACATGAATCCAGCACCAAATACACTAACTAAAAGGTGGTTTGGGGACCAAGGACTGTGGCAGGTGAATACTGTCAAACATTCAGCGGCTCTGCTTGAAAACTGCAGGCTGAAGGTGTAGGATCACGTAACTGGCAGAAGAGATGGATTACGAAGCAGGCAATCCCTATCTGTGAACCTACACAGCTATCTCATATGAGACACCCAATTGTATGTACTGATTTTTATATTTGAGCTTAGCATATCCTACCTCAATACATGTAAGCATAAATATACCTAACTAAAAGGAACTCTGTCAGCTGGAACCATATCATGAGAGTGGCTGACAGCCCAATTTAGGGCCAGATGTACCAAGGGATTTTCCAGTCAAAGGATTTGTGATGACAAACTCCCATTTTATTATTCGCTAACCCCATTTTTAAAGTCTGTAAAGTGTTACTGACGTGCAAAGGGGGTTTGGAAACGGTTACAAATTCAACATTTGGTGGAGACATGTTTAGGGCACTCCTTCCAAAGTGCAAATCAGTAACATACATATCAAAGGTTTAGGCAACCACTGCCAACTCTCAAAGAAGAATTTCCAAACCGGTTTTTGAAGCAGACTGTTTTGTTAAAAAAAAAACAATTTTGAAATGCAATCACAGGGATGGTGGTCGGCTGTCACATGAAGACATGGACAGTTTTAGGGCAGCTCGACCGGTGTAGCTGCACCTGGCACTGATGTCGGGGGTGGCGGGCGCTGTGTTAAACACAGAAATAACTTGTTGGGTACAGGTACCTGCTGTAGAGTTTCCTGTGTATCCAAAAGATTTCAGGCACCCGCGATTGAGTAGCCCTGCATCCTTACTATCGGTTATTGTACCGGGCTATCTTGAACGTCTCTATATTCCCGATTGTGGTCCTGCCTGACGTTCTTTGACTGGCCAAACCTTGGCCCTTGTTGAGTCTTACACAAGCACATTACTAACCGGAATCGAATCCAAGCTGACCCCAACAGGTCACAGCAACAGCCCGCCCGGATATTCCTGTGACCGGGTACTCAATAAGCCTTGAACCCCTTGGCTTCCCTCTTGGCAAATGAGGCTGCTTTACTTTTAGGCATACATTAAATGTCCTGATGAGATCCGTAGAATGTGTTAAATGGATCGAAACGCCGTAGACAACTATGAGCACCTTATACACATGGAATGTTTTATTTGCCCTTTAAAAGTGTGAAGGTGTCAATATTGTTCTGTTTTATAATCAAAACTGTTCGATTAACAAGTTTACAGAACGTTAAGCTCTTGCCTAAGCCCTTTTGTTTGTTCCCTTTAATTGTTCCCTGTCCTGATATTTCTTGTGTGATTGACTGGGTACAGGCTTGTGCCCTGTCTTGTATATTGTGTGTTATTCATGTTTTACATTGACTGAAAAGTAAATACCAAGACCTCTGCCCGGCTGGGCATGTCGTTTTCAAATATAGCAACAACTTTGTCTATATTTATTGATTAAGCATTATTATTTGTAAGGGACCACTGTTGCCTTAATGCAATCCTAACATAGCACAGTGACTAGTGAACAGTCCTCTAAGAGCTGCATGCAAACTGCATAGTATGAGTTAGGAGGTTGTGAGTTTTACCCAGTCTTTCATTATCTACTCATAGGTTGCTGAAAAGGGTTTGTTAAGGTAAAAATACATAGTTAAGCATGACCCCAAACAGTGCTTTTAAACAAAGAGAGGGGCTATGGAGAGATGAGGGACACTGGTGGGGGGTGGTAGTGAGAGAATCCGTGAAGAAGGAGATCATGGGGCGGGTAAAAAATAAATTGTCGCACCAGGCGCCATCATGACTAAAGCCAATCCTGCTTGGAGGCCACTGTCCCTGTGACTGTATCCAATAGCAGGGGGGCAAATTACCACTTCCCTACTTTATTAAGCAGGTCGTTGTGAGACTCCCTACCATTCATTATGTTGTGAACCAACCTATAAAGTCAATTTGCAAAACTAGATACTGGTCGCAATTTGCCACCCACCTCAGTATATTTGTACATCTAGCCCTTATCTCTTCTGTCCACAGCACTAAACACGCTGGGTCTCGCAGGCCGACCTTTACAAAGGGAAAAGTGAAACTGCTGGTGCCAGCATTATTGATGCTGCCTGCTGAAGCCCCCCACTTTGCAGAGATAGTCCACACACAACTACGTGTGACTTTAATCCCGGGGAAATACAGAGGAACAAGAATGATGTAAGGTTGTAGGTTGACTGAAAATGGGTGTTCCGGAGACAGAGAATCACCTGGTCACCCTGTGAGAGACGCCAAACACAAGCAGAGATCCGGTACCAGACTGTTTCCTGGATAATCCCTGAGTGTTTCCAAGATGTGCTGGATCAAAGAGATCTTGTAAATTGTCCCCGGCTAGCATGCTGTTGCTAAGCCAGACGCTAAGTAAGCGGGCTGATATCAATTAATAATAAAGGCGCTGTGTAGATGCAGGCTCAGGGCTTGCATATTCGGAATCACGAGGACATCATTACGAGCCGCGACGGTAGGATCTGCACTAATCATTTCTCGCAGCCGAAAAGTGTGTTTGTAAACAGTAAACAATTATTGAGCCGCCAGAAGCCGCGCGCCATCAATAAACGACTGGATCCATCTGTCACCTTAATTGCCAGGCTGCACGCGCGCTCCCGGCTGCGGAAGCATCACGGAGGAGAGGCGCTGCAAGCCCTCGGCCGACGTGGGCTCTATATGACGCCCAGAAGCAAAACGCATGAGAGAAGGACGGAGAAATAGGGGTAAAGGATAACTGACATGCCGCAGTTGAGGTCACTATCACACAGTAAATCATTGCTGCCACACCTGGGAAGCAGCACCGCATATACACTGATTTTATCTGTGGTAAGCAACATCATTCTTTAGATAATGTGGTCCCAATTCTCAGAACTGATTATAAATCAGGCCTTTTTAAGAGTGCAAGACCAATTTTGCTCGTCTCAAGAGTTAGTTTTGCACGAGTAAAATGATTTACTTACACAATAATTTTCGTACGAATAAATCTATGGGCAGCGGTGGTTGGAGGCACATTTGCCAGCGAAAGCAGTGACATCAGCGGATGAACAGGTGTCTCTTATAGAGGCTGGAAATGAGCCAGTACAAGATGCGCATTTATCACATTGGCCCTATAATTCGCTGTCTTTTACATCATTTAGGCAACCCTGCTGCACAACTTGGTCTTTCATTATGGTATAATTCCAGTGACCCTGGTTATGGATGCTAAAGATAACTTTAGGATGAGAAGGGGTGCGAGTACCCCTGAGTTGGACTAAGATTACTGTAGACGAATCAAGTTCTGTAAAATATAAATGTAACAAAATATGATGTGCAGAGATGGCATGCAAGTACAATGAAAGTTACAGTGACTAGCTACTTCACAAATAAAATGTGTTAGGTGTAGGGATTTTCACAGTTAAGAAAGTTAAAGGTTAAGCTCGACATAGTAGTTTTGGTTCTTATTACTAGTATTCTTGAGACTTAGAAAGCTAAGGAATAAATCACTATTATTTTAAGCATCAACCATGTATGATTGATAAAAATGGGAAAATTACTGAGCTTAGTTATGCATTTCTAGTCAATTGTTAGTCTTGTTGGTACGTTAATCTTGTTGAGAGAGTTAGCACCCAAGGATTGGTCAGAATAGGGTTTGAATTCAATCACCGCAAACTCACAACTGGGATCCTCGCAACCTGTGGTGCTCTGTCGTCAGGTCGACTGATCTTTGCCCCCATTTTGGAATGGAGCTAAAAAAATAGCACAAATCATGTATATCACAACTGTCAGGTTCTAAATTATCAGTCAATGACGAGAAGTTGCAGAAGTTTCTAAATCCTTTATTTATATTTAAGGAGTTAGTATAGCTTTTGTTGTTTTTATTCAGATTAGTTCAATTACAGAAATGTGGAGAAGAGGTTTGATTAATGACAGCATAAATCAACAGATTGTGCCATAAAGGAATTAGTCTCTATTCAATCTAAGGAGCCTAGCCTACCCTATAAAATACCCCCTGGAGAGTCTCTTCTGGAAAAGAACAAGATTTTCAGAGAATAGATAAAGTCTTGAACTTCCCATAACGTTTTGTTGTGAAAACTCAGTCGCAACCGTTAAATAAATCATAGATGGAAGAATGATTGCAACAGTAGCATTGATCAAAGAGTGTTAGGGAAAAGAAGGGTAAAAATAACTGTCAGCAGTAGCTTTCATTTATTAGGACAGACCACCTTAAGCATCAGGCGTCGTGCAAGGTAAAAGGGTCTTCTCCATAAGCCTAAGCGAAGTGAGAAGTGAGGAACTCTCAGCTAGGAGCACCTGATTATAATTAAGGCTCCCTGTTTCACACATAAATACAGACAGATAACCATGTGTTTTCTGTCTGCATTTGTTTTTAAAAGTGGATAAATACAGAAAATTGTGAAGCTTTTAAGTGACTCTCTGTTTTGTCTTTCATGAATTACAGACCAACAACTGAGGCGAGAACAGCTTGAGAAAAAACAGGATGACATTTCTTTAAATAACTGCATGTGTCAATATACGTTTGTGGTATAATACTAGTATTTACCAGTGGATATATTGTTATGTAATATTTGGCTGCTACAAAAGCTAAAACACAACAGACATCAAAGTATGAATGTGCGTTAAGCATGGGTGAATTTTGCTAATTCGCAATTTACGGATTTGCGAATTTGCAATCCGCAAAATCCGCAAATTTGTGCGAATTTGCGGATTTTTTTTGTGCGTGTTCGCGGGGCGATTTGCGTGTTCGCGGGGCGCTTTGCGTGTTCGCGGGTTTTTTTTGCGAGACTGCTCGTTGTTGTGCCCTTCTGCCCTCTGCCCCACTCGTTTTTGTGCCATTCTGCCCTCTGCCCCATGCGTTTTTGTGGCCTTCTGTACTCTGCCCCACTCGTTTTTGTGCCATTCTGCCCTCTGCCCCACTCGTTTTTGTGCCCTTCTGCCCTCTGCCACACTCGTCTTTGTGCCCTTCTGCCCTCTGCCCCTCTCCTGTTTTATTTTAGAATGGCGCCGGCAAGCTGCCAGCGCCATTCTAAAATAGTTACTAAGTTAGCTTCATCAGGAAGCCCTAATAGATAAAATAAAGCAGGTGCTCGAATTCAGTTAAACTCGAGCACCTGCTTCTATTAGTGCGTCCTGTTGAAGCTAACTTAGTAACTATTTTAGAATGGCGCTGGCAGCTTGCCGGCGCCATTTTAAAATAGTTACAAGCTTGAAGCTTGAACTTTTGCCCCCCGGATCCGTTCCGTTCGCGGATTCGCGGATTTTCGGCAAATTCGTGGGAGTTCGCGAATTGCGAATTTGCAGAAAATCCGCAAAATCCGCGAGCGGAACCGATTTTGCGCCCATGCTTAGTGTGCGTCTATTAGTTGAATAAATATGGAAATGTACAGTTTTAGAATTCATGTATACGCAAATTACAAAATAAAAATGGATAAATACAGATAAAATGGCCCAAAAATAAATAAGTATAAATACAGATGGAAATGTTAAAAAAGTAAATACCATTAAACCGGGAGCCCTTATTAAAATATGAAATACACAAATAATGTAACAAAAATTAGTAGGTGTAAGTCGTCTTCAACTAATGGAAACCACTCGTCTGATGGTGTTGTCAACATCCTTTGCTTCTCCTCCTGTTTGCCATGGTAAACATTGATGGCAGTACCTAGATTATCTAATGTTGCAATGTAAAATAAATGGGAGAAAGTTCTCATGAGAATCTTCAGGCCTAAGCTGTTAGCTGCGTTCAAAGTCGAGACGTGAAGACAAAGGGCTAGTCAAATTTATTGAAACAAATCTATTGACAATGTCCTCAATAAGCATGCACATTATATATCTAATTTGTTCTTTGTTCTAGTAGTCTATTCAATATAAATCAACAGCAAATTCACTGTTAAAGCAGGGTGAGCTAATTTGGTGTGATGAAGCAAAAGAATATATTTTTGAAGTCAGCACATTTTCAGTAAAATATTGGCGCTAGACAAAATATTCTAAAAAAAAAAACGCCTATTTAGCTGTGAGTAGGAATCAAAAGGAAATACTTTAGGCCTAGTAACAGAAGCACTTTGAAAATGATATCCTATTGCATTTTGCACTTCACGTTAATTTTCCTACACATTTAAAGCAAGCACATTTTTCCTACGTATGATTTGTATATCAAGTACTTAGAAAAGTTCTAATGCATTCTAAATTGTAATTCTAATGCGTTTATAAAAGTCTTATTCAATTTTAAAAATGTATTTTTAACAAAAGTGTGTATTGCATGGGATCCAGGATGTTATATGTAGCATAGTCAATTATTCATATCAGTCGATTTCAGGAGGGCTACCCTTCAGATCTGAGCTGGAGTTTCTTGGCAGAAACCTTTCAAATGCCTACAAGATGAAAAAGTCAAAATATGTGAAATAAGTTGAGGAAATATATATATAGAGTTTAATGCTATCACACTTTGCTTTATTATAAATTACCTTTTATATAATCAGCTGTACCGGTTCACCCCTCACAACTCGGTTAATATCTTCTTTCTACTTGATTACTTTGTAAATCTTGAGTAGACAGCGCATGCAATGTTTCCTTGAGACTTTTCTGCTTTCAAGCAGTGGGATCAGGGGCCACCTCTTGCAGACCATTTGTTGCTTCATTGTCACTCTTAATCCCTTGCTTCTTAGTGGTCAGCTGCTATAGGCTTTGTTCTTCTTCATGTGTTATTCCCTCCCCTGGAACATGAATACATTACTTGTGACCTTCCACTGATCATTTTTAAATGCACTACTTTTTTCATTGTCTTAAAACACTGTACCTGAGTGTTCCTTTTGAGCTGTCTCCCTTGTGCACTTGTCCCACCTTCCATGTTCTTCCTGCTCGCCTGCCCTCCGCTGTCTCCTTCGTTGCCTCAGCCCCTCCCTTCTACCATCTGTTGTCAATGGACTTGCTCCCAGCACCTCCCTCCCTCCCATCATTGTTCATGTCACCCTTGACTCCTCTGTCTTCCCTTCATGTTGCCTCCTGCCACCTCTCCGCTCTGAATTACCTCCTGGCCTCCCTCCCTCTATTTCACCTTTTGCCCCCTCTCTCCCGGTGTATGGCCTCTCGAACCCTCGCCCTCTGATGTTGCCCCGCCTCTCATCCCATAATAAACAAACAAAAAAGCATTGTGACGCATCCAGCACTTGCCGCGTCAAAGTTATTTACTTCCCACACCCTCTCTTGTCCGTGCTACTCCCTCACATTCCCTCCCTCCATGTTGCCCCTGCCCTGCAAGCAGTAAAAAAAAATATGACTTGGCCATCCTGGCACTTTTTTCACTTTTAGCTATGCTGCACTGCAGCCATGCTGCTGTATACCATGGACACAAAAAGATTGATAAAGCCAATTGCTGTCTCTAGGTGAGACCTATTGGTTTTGCAAATGCTTGTTTACTGGAGAAGGCCTATAATAGTAGGGCTGGGCTCAGGGCAAGATATAGTAAAATCCAGGCACGTTTTTAGGATAGTCATAACAAATGTGTATGTGGAAATGTTACATGCAATGCATTTTAATGGAGATTATTTGCACATTTATCTGAAACACCAAATGGATCCTACTGTTCGGTGGCTCAACATGCCCCTTCCCCATAGAGACATTAAGAAGCTCACCACTATGGCTTGAACGCTGGTGTTTTCTCCTAATACAACAACTGTATCAAAGTTTGTTGTACGGCACACCAAGCAATCTGGCAGTTCTAACCACCTGCAAGATGGCGCCTCCAAGAGGTTCCTTGTTATAACAGTGAGGACGATAAAGAGATTGCACACCGGAAGAGCAGAGCACAAACGTGCATCTCTTTTGTGGGAGCTAGGGCACGTCATAACGTGCCTAGTTTCACGTCTTGAAATGGTGGCGGCACTGACGACAACGGAGGCGGAAGACAGAGCTTATTCCTTCCAGTTTTTTGCTGCATCACATTGCATTAGGCAGACTGCGCTAAGATGTCCTTTGATGTAACACGATGTGGCACAACATGCCCCGGTGCTGTGCACAGTGAAGCACTGAACATTTAGGCAGAGAGGCAGAGAAAGAGAGATGTTATTGTAGCGTTCTCAGAAAATGTGACACCCTGCCTACTGAAAAGCAGTTAGATTGATTACTTTGACCATGCTACAATAAGGTTTTCTTTCTAGACCAAGGCCGCTTGGGCGTCTTACCATTTTTTACGAAGGAAAAGATCTGTAGTAATTACAGTTTATTTCACCAGGCAATAAGGTTTGTTTCCCTGAGCTCAATTCCGGGAAGGAATGGGTGTTGTATGAGCAAACACGGATTCTTCAGTGCTACTCATGATGCGGGGTGAAGGCGACCGATTAACAATGATCCCGTTATTGAGTTACCAGTACAAAGGGCACGGGCCGGGAAGTGCACGCACTAGTGGCAACATAGCGACAATCTGCTTCTATACAGCAACATTTGCTTATTAGCTTCTTCATTTATCTATTTTTCGATATAGGCATTTGCTACAGCCCAGAGAACATGTTTACCATTATTACAGCAGCAGCATTTTCACCAGCGCATAAGTCCACCTCAGAGATGCCATGGACCTGTCACCTGTTCCAAAACCGGCCCCCAGCCGTGCGGCGCACCGGGGGATTGCCCGTTGCCCGCTACAGCTGTACAGCTGTACCTAGGGCAGAGCTGCGGCGCCAGCACACTTATCGTGCCCAAACTCTCAAAAGTAAACAAGTGGTTTTATGCACAGAGGTTCAACTCCTCCTTAACCCCTCCCCTGCTGATGACGGAACCGCTCCGTCATCAGCTACGGTTGGGCTGTGCTGATGACGGAGCGGTTCCGTCATGGCCCGGCCACCGCGCCTGCGCGGCGCTGATTTCGCGCCTGCGCAGCAGGGTATACACCTGTTACAGCGCAACTTTTACAACTACCTACTATTACAACGCAACTTTTACAACGCAAACCATTACAACGCATTGCGCTGGGGGGCGCTCTAGGATAGGGAATAAGTATAATTTACTATGCAACACCTTCCCTAGTGTCCACGGGGACTGGAGTTAGAATAGTAAATTATACTTACCACTATCCAGCACCTCAAAGCGCTATGCGTTGTAATGGTATGCGTTGTAATGGTCGCGTTGTAATAGTAGGTAGTTGTAATGGTATGCGTTGTAACATGGTACATCCGCGCAGCAGTTTTAATGAGCGGGCGGGTCATGACGGAACCGCTCCGTCACCAGCACAGCTCAACCGCGGCTGGTGACGGAGCGGTTTTGTCACCAGCATGCGGCCGCCGAGCGGCCGCCACGCCCACTTAGCGCTGCGGCGGAATAGCCGCCGCAGCGAAAGGGTTAATAGAGCACCATGACAATTAGCCTGTTCTTGTGTAGCTTCTACCCGCTTGTTTTAGACTCTTCAATTGGACCTTTCAGGGCTATGCTTCTTGTGTCAGTTGCTACTGTTGACTGTTTTTGTTCACGCTGGGTAGTTCTGTGACTTTACAAGGACTTTAGTTTTCACTGCTGTCAATGCATTTTTGCTGTAGGCTCACACTTCATTCATTTCATGATTTCCTCCTAGCATATTTATGGATGAAATCTTTTTTATTGAACTAGAGCATAAACACATATTCTCAGTTTATAACAGCTGGCAAGAACTGCAAATCATTACATCAACTTTGACTTAATTCGAGCACCTTGAAAGAGCGCTTACAGTACTCTAAATTGTATTGGTGCACTATACTCATGGTTTAAACGCACTCACATTTATTTTTGTCGTTTGCAGTGTTTCAGGATTATTGAGAGGCATTTATTCAAAGTTATATTAGCATTGAAATGTAGTGCACACATTTAAGTAGGACTTTGTATGTATTAAGAAACCTATAATTCATGTATGAAAAATGTGAAGGATGAAATACTACTCGTGCAATGTAATTTGTCTTTAGTTTAAGTTGCCTGAATTGTAGGCCCAAAGTGCAGGCTGTTTTGAGTTCCGTTTCTCCTTGGTTGCTCAAGAATTATACTAAATGAATTATTTTGTGCTCAAAGACAGTATGTTCTCAACCCACTGAAGGTGCAGGAATTCAACCTTGTTATTCTTAGATTTAAGGAGATACCCGGAATGTCTTTGAAGAAGTCTGGAAGGCAAAAAGGGAGGACTCCTTTCGTCTTTGGCCTGAATCTATGACAAAATATCGACTACAAAAATATCTACCTACTAAAATATAGCAACAAAAATATCGATTACATTAATATCAAAATCCTATCTCTAACAAGGTAAGTACAAAAATATCGAAAAAAAATATCGTTGAAAAAAAATCGTTTTTTTTTTTTATAAAAAAAAATGGAATATTAACAAAATAATACTTATA
This sequence comes from Lissotriton vulgaris, assembly GCF_964263255.1. NCBI lineage: Eukaryota > Metazoa > Chordata > Amphibia > Caudata > Salamandridae > Lissotriton > Lissotriton vulgaris. Next base: position 704,869,581 of record NC_141695.1, on the reverse strand, counting down.
AATGTAATAAACATAGTTAAACATATATTATAACATTTAAAATTAATAAATAATGTAATAAAAACTAATAATAATAAAGATATAATACATAGTATATACTTCATTAATAATACCTCTAATAAATTATTTTACTAACTTATAAATAAATGAAAATATAATAAATTACAAATACATTTATATACATCAAATAATAATATAAATATCAATTAATAAAAACGTAAAAAAATAAAAAAATTAAATACATTTTGGATAGCGTACGGGTAAAAATTACTATTCCCACTACAGAGAGTGCAACAGTAGGGAAAGTGTTGGATAGCGTAGGGGTATCAATTACTATTCCAACTCCAGAGAGTGCAACAGTAGGGAAAGTGTCGGATAGCGTAGGGGTAAAAATTACTATTCCAACTCCAGAGAGTGCAACAGTAGGGAAAGTGTTGGATAGCGTAGGGGTAACAATTACTATTCCAACTCCAGAGAGTGCAACAGTAGGGAAAGTGTTGAATTGCATAAGGGTAACAATTACTATTCCCACTCCAGAGAGTGCAACAGTAGGGAAAGTGTTGGATAGCGTAGGGGTAACAATTACTATTCCCACTCCAGAAAGTGCAACAGTAGGGAAAGTGTTGGATAGCGTAGGGGTAAAAATTACTATTCCAACTCCAGAGAGTGCAACAGTAGGGAAAGTGTTGGATAGCGTAGGGGTAACAATTACTATTCCCACTCCAGAGAGTGCAACAGTAGGGAAAGTGTTGGATAGCGTAGGGGTAACAATTACTATTCCAACTCCAGAGAGTGCAACAGTAGGGAAAGTGTTGGATAGGGTAGGGGTAACAATTACTATTCCAACTCCAGAGAGTGCAACAGTAGGGAAAGTGTTGGATAGCGTAGGGGTAAAAATAACATACTTATAAATAAATGTATTTTTTTAAATAATAAAAAACGTAAATATTAAATAAATATAAACCATTTACAAATACCAATACATAATTATTAAAAACATGATTACCAAAATATATTTAACTAAAAAAATTAATAAAAAATACCATTTAATAATATTTAATTACCAATTAATAATTAATTAACAATTATATAATTAACAAAACAATTAATTAAAAAACATTTTTACTTAATTACATTTAAATTACTTCCCACCCTATTCTCCTATAAACCCACAACCCGCTACAGAACATAATTATCAATTAATCAATTAATTAAATTAAATTACCAATTAATTAAAAATAATTATCAATTAATTAAAATTAATTCATAATTCCTACTAATTAATAATTCATTTACCTTAATTAAATTACTTCCCACCCTATTCCCTTATACCGCTACAGAACATATTTATCAATTAATCAATTAATTAAAATAAATTACCAATTAATTAAAAATATTTATCAATTAATTAAAATTAATTTATAATTCCTACTAATTAATGATTAATTTAACATAATTAAGTTACTTCCCACCCTATTCCCCTATAAACCCACAACCGGCTACAGAACATAATTATCAATTAATTAATTAAAATTAATGACCAATTAATTGAATATAATTACCAATTAATTAAAATTAATTTATAATTCCTACTAATTAATAATTATTTGAACATCATTAAATTACTTCCCACCCTATTCCCCTATAAACCCACAACCCGCTACAGTAGTAAAATACAAAATTACATAAAAATTAATTAAAAACATAATAAATACATAATAATATACACAAAAATAATTTAAAAATCAATATTAGTAACATCGAAATTATTAACATCGATATTACTAACATCGATATTTAACACTTCGATATTACTAATATCGATATTAAATCTATCGATATTACTTACCTTCTACATTATGTCCCTTCGATATTTAAACTTCGACATTATTGTACATCGATATTTAAATATCGATATTTTGTCTGCATACCGTTTGGCCTATCTGGGAACCAAGGCTACTGGGGAAAAATCTAATTAATTAAAGCTTCAATGGAAACTTACTGAAAGATGTTCCAAATGGAAAAGTTTACCTTGTGATGTTTTGTGTGTTGAACATTGCCTTTTTGTATGATGCGCAGGGACAGATTTGAAGACTTCTGCTTATTTCGGAGGAGAAGTAGCATCTTAGAACGAGCTCCATAGCTTTAAGCTATTAGACCCATTTGATGTGAGTACTTCTCAGGATGTCAACACGTGCTGACACCTTTGGGATCGGATATCGGGAAAATGGGTAGGATTTTCAGGTAGAGCAGAACAGGGAAAGACATTTTTTTTTTCTTCTTAAATGAAAAGAGAATTGGACTCAGCTTCTATTCATTGTTGCATTTTGATTTTAGAGTATATCTCATTATGCCTTTTGTGCCGAATGTATTATATTCGTAGACTCAGCTCTGTATTGATTTTTATGTACCTATATACTCTGATTCTGAGGTGTGTATATATTAAATTATTTTTGGCCTTATATCCACAAAAATGAAATTCAGAGTCTGTGGTCCTTTGAAAGTATGAATACATTGAAAGTATAATCTTGAATTGTTTTATTCCCCTCTACAATTTTGGCAGGCAATAAAAGACCATCTGCTTTGAATTTAGTAGGGAAGGCAGGGAGTGAAATTTAGCATAATCAAATGGTAGCAGAGGATGGTTAGCCTCTTAAAGTGAGGGGAGAAAAGGGAAATTAGGAGTAGGATCAGAAAAATATTAGGGCTTTCGACACGCAGTAGACAACGGCGAAGACTGATGGAAGTCGGCAGACGTTGATGGGTCGGCGGAAACAGTGGTAGCGCGAGTATGAAACTGTGTGGTGTGTTAGATTGCAGTGATGAATTAATTGTGTGATGTCTTGCGAAGTTGGGATGCAAGTTGAGTGATTGTGGGTTTATCGATTTACTGGTTCAGACACGTGCAGATCAGGAAGTTTGGTGAGCGGACTCAAGAGAGCTCCAAGATCCCAGGATAGTTTTGTATTTGTAATTGTCTGATCAATACTTTGGGTGTTGTGAATCGCTATCGACGATTCACTTGTGACAGGGAACTTTGTGTCAATTCAGGAGTATGTCACAGGTAGAAAGCCTCAGGTACCGTGGGTGGACTACGGCGATTGAGTGACCGATGCAGGTCGGGGGTCACAGCAGATGAATGTTCTTGTAAGAGTGTTCTATCGATCTTTTAGCAGACGGACAATTACATGTTTTATGTAACTGTAAGTTATTGTGACTAAGTTAGGAGTTACTTGGTTTAATAGCTTTTGGCTATACAGTTACTTGTTAGTACAAATGTGTGAGCAAGTGTACGGGGTGAAATTGTGAAGGAGGGTGAGCTGCTGCAAAGAGGGAGCAGTGACGTCAGTGCGCCCCAAGCTGGGATAGGTCGGTTAGTGTAATGCCGCGCTGGGATTGGTGGAAGGTCTTCCGAAGTCGAACAGTGAATCTTGGGTTTCAATTAATTGATTTTCACGAGGAGATGTTTTAAGGAGTTGCTAGATTTGTGCAGAGGCGACACAGGCGGTGTGACTCTGGTAGGAGAAGAAGCTCCACCAGAGTACACCACGGCACAAAATAAAGCAAACAATGCAGGACTCCATACCATAGTGTGGCTTCAAAATTGGCATAACATTACAGAGAAAGAGAGAGAATTAGCTTTCCCTCAATATGCGTCATTTCGTATGGAAGTGCTGTACCAGGTGAGAGGAGTGATGTCTTCCCTGAAACCTCCGCCCAGACCAACGCAATTTGAGGCATTAGATGCATGATGAGAGCAGCAATAGCTAAGAGAAGAGAAGCTTTATCAGGAAAGAATGAAGAAAGCAATGAAGGCATATCAGGATGTCAGGTGGGATGCACAGCTGAAGAGATGGAGAGTAGACACTATAGAGGGAGAACCATTGTATCCATTTTGGTTGATGGAAGGAGAGTCTGGAGGGAAGAGTAAGACAGAAGAGGAAAGTGATCCAGATGACAGTTTTCTTGAAAGACTGCTAGCATAACGTCCTCCACCTTGTGACTCTAGGTTAGAGACTGAGAAGACGCAGGAAACAGAGGAAACTTTAGGAGTGGGACAAATGGGTTCAGAGGAGCAGACAACAGGAGTAAGAGAGAAGATTTCAGTGGGAACAAGAATTCCAGGAGAATCTGGAGGGATAGGGTACGCAGATCATGAGCCAGGAAAAACTGCATGTACCATGTGGTTACCAGAATCTCTTACATACCAGTTACCATTGGAACTGTAGTTCCGATATATAACTAGGGATGAGCGCAAAATCCGTTCCGCTCGCGGATTTTGCGAATTTTCGGTAAATTCGCGATCCGCGAACTCCCGCAAATTTACTGCGAATTCGCAAATCCGCGAGCGGCGGATTCCGGGGGCAAAAGTTGAAGCCTGGCTGGCCTGTTGTAACTATTTTATGATGGCGCCGGCAAGCTGCCAGCGCCATCCTAAAATAGTTACTAAGTTAGCTTCAACAGGAAGCTCTAATAGATAAAATAAAGCAGGTGCTCGCACCTGCTTTATTTTATCTATTAGAGCTTCCTGTTGAAGCTAATTTAGTAAGTATTTTAGGATGGCGCTGGCAGCTTGCCGGCGCCATCGTAAAATATTTACAACATGCCCTTCTTGTGACTTCAGTGACTCATTCATCAGCCCAAAAACAATCGTGAGCGTCGTCGAGGCAGGTGTGCCTTCTTCCCAAATCTACCGTGGAAAATCAGCTGTGATGCTGGATAGAGGCCTTTGCATCTTTGACTTTCACGAGCGCAATACCCGTGCAGTTCCTGTGACCAGGAGCTTCTTTCTCTTCATCTGCTGAACTGATCTTTCTCTGACCTTTTATACACACAAGAAGCATGTGAACTCGCATGGAAGCCCTGCCCGTTTGGCCCCGCCCTCACACTCGCGGTTTGCACCGTCTTCCCGCCATTCACCCACTATGATGGACAGCTCACTCAAGGGACCCCTGCGCCCTTCGGGGCGCCTGACTTTGGGCTTGGAAGCCCCCCCCCACACACTCGCAGGTGCACCGTCTTCCCACCATTGACCCACTATGATGGACAGCTCACCCAAGGGAACCCTGCGCCCCTCTGGGTGATTGCATAGTAACACACACATGGCCGCTGAAACTAGTTGAAGCTGAAATGAAGTGACTCATTCAGCAGGGCAAATCCGCGGATCCGCAAATCCGCCGATTTTGCGGATCTACGATCCGCAAATCCGCAAAATCCGCGGATCGTGGATCCACAAAATCCGCCCATACCTATATATAACCCTAGGGAGAGAACAGGTGGAAGTCAACAGCAAACAGGAGAAGGGGAAGAGACTTTATCTGGAGGGAGTCTTACAATGAGTGGAACGGGTCTGGCTCAGAAACCAGTGGAAGCTAGTACTCCACTGCCAGCTACAGCTGATCCGTCGAGAATGGACAATGGGTCAGAACCAAGACGAACAGGAACTTTGGCAAACTCTAGGCTATACATCAGAATGTGGGTTCCACCGGTGAGGGAGTCAATGATACGTAGAGAAGAAATGGGGATGAGACGAGAAGCACCTAGGGTACTGTTGGAACCACAGAATTTGGGTGAGGGTAACCTTTGGAGAAGTCGAAGCTGTGAGAGAGAAAGTCACCCAGTTTTGAGAATGGAGGATAGTGGGGGTCCAAGGGGAACACAAAGTTGTGACAGGGAGGAATCAGGAGGTGAAAGAGGTCAGAGAATTTTACAAGTTGCAATGAAGGCACCATTGTTAGATGTTGTAAGATTAAAAGCAGAAATGGATGAGGTGTTTGAAAGAAATCTGCAATTGGAAAGAATTGAAACATATGACCCAAACGAGTTGTTATTCGTAGCTAAGGATGTTACTAGAAAGGCAAAGCAAGCTCATGAAGCATTGTCACATTTGGCACGAAGGTATGAGGTGGATTTGACAAATACCAAAATGATGCAGGGAATCTGCAGATTGAACTATACTGATGAAGAATTGGAAGAAAAGCTAACTATAGGATTAAGGGCACAAATTAGAGAATTGGTGATAGGGTTGCGAGCATGGAGAGAATTAGACAAACGGTAAGAAAAGTGCCAAGAAAGTGATATGAGATACTCCGCCTCCGGGTGGAGGGATGGGACAAGTAGGAAATTTTCCTCTGAGAGAAGTACAAAATGGGGGTTATGTACATGTGCCATGGAGCAGGGGTGATTTGGCAGCATTCACTAATGATTTTCCTCGGCTGAGAGAAAAACCTTCAGAGTGGTATGTCAAGATTTTGAAGGTATTATGGATTGATTTGAATACCTTGCTTTATATAGTGGTCCCAGGTGATTTGTGGACGGCATGTAAAGTTGCCATTGATTGGCCTGCTGCAGAACAAGCTAGAGATACGGTGAATCATGGTCCTTCACCAAGGTAATGAAGAAATATGAGCAAGTGATTACATGGTTACAATCTAAAGTAGCTCCTCAGACTGTTGATTGGCTTAAAATCGATCGTACTACTCAAGAGCATAAGGAGTCGGTACATGACTGTTATGAGAGACTTTTATTGGTTTTTAAACAGCATAGTGGATTGGGCACTATTGAGCAAAAAGTATGGGACAGTTTGTCTCGAGGTTTGTGCTGGGATTGAAATCTGATATTAGGTTGATGATACAGCATCATATGATATGTTGGCAGAATGAATCGTTGGATGAAATTCTGCGTTATGCAAAATACTGCAGTGAGCAGGTGGAGGCGGCACAAAAGAAAATGAAAGACAAGTTGATGTTGATGCAGTTGAGGAATGGCGGTAGGCCTGATCTGATGCAAGAGGTTGGAGGAGAGGCAGAGAAGTGGGTCAACATATGGTAACCCAGCCTGGACAGTGAAGAGGAAGGGGAATGGATGCAGGTGCAGGAGGTGATTGGGTGGCAAATCAAAAGAAGGTCACTGCTTGTCATTATTGTCACAAAATCGGGCATTGGAAGCACGAGTGCCGATTAAATCCAGCAAATCAAATGCAACATGTGGGAGAGGGACAGATGTCCGAGGGTTTGAACATCATGACTAGACCTATGTCCATGTATGGGGGAGGTTGTGAGTCACAAATGCAGATACCTCAGCCTCCGAGAAGTAATCAGGTGTATCATCAAATGCCCTATTTTGAAATACAAGACAGATTGGACCAAACTCAAGATCCCCCAGTGTCAGAGGGGGGTGCAGGAGGAATGCACTTTGGGTGCAGCCCTGGAAGTGGATCAAAGTGGACCGTTTGTAGATGCAGAGGTGAATGGACATCTTGTTACCTTTTTGTTAGACACTGGAGCTGCGCACTCCACAGTAAGGACACAAGTGGTCACAAATTGATCTCTTTTAGGACAATAGATTCAAGAGGTGGGAGTTACCAATCAGAGAATGACTAACCCATTAACAACCGAGTTACCTGTGAGAATGAACCGTTCCGAGACAGACATCAATTTGTAGTGTACGATTCAAGCCCAATCTGTCTATTGGGATGAGACCTGCTGTGTAAGCTAAACTGTACTATATCTTGCACTCCGAGGGGTGTGGAGTAGCACCTGTGATGCTGATGCCGATTTTAAAATGGCCAATATGAGCCTGTGTGCAGAACTGTTTGTGGTTTTCCTGACAGAGGACTTACCACATGATTTGAGGGACTCAGTTTCTCCGAAAGTGTGGAATTTCACGGGTGAGGATGATAGGATTGATTCGATGGGTTGAACCTGTTAAAGTACAGGTCAAACCAAACGCTGTATTTCCACAAACTCCACAGTATAAAATGACTCCAGAAACTCTGACTGGAATAGGATCTGTAATCGAGTCAATGATTGCACAAGGCATTCTGAAGGAGATAAGAGGAAGTCCCTGCAATTCACCTAATATGCGACTGCAGAAGCCTAGTGGCAAGTACAGAATAGTGCAGGATTTGCACAGTGTTAATGAAATCGTGATTCCATATTGTCCTCTAGTACTGAATCCAGCTGTTATATTATTTCAGATATCATGTGAGGCAGAATGGTTTACAGTCATAGATTTATGTCATGCATTTTTCTGCATGCCGTTGCATGAAGACAGACAATTTTTATTCGCATTTAGGATGGAAGACCGTGTGTTAACATTGGGTCGTATTCCTGAAGGGTATACAGAAAGCCCCTCTACCTTTAGTCAGAGTTTGAAAAAGAATCTTGAAGGGCTGGTGATGCCCAAGACCTCAGTTCTGGTTCAGTATATTAATGGCCTTCTGGTCGCTTCAGAGACTGAGGATGCTTGCAGGATCAACACTGTGGTTTTGTTGAATCCTTTAGCAGAGAATGAACACAAAGTGTCCCCAAACAAACTTCAGTATTGTCAGACTGAAGTTCAGTATCTAGGTCACCGAATTGAGAAGGGAAAACGAAGAGTGTCACCAGATCACATAGAGACGATTCTGCAAATGGGAACTCTGAAAACACAAAGAAGTCCGCATGTTTTTGGGAATGGTCAGCTAATGTCGACAGTGGATCCCAAATTTGTATTTGCAAGCAAAGCCACTATTGAGGATGACTCGAAAGGACATTAGTGATCCAGTACCATGGGATGACGATTGTTTGAGAGATTTTCACGTGTTGAGAGAGAGCCTATTTTGCGCTCCAGCTCTTGGAATGGCAGATTACAACAAAGCATTTTTGCTTTTATGCTGTGAGAAGGAGGGATGTGCGTTAGCGGTCCTTGTACAGACACATAGAGGTGCCCGTAGACCAGTGGCTTACTTTTCAGCTACATTAGATCCTGCAGCTCCTGCGTTGCCCGGATGTCTCCAATCTGTTACTGCAACAGGTATCAGCATTGAGAGATGTGAAAGTATAGTGATGGGTCATCCCCTTATTGTTTATGTGCCACATTCAGTAGAACTGTTAATGACAAGAACCAAGACACAGTATTTAACGAATAACAAACCTACGAAGTATGACCAGATTATATTGGCTTCTGAAAATGTCAATTTGAAACGCTGTACCACCTTCAATCCCGCCCCATTGTTGCCTCGTCTGCAAAAGGAAGGAGAGGATTGTGAAGAGAATGACTGTCTGGATGTTACTGAGCTATCTACCAAACCCAGACCTGACATTGTTGATGAACCTATGCTTGAATCTGATGTGGTCCTTTTTGTTGATGGTTCATTCTTAAGAAACAATGAACGGTGTTTTAGAGCAGCCTTTGCTGTGTGCACCATCTTGGGGTGGTGAAAGCTGCCTGTTTGAAAAGAGTATACTCTGAAGTGGCCGAGATTATTGCTCTGATACATGCTTGTACCTTCTCGAATGGTCCGAGTGACTAGCTATACTGACAGCCAATGTGGGTTTGGAGTGGTTCATGATTTCGGGCAGTTAAGGTCTCAGAGGAGATTTTTGACGTCCTCCCCAATCCGTAATGGAGAATTTGTGCGCCAATCATTGGACGCCTTGCAGAAACCTAAAGAGATTGAAGTGGTGAAATGTGCTGCCCATGGAAAGGGAGAGGACTTTGTTACAAAAGGAAATACCTGCGCTGATGAAGTAGCTCATTTTTGTGCTAAACATGCTTTTGTTTTCAATGGAGAATATGTAGGAGAGAGCACAGAAGAGACCTAGATCTGCATGATGTTAGCTGTAGCCGATACTTGGGATGAGGTGAAGCGGCTGCAGGATGAGGTCCCAGAAGAGGAAGCTGCATCATGGGTTAGAGTAGGCTGTGAAAAGAGAGAAGATGGCATTTGGGTGTCGACAGATGACAGAGCAGTACTACCTAACTGTTTATTGAGCCCAATGGCAAGGCGGATTCATGGAGCAGTTAATCTTGGGAGAGATGCCATGGTGGGAGTGTTTAGGCAAACTTGGTTTAATCCACGTTTTTGTGTGTTTGCTGAAGCAGTGTGTCACAGGTGTGTAACGTGTCAACAAATTAATGCTGGAAAATAGCTGTAATTACAATGAGTCACATTGGAAGATCAGGAGGTCCTTTTAATAGGATACAAGTGGACTTTATTGAGATGCCGAGGTGCAATAGGCTGAGATATGTTCTGGTGGTGGTGTGTATATTTTCACGTTGGGTTGAGGCATATCCAGCTAGACGATGTGACAGTCTGACAGTGGCAAAACTGCTATTAAGGGAGCTGGTTCCGCGTTTTGGATTTCCAACCTCAGTGGAGACAGAGGAACACACCCCCATAGCGAAATCATGAAATTGTTGTGTACAGCTTTGAAAATTGATCAGAGATTGCACTGTAGCTACAGGCCTGATGTATCTGGTCTTGTGGAGCAGATAAATGGCACAATCAAGATGAGGGTATCAAAGGTTTGTTCATCACCTAGGGCTTTCTCCCCATGAGATATTGATGGGAAGAGCTATCTGATTGCCTACTGTGCTAGCTACAGCATTGATAAACATCACAGATGATTTGTTTTTGGATTATTGTAGAGGACTGGCTGATGTGGTTAATTCTGTGTCCCACCAGGTCGAGGCTACGACTGTATCGACCTTGAGAGAACTGCTGCATGACCTTAACCCTGGTGACTGGGTGCTTGTCTGAAAGCATGTGAGGAAGAACTGTCTGATGCTCGCTGGCCAGGACCATACCAGGTGATTCTGGTCACAAGTACAGCGGTGAAGAGTTGAGGATTGCCAAACTGGATCCACGCTTCGCATACTCGCCGAGTTCCAGAGCCTGTGGAGGAAACGACTTCCCTTGTTCCGCGAAGTGCAACCGAAAATGCAACAGTAAAGAAAGGAACAGGGCAAGTTGAAAGAACTCCTGGTGAGGCTGGACAATCAACTGAGTAAGGAAGAAGAGATCAAGCTGCTCTAGAGTTGAGTTCAGATTCTGGAATAGATGAGATTGCAGAAGTGAACTTTGAACAAGATCAGAGCAAACAGCTCCTATTGAAAAAGGATCGGATTGAGTGGAAAAGAAAAGAGCAAGGGCAGAAGCAGAAATTTGGCCAGCAAGAAACGAGAGGCTGAATATAAGGCTTGCATCTGAGAAAAATCTTGCTCCGATTCCTGAAACGTCCGAATCAGATCAAAGTGAAACCGAAGAGAGACCAGATGGTCTAAGACGATCCAGAAGAGAGAGGGTACATACTGTCTCAAAGGTATGTATCTCCTGAGTGGACGTACCTGGCTGCAGATGCAGAAACTGGGGATATCCGGGAGGCTGGGGACCGGTACAGTGAATCACAGAGAGAGCACTCTGACAATTAATATTCAGTTGCTGGTCCCTGGAGTGGATGCTTTCAGAATTCTGACTCTGACAGTTCCCGATCCACTAAGGCTGAGTGGTTTGCGATTTCTGATCCTTAACCAGGTTGCTTTCCCTACCTTTGGTCGACAGCCCACTGCACAGGAAATGGGAGACATTCTTGCAGAGATTCTGTAGCTTGTTCTTACAATGCTTGGATCTAATATCATTAACGATGAAGTTTGAACTGTGAAAGAAGAACTTATTGCGGGTTCTGTGGAGGGTTTTGACGTGTACAGGAAGTGTGGCGCCTTAACTGGTAGTGGTGTGTGTTAGCTAACAAGAACCTATTAGCCTTTAGAAAGAAGATAACCTAGGACCAAGTGGAAGAAGGTGTAAATTAGGGACTTTCAATAGAAGAAGAATTGAGGGCTAGGACTGACTACATCTCTTCAATAGGTTAGTATTATTCAACTGAAAATTGCAATAATCAAATGGAAAACAGAAAATAAAAAGACATTGTAAAAAAACAGGATAAGGCACAGAAAAGAAGAAAAGAGACTTTGTTGATTTCAATTGCGCCTCAAAAAGTCCAACTAGTAGTTCAAAATCTAGTCTGGAAACTCAGGACACAGGCAGAAGTGGATAATTGGTAACCTTATTGTTGTGGTGCTTATTGTCATAACTGTGATGATTGTTACATCTTTGGTTGGGTTTAACGATGCTGAAAAGAATGGGGAACAGGCAACACTTAGCCCACCTGCCTCAGATGTTGAAGAGGGTGCATCCGCAAAAGATAGAGATATGATCAGGGAAACTAGTCGGATGTTACACGAAGATTTGTCAAAAGGTGATTTCACGTTGAATGCATATGCTCATTTGTTGTATGAGTATGTTGGTACAATGGAAGCGAAAGACTGCAATGTGTGTATGCAACTGCCAGATTCAGTAGAAGAAGGCATTCAATACCATCATTTACCTTTGATATATGGCATCACATGTAGTGTGTTGTTGAGCATGTTTTATAGTAAGGCACATTTTGAGTGCTACTTCTCCAATTATGATGTGGTACTCCCAGAAGTTCCAGTTCTTCAGTATATGAATAAATATGATTACTATAAGGAGGTAGAGAGGATTTCTACATATTTTGTGCCTACTATTACGTTAGATACATCTTATGCCCATTATATACAAAAATGGTCCAGCACACTTATACAGTAAATTATACAGTTTTATATACACATATCAATCATTTCAATGCAGAATAAATGTTCTTGTGATAATTCTTTCTTTATTAAATCTTCATTTAAAAATCTGTAGCCAAAGCCAACGCGTTTCGTCCTTCACGTACTTCTTCTGGGCGAATTAACTCTGTATCGTGAAGTGTCATGCACCGGTTTCAGTGTGTCCTCTATCCAGGACAGATTTAAGTTTGGATGTTGACCGGCTCCATGGGGTGGCGTCCTCCGTAATGGCGTACATGAAGATTTAATAAAGAAAGAATTATCACAAGAACATTGATTCTGCATTGAAATGATTGATATGTGTATATAAAACTGTATAATTTACTGTATAAGTGTGCTGGACCATTTTTGTATGTAATGTATATGTAAGGACAGGTCTCTGCCCTAGGAGATTTAGGGGACTTTGAATCTCCGGTCCGTGGCACCATAAAACTGCATAATATAGGACGCAAGATAGGTACAATCATCTATAACCCCATTCCCCTTGAGCGCTTCTTTACATCTTACGCCCATATGCACAATCTGACCTGTATGTTACCTGGCATCGAGAAGAAGTTTGTAGATCAGATAGAAGATCGGCATAGGCAGACTTTATTTAGATCAGATCCAAAGCATAAATGTATTCCATGTACCCAAGAAGAATGAGATCATAAGGCAAAGGGGAGTTCTGGTCCAATACCTTTAGATTTCCAGCAAAAAGGGAAACTGTGCATTATACCCCTTCAAAATATTATGACAAGATATTTGTTGGTGAGAGTGAACACATTTTCTTAATTGAGGAAACAATAAGGAAGGCGCTATTGGATACATTAACTATAGTGCCAAATGTGTATTTTGTGTGTGGAAAAAGTGCTTATGTGAAATTGCCTAAGAATTGGTATGGCATGTGTTATTTGGCTGTGGTATTTCCTAAAATCTTCCATGTGTAGGATTTATAGACGTTGGAAGGGAAAAGATCTCACAGAGGAAAACGGGGTGTAAGTCTCGGAAAAATTGTTGGAGATGTATTTGGTGCTATGATACCTAGCTTGGGTCTGATTTGAATGATGTGAAAATTAGAAAGTTGGCAATGCTGGTGGAGAAGCTCTCTGTGAATATGACCCAAACCTTATTACTTATTGATGGGGAGAAGGTTTCGATAAGGGCTAAGGTTCTTCAAAATCGTCTTGCATTAGACGTGTTCTTAGCGAAAGCCGGAGGAGTCTGTAAATTACTGAAAGTTCAACAGTGCTGTACTTATATTCCTGACAATAGTCGTGATATAAGGAAGTACATTAGTAACATTTCAGAGATGCATCAAGATTTAGATGACCTGGCTGCCGAGGGACTTTGGGAACAAATTGGTAAGGGATTTGGAAAGGTTGGAAGCTGGTTTGGAAGACTGGGACAAGGAATAATGGGATACATTTTGAAACCTATCATAATAGCTGTCATTTGTATAATAGTACTGTGGGAGCCAAGGCTTACAAATGGCAAAGAGCACGCCATAACGAAAATTCTTTGAAAAAACGAGAGCAGCAGTTGGAACGACTGCAGGACAGTTATTACCTGCACCTTAAAGGGCTAGAAAGATTTAGACAGGGATGGCAAGCTACAACTTCTGTTGAGGTCGGTCTTTCCTACAAGGAGGAAACTGAGATAGGATAGAAAATTGATGTTATGACACTAGGTATAGGAGGGGGGAACTGATAGAGCGCTTCCAGCTTTCTAAATTGCATGGGTGCACTATACTCATGGTTTAAATGCATTCACATGTATTTTTGTTGTTTGCAGTGTTTCATGATTATTAAAATACATTTATTGAAAGTTATATTAGCATTGAAATGTAGTGTACACGTTTAGGTTGGACTTTGTATGTATTAAAGAAACCTATAATTCCTGTATGAATAATGTGCAGGATGAAATACTACTCGTGCAATGTAATTTGTGTTTAGTATAAGTTGCCTGAATTGTAGCCCAAACTGCAGGTTGTTTTGATTTTTGTTTCTCCTTGGTCGCTCAAGAATTATATTTAAATGAATCCCTTTGTGCTTGAAGGCAGAATGCTCTCATCCTACTGCAGGTTAAGGAATTCAACCTCATTATTTTTAGATTTAAGGAGATACCCGGAATGTCTTTGAAGAAGTCTGGAAGGTGAAAAGGGAGGACACCTTTTGTGTTAGGCCAATCTGGGAACCAAGGCCACTGGAAATAAATAGAATTAATTAAAGCTTCTGTGGAAACTTACTGAAAGATGTTGCAAATGGAAAAGTTTACCTTGTGACGTATTGATGCGCAGGTACAGATTCGAGAGACTTCTGCTTACTTCGGAGGAGAATAAGCATCTTAGAACGAGCTCCATAGGTTTAAGCTATCAGATCCATTTGAAGTGAGTACTTCTTAGGAAGTCAACACATGCTGACACCTTTGGGATAGGATATCGGGGAAATAGGTAGGATTTTCATGTAGAGCAGAGTAGGGAAATGATACCTTTGTTTTCTTCTCAAATGAAAAGATAATTGGACTCAGCTTCTATTCTTTGTTCCATTTTGATTTTAGAGTTCATCTTATTATGCCTTTTGTGGCGATTGAATTAGATTCATAGACTCGGCTCTGTATTGATTTTTATGTACCTATATACTCTGATACTGAGGTGTGTATATATTCAATTATTTTTGGCCTTATAATAAATCCACAAAACTGAAATTCAGAATCTGTGGTCCTTTAAAAGTATGAATAAATGAAAAGTATAATCTTGAAATGTTGTATTCCCCTCTTCACTCTTAGCAGGCAATAAAAGACAATCTGCTTTGAATTTAGTAGGGAAGGCAAGGAGTAAAATTTAGGGTAATCAACCTCATTCTCTCCCAACTCCCAATCCCTCCATTTTTTCTTTGTTAGCTCACTTGAACTAACCTGAATCCTTTTAGTCAATGTGGTACTTAAAGCTCACTACAGGCTGGCGTGTCCAATGACGTTTCCCTTGAGGGCAATGGCGAATCACTATGATGATGCAAAATAGCCTGCCCTGCCATGCACACTACCACTGATGTTTGTCAGCCTTTCAAAAAGTATAAGGGAAAAGTCTGAACATTTGGGAAACCCAGCACCTTACACACAGAGAATCTAAGACTAGAGCTCTGAAACAGCTCCTCTATAGGGCCTAGAATTTCTGTCCAATATAACTGCGATATCAGAAAAAGTCACAAAAAGTCAGTTAGTAAACCAGTTCCCACTCATTCAGCAATCTTCTGTGATAAATTGGGTATTTGTTTTAATAACCCCTCCACTTTTTGGCTGGTTTTTGATACAACTTTGACTCAAGTGTATCGCGTCCCTGCTAACCATGTTCCCAGTACTGGTTTTCTTTCCATAAAACTGCACCACAATTGGCACAACTTCAGTACCCCTGTAAGTCCCTAGTAAGGGGTACCCCTGGTACCTAGGGCTTTGGGATTGAAGAGGGTCCTCTAGGAATGCAGCACAAATTGTGCAGTGCTTAATTTTTGCCAGTGGTTTCTGGTGCTCGGCACTGGCACTTAGTTGCCAGCACCGGCTCTAACAACAGTCCATCGACATGATGCCGGTCTTTTTCATTTTGAGATGAGAACAAAAACCATGTTAGTTTGGTCAATATACATTGAAAATGAATAATACCAGCCTCTCTTGCCATTATTATAGCTTTGTGTGGACTGGAATAGTCTGAATTGTCACACTTGTAGGAGTGAGATGGTTAAGTGTTATGATAGTACTGCCGCTGGAAGGGTATGGGTAGTGCAGGCTGCAGTGGCCTTCCAAGGAGAGCCCTGGCACTAAATCTTTTAAAAATGAAGAACTGGAATTGTGCCACCCAAGGGATCCCTCACTAAGACCATACATACTGCCATTGCATGCTCCATGTCTTGGTGCAGACAAAAGTTAAGATTCGACATGGCCCACATCCGTGTGTGCCATGCCCACAGACACTGCATAAGATGCAGGACTTCCAGCCTTAAAGCAGCATGCACTATATCACGTGTGTGGTCATATCTGCCTGAGCAGATATGACCCTGCAATATCTAAGTCCTTTTTTGGATATTGTAAGTGCACAAGGAAGCCATAGAGTGTACATGGCCTGTACACCCGTCATTATGAGTTCCTCAGCACCATGATGGTTTCACTGTCCCCAGAGATGTTTGGTACCAAACATCTCATCTTAATAAACCTACACTGATGCCAGTGTTGGATGTATTAAGAAAGGAACACAGACAGCACCTTATAGGTGTCCCCTGAAAACCTCCCAACTACTGGTCTGGTCTCTGACTAGTCTCAACCATCCTATTTTTGACCTCCTGGTGTGAAAGCCTTCGCTTTTAGAGGTCGGGAACAATGCCTGCAAAGGGCAGAGGTGCTTCACACTTACTCCTGGCCAGAATGGCAATCCAGGGCAGGAAACTTCAAAGGAGATGCTGCCTTTGAAATGCAACACAGGTGTCTCCATCTAGTGGAGGATTCCTCATCCTGGAGGATGCCTCAGTTCAGCGACTCCATCGCCGACTTCGTCAGCATACACCCTTACCTCCACAGACTAAATCCTCCTCCGAGACCTGAACTTCCACCCCGAGAACAACAACGACACCAACTCCACCACCCTGATTGACAACCTCACCAACCTCGGTCTCAGACATCTTGTCACAACACCTACCCACTCCGCCGGCCACACACTTGACCCCATCTTCTCCGTAAGCCCTCTCGTCTCCTTCAGCCACACCACCGAACTCCACTGGACCGACCATCGCTGCATCCACTTCACCTTCCAGAAACACACCACGCACCACCGCACTCAACAGATCCCCCACCGCAGCTAGAGCAAAATCACCGAAGACCAGCTAAACACCACCCTCGCCCAAAGCTCACCCGCCAACCCTACCAACACCACCGCCCGCAACCTCAGGCGCTGGATCGACGACTGCGCCAACACCCTTGCCCGATCAAGAAATCCTCCAACAGACATACCAACAGGAAAGCCAGCTGGTTCACCATGGACCTCCAGGCCTCCAAGCAAACCTGCCAAAAACTAGAGAAGAAATTGCACTGCGAACAGACACCGGACAGCTGCGCAGCCCACAAGAACGCAATCCGCAGACACCAACGCCTCATCAGAACCGCCAAAAGTGCCTCCTTCAAGGACCGCCTTGACAACAACGCACACAACAGCAAAGAGGTCTTCAACATCGTGAAGGATCTCTCCAACCCCAGCTCCAACCCCAACGACATCCCACCATCTCATGACCTGTGCAACTCCCTTGCCACCTTTGCCACCTTCTTCCATCGCAAGATCGCAGACATCCACAACAGCTTCAACAACCTGACTGTCCCGACAGCCACCGACAACTCAGACCCCCGGCCACCACCAACATCAACACCCCGCTCACCTGGACCAACATAAACGACAACAACACCATCAAAATCATGAACACCATCCACTACGGTTCTCCGTCAGACCCATGCCTGCATCGCATCTTCAACAAATCTAGTACCTCCATTGCACCCCATCTCTGCAAGGCCATCACATCTTCTTCGAGACAGCGACCTTCCCGGAGAGTTGGAAGCATGCCGAGATCAGCGCCTTACTCAAGAAACCCAAGGCGGATCCGAGGGACCTCAAGATCTTCCGGCCCATCTCCCTGCTCCCGTTCCCGGTGACGGTCATCGAGAAAACCATCAACAGACAGCTGACCCGCTACCTCGAGGAGAACAACATCCTGGACCTGTCCCAGTCCGCACTGAAACGGCCCTCATCGCCGCCACCATTGACATCAGGCCCCTGCTGGACAGCGGTGAAACCGCGGCCATCATCCTCCTGGACCTATCAGCCACCTTCGACACTGTCTGCCACCACGCCCTATGCACACGCCTCCACAACAAAGGGATTCAAGACTCCTGAATGGACCACCTCCTTCCTCTGCGGCAGAACCCAGAGCGTCCGCCTCCCCACTTTCCATTCCAAAGCCTCAAAGATCATCTGCGGCGTACCCCAAGGATCATCCTCCAGCCCAACACTGTTCAACGTCTTCATGGCACCGCTCCCACTAGTCGCCCAACTGCACAACCTCAACATCCTCTATTACGTCGATGACACCCAGCTGATCCTCTCCCTCACCAAGGACCCCCTCACTGCCAAAACCAACCTCCACGAAGGAATGAAAGCCATCGCTGAGTGGATGAAGAACAGCTGTTTGAAGCTGAACTCAGACAAAACGGAGGTCCTCATCCTCAGCCCCACCCCCTAAGCCTGGGACAACTCCTGGTGGCCGACCCAACTGGGAGCAGCCCCAACACCCACCGATCACGCATGCAACCTGGGGTTTATATTCGACTCAATACTCTCCATGACCAAGCAAGTCAACACCGGCTCATCCTCCTGCTTCAACACTCTCCGCATGCTTCGTAAGATCTACAGGTGGATCCCCACAGAAACAATAAGAACGGTCACCCAGGCCCTCGTCATCAGCAGACTGGACTACGAAAACGCCCTCTACACAGGAGCCTCGGCCAAACTCCTGAAACGTCTACAACGCATACAGAACGCCTCTTCATACCTGATCCTCGACATCCCTCGCCACAGTCATATCACACCCCACCTGAGAGACCTGCACTGGCTTCCCGTCAGCAAGAGGATCACCTTCAAGCTCCTCACCCATGCACACAAGGCACTCCACAACACCGGACCAGCATACATCAACAGACAACGCACCTTCTAGGCCCTGAACCGCCAGCTCCGCTCCACCGACCTCGCCCTCCCCACCGTCCCCCGCATCTGAAGAGCGACCTCCGGCGGCAGATCATTCTCCCACCTTGCCACCAAGACCTGGAACACACTCCCCATCTGACTCCGGGGACTACTCCGGAAAACAACACACAGAATCCATTATTGGATCGCTTTGTGCACCATCCAAACAGGTATTTACCGGTGCCCTACCCCGTCTTACTTTAATTTAAACGCGTTTGAGGGCTTTTGTAGATTTAACGCGACATTATCTTGTTCATATTCAGAATTAGCATAGCGGACCTTCAACACGGGGCTGTACATACATTTTGGAAAACCGAGTGACCGATAGAGAAACACCTAACATTGATACTTCAGGTACCGTTAAAGTGCATTCTTTCTAGTCACTTTCCCTTTGATTCCCAGCATGTCAACACAATTAAGTGTCTCCACTGCTCTATTTAGTTCCATCTGATAACATACAATATCGACATTTGATTCATATTCCTCATCTATTTGCAGATATAACCTTATACCCCTCCGTGTTTCTGCATCTTTTATCCGCACCCACTTCTCCACTGGACACCAATATTGGATCACACCATATACCCCCTGGACAGGTACCAAATTACATTTCACACTAATTTTTAGAGAGAGATGTAAGGGATTATTTCATTCGTCCAATTTTGTAATTTTTTCCTCCCCATCCTGTTCCATCCCCTCTCCAGAATTAATTAAAACATCAAGTCTCAAAGAACGGCCTAGGCAGATTCCCATCTACTTGCAAGGTATGCCCATGCACTTATATTGTTGCAGGCTTTCCTTTTCTTTCCCCCCCCCACCCACCCTTTTTCTTCCTTCCCCGCCCTCTCTCTCCCTCTCCCATCCTTACACACCCCCCACATGGGCCTATTCAAATGTGTAACCAGTTATAGCAAATGTACCTGCACCCTCTATGTACATGTATAGTTGTAAATTTGTACATATGTATGTAAGAAAGTGAAGCAACACTGTGTCTTACTTTCGCATGACTGTAATCTAGCTCCTTGTGTGTTTAGAAATGTATAGTTGTAGATAGGTAGAAATGTATATAAGACACTTGTAAATATTGTACATAGATAGACACCATTAAGGTTCCGACCTTCACATATTTTAACTGTATAGGACAATAGACTGACATTATGATCTGTATAAAATGATACTGATATACATTTTTGTATTTTTTATTTTATGTATTTCCCCATATAGGGTAACTGGAAAGAGTCATGGCTTCCTGATGAAGGCTCACAGCCGAAACGCGCGTAGTACACTGTAACCTATAGCCATGTTTTAATATGTACTGTAATGCACTTTAAAAATCCACAAATTGGAATCTACAGTATTTAATACATGTGGAAAGTTCTTCACATGTAATTCTCCCTTTTTAAACCCATTATGATTTAATAAAGAACAAATATTTTTGTACCCAAACTTTGGTTCAGACATAATGTTTGTTGTCTAATGTCAGTCGTAGTCCATAATCTTAACCTGTTCCTAATTTTTCGTATTTTTAACTGTTTGATTTATCCCGAATTAGGAACTCTAGTCGGGGATACCCTCTTTTTGTGCACACATTTATCTCCACAGCCTGTCTGTGTGAGGGTCTAGTTTAGTCTAGTTTATTTTAAGTATAGTATGTCTATGTATAAGTGTCTGTATTAACTTCCGTTTCTACCAGGGTGTTGTACATACATTCTGGGTGTCACCATTGTTTTCTGTTCTTACAACAACTTTGGGTCCACCCTATATCCATTCCCTCGCCTCTTCCCTTCTTCCCTTTCACCCTTCAGCCAGTCAGTCACTTTTTCCTTTTCACCATCATGGACAAACTACTCACCTTCGGGTTCTCAGATGAGGACTTTGTATCCATGGTAGGAGAGTTAGCCTCCACAGAAAACCCCATTAGGACCAACTTACTGAATACTGACTATCAACAACTACTAGCTCTAAAGAAAAAAACTAAAAGAATAGAACTTCATGGCCATTTCATGCTCAAATACTTGCAAGCTGGAGTCATCCCTCAAGGCCTTAGAGTTAGGAACATCCCAGGTCTATTTGTACAAATAAGAGGATTTCTAGAAAGATGGTCCCTCATAGCAAATAGATGCTCAAGGGACCTCATGATGTTGATAGTAGAAACTGCTAAACAACTAGTTGACACTCTACTACAAGAAATAGCTGAGCTTGAACTCGAACTTAAAAACAACACAGCAGTAGATGACGCAGTAAAAAAACTACAGGACATGGAACAAGAAATGCAATCGTATAGCGATTATCTGCTCAAGAGAAAAATGGACAAATAAAAGAAGGATGTCCAATATTTCAGCAATGAGAAAGTCTATCCCTATCTTGCTGAGAATTACTATCAACCTGAACCCATAGGTGACACTTTTAGCACCCCAAATCAACAAACTATTCCCAAGAAAATAACCACTTTTTCCAACACCTCGGGATCTGACAACGATAGCAACAATAGTGACAATGACTCAGGATCCCATCAAAGAGGGGGACGCGCTAGAGGCAATAGACCTTTTTTATCCAGGCGCGAGAACCCACAAGGACGTTGGAAACCCAGATACCAGTCCCGTCACAGAGGCAATTTTCAACACCAAAACCAACACTACCCTCCCCCTCCACCCAACCAGCTCTATCCTGTGCCTCTGATGCATGCTTACCCTCCACCTCAAAACTACCAAGAGACGTACCCGAACCCCAACCAATACCTGGTGACCCGACATGCACAATACTGGCGCGACTAGAGGAAATCCCCATTTTCAACTTAAGCAACACCCTACTAAATTCTGAAACTGAAAAACTTCTAACCAAAGGGCTCTCTTTTGTCCCTCATTGTACCATCAATAAATGTGAACTTTTCAAAGACTTGATGACCTTTTTTAGGAAGGTTAGACTTCAAAACTTCTTCGAAAATGCTAATCAGGATACAGAAACCAGAAACAATTTATCCGGCCTCAAACCAGCATCCACATTTTTACCAACATTGGAACAAGTAGCCCCAGAAATAGCGATTTTCGAACATGTAGTGTTCAATAAATTAACTGCCTCCACAAAATATATACCATGTCCCACCTATAACATCTCACATGAAGAACATCTAGCCTTACAAGCTCTTAAATCAAACAAAGACATTACCATTAAATGTTGCGATAAAGGTGGAGAAATTGTGGTGCTAGACACTGCACAATACATATCAAATATGGAGAAACTTCTCAATGACCCAAACCACTATACTTCTATTAAGAAAGACCCTACCAAAAAAGTTCAGACTACCATCCTAACTCTAACCACCAAGGCCCTAAACAAAGAGGTCATTTGTGAACAAGAATGGAAATTTCTAAATGTCCACCAACCAAAAATGGCGGCAATTTATGGGGTCCCTAAGATCCATAAGAACAGTGAGGATCCCCCATACAGGCCCATAGTTACCACCATTGGGTCCATAACTGAGCCATTATCTAAATACATTGACACTATTCTCAGACCACACATTTCTAAAATCCCTTCACACATCAAAGACACCAGAGACATCATAAATATTGTAGAATCATTATCCTTCAACCCAGACACACAATGGATGGTCACTATGGATATAGAGGCCCTCTATTCAAACATCCCCCAATCGGGAGCGATCTTTGCTGTCTCCTGGTTCATTGACACTTACTCAATAGATTGCCCCAAAACCTTCATCCTTGACTGTTTGGCAATAGTCTTATCTGAGAACACTTTTGACTTCAATGGGTCCCTCTTTCAGCAAGCGAAAGGGGTAAGCATGGGGGCTTCATGTGCGCCCACTATAGCCAATATATATATGGCCAAATATGAATCTTTATTCATATACAATGAAGTTGCCCCTTTTAGCGAGTTCGTTACATCATGGGCTCGCTATATAGATGACATCTTCTTCATTTGGACCTCAGAAACTGCGCCCCTTTCTAGTTTTGTATCCTGGCTAAACTTATGCGATGAAAATATACACCTCACAGCTACATCCAGCCAAACGCGGGTAGAATTTCTGGACATTAATATAATCAGCACCAACAACTGCTTGAGTGTAGATCTGTTTGTGAAGCCTACCGCTCGCAATACACTTCTACACTACACAAGTTACCACCCCAAATCCCAAAAATCCAGCATCCCCTTTGGCCAATTCCTTCGAGTCCGAAGGAATTGCTCTTCACTTACAGACTTTGATAAAAGAGCATCTGAAATGCAAAAGAAATTTATATCTAGAGGATATCCCAAAAGATTAGTTCGTGATGCATACAAAAGAGCCAGTCTCTTTGATAGACAATATCTACTGACACCCAGTACCAAAGAACCTAATCCCAAATTAGTCTTTGTGACAAGACATTCCACAATGAACGCCAAACTTCAACAAATAATTTTCAGTAACTGGCACATTCTGAATGCCACGAAAGACAGAGAAAACCAGCTGCCCAAACCAGTTTTTGCGTATAGAAAAAACAAAAACCTCAAAGATCTAGTTGTTCGATCTAGAATGGAACCCAAAATCAATCCTCCAACCCAGCGTTCCCTCACTGGCATGACCCGGTAGTAGGCAATTTTAAATGCCTCTCTTGCTCTGCCTGTGAATCTGCCATTGAGACTAAAGAATGGATGTTCAACAAAAAACCACTACGATCCCAAACACTAACCAACTGTAAAACTACAAATGTAGTATATCTACTGGTATGCCCGTGTGGCATGGGATACGTAGGCAAAACATCCCGCATGATGTCTACACGTCTATCTGAACATAAATCAGCCATACGTACAGGCAAATTGCAAGCACCTTTAGTCAAACACTATATTGAAGCAAAACATGACCCAAACCACATACGTTGGTTTATTCTGGAAAAGATACGCAAATCATCTGGAACCTTAAGCACACAAGTGCGTAAGTGTAGAGAAGGGTTCTGGATTTTTACTCTAGATACATATGCCAAAGGACTGAATAATGAGATCCCCTGGGACCAGGTTCTTAAGTACAATTATGGCTGAATTTAGCTTTCACCACTGGCCCTTTCTTTCCTCTCCCTGCTGACCCTTAGCCCTTCCCCCTACCCTTCAAACTTGGCTGGCTTGTCATCTACACAGTCTATCCTCAGATTTATACACAAGCATACTTATTCTCATCATTAACCATGTACTTTTTCACATACTACACACATGGGATGAATACGGATGCATGTCCGTCTTACTAGTTTTTTTACCCTCCTTTTTTTCCCCCCTCTCCCTGCTCAAGATGTCCGACACAAAACGGCTCTAAATTCGACCTTTGGGGCACTTGCCCTTTCTCCCTTTCTGTTGCTCAAGATGTCCGACAGAACACGGCTCAACATTCGACCTTTGGGGCACTTGCCCTTTCTCCCTTTCAGTTACTCCAGCCAGGAACACCCGCCCCCTATCACCCTAACGCGCCAATTGCAAACTTAAATACGCCGTCTTACAGCGCTCTCGGCTCACCGGAACCTCAACCGGAGACGCCACACAGAACCCACCATTGGATCGCCCGCGGAACCGTCTGAAGAGGTATTTAACGGCTGCCCCGACAGCCCGTGCTATCTGTTCCCTTTCCCTTCTTTCCCCCACCCCCGCCCGCTGCCTCCCCCCACCCTGTTACCTTGGGCGTCATATGGTTTTGACCATACCTAACGTAACGCTGCCGTCTGTCTCCCCAGCATCCAACATTACGGACCTGAGACTGAGGCTATTTCATCCCTCTGACTCCGGGGACTACTCCGGAAAACAACACACAGAATCCATTATTTGATCGCTTTGTGCACCTCCCAAACAGGTATTTACCGGTGCCCTACCCCGTCTTACTTTAATTTAAACGCGTTTGAGGGCTTTTGTAGATTTAACGCGACATTATCTTGTTCATATTCAGAATTAGCATAGCGGACCTTCAACACGGGGCTGTACATACATTTTGGAAAACCGAGTGACCGATAGAGAAACACCTAACATTGATACTTCAGGTACCGTTAAAGTGCATTCTTTCTAGTCACTTTCCCCTTGATTCCCAGCATGTCAACACAATTAAGTGCCTCCACTGCTCTATTTAGTTCCATCTGATAACATACAATATCGACATTTGATTCATATTCCTCATCTATTTGCAGATATAACCTTATACCCCTCCGTGTTTCTGCATCTTTTATCCGCACCCACTTCTCCACTGGACACCAATATTGGATCACACCATATACCCCCTGGACAGGTACCAAATTACATTTCACACTAATTTTTAGGGAGAGATGTAAGGGATTATTTCATTCGTCCAATTTTGTAATTTTTTCCTCCCCATCCTGTTCCATCCCCTCTCCAGAATTAATTAAAACATCAAGTCTCAAAGAACGGCCTAGGCAGATTCCCATCTACTTGCAAGGTATGCCCATGCACTTATATTGTTGCAGGCTTTCCTTTTCTTCCCCCCCCCCCCCTTTTTCTTCCTTCCCCGCCCTCTCTCTCTCCCTCTCCCATCCTTACACACCCCCCACATGGGCCTATTCAAATGTGTAACCAGTTATAGCAAATGTACCTGCACCCTCTATGTACATGTATAGTTGTAAATTTGTACATATGTATGTAAGAAAGTGAAGCAACACTGTGTCTTACTTTCGCATGACTGTAATCTAGCGCCTTGTGTGTTTAGAAATGTATAGTTGTAGATAGGTAGAAATGTATATAAGACACTTGTAAATATTGTACATAGATAGACACCGTTAAGGTTCCGTCCTTCACATATTTTAACTGTGTAGGACAATAGACTGACATTATGATCTGTATAAAATGATACTGATATACATTTTTGTATTTTTTATTTTATGTATTTCCCCATATAGGGTAACTGGAAAGAGTCATGGCTTCCTGATGAAGGCTCACAGCCAAAAACGCGCGTAGTACACTGTAACCTATAGCCATGTTTTAATATGTACTGTAATGCACTTTAAAAATCCACAAATTGGAATCTACAGTATTCAATACATGTAGAAAGTTCTTCACATGTAATTCTCCCTTTTTAAACCCATTATGATTTAATAAAGAACGAATATTTTTGTACCCAAACTTTGGTTCAGACATAATGTTTGTTGTCTAATGTCACTCGTAGTCCATAATCTTAACCTGTTCCTAATTTTTCGTATTTTCAACACACTCCCCATCTACCTACGGCAGACCCAGGATCTACTAACCTTCAGGAGGCTACTCAAAACCTGGCACCCCTCCCCCCTCAGCACCTTGAGACCCTCACGGGTGAGTAGTGTGCTTTACAAATTTCTTGATTGATCGATTGAGGAATTGCTACTTTATGGCTAAAACCGTGAGAGCTCCTCCTTGTGCCAAGCTTGTTGGTCCTTTTTCAGCTCATGTAATAATGGGCCATAGTTAGCTAGTGTCACCATTCTACTGAAGGACTGATCTGAATCACCTGGTATGTTATCTATTCATCTGTCCATCGAAATAGAAAGAAATCTTTAAATGCAGGGGGCAGGTCTTTTTGGACGACATGTCTTCAGGGGCGCAAGAAGATCTGAACTTTGGGGGCCGGCTCGAGCGCTGGTTGCTGCTACGACAGTCTTTCTTGACACTCTCCTCCCCCATATCCTCCTTCTCAATGAATTCCCTCACTACCACTATCCAACAGTGCACCTCATCTCTCCATAGCCTCTCTCTGACTTACATTATATTTTTTATAGTGCTACTCATAGTTCACTCACACTTGGGGGCTTATTTATGAGCCCTTGCATCACTTTTGCTCCGCCGGGGCGTCACTTTTTGTGATACACCAGCGGCGTAAAAGATGCCCCATGTTGCGTCATATTTACAATGTGACGCATCTAGATAGATGCATCACTTTGTAAACCCCTGCGCCACATTACACCTGCGCTAGGTACAATGTATGCAGGGTGGCCATTCTGAAGCAAGTAAGCCTCCAAGAAGTGAAGCAGTGAAATCTATGGGATTTCACTGCGCCACTTCTAGGACCCAAATGGGTCAATATCTTACTCCTACTTTACAACAGGCGTAAGACTGTCGCAGGCACATTGAAATGGGAATTGCCCATGTTAAATGACCCATTGCTGAAGTTGCGTCACTTTTGTGACACACTCCAGCAATGCATAATTTTTGCGCCTACAACTACATCAGAAATACTGACGTATCTTTAACTTCTTGTGGCATGATGCATCATATTGTAAATATGACGCATCCAGCATGTCGCAAGGAGGGTGCAATGAAAAGTGATGCATCGCTGTTTTCACGCAGCGATGCGTCACTTTTCATAAATGAGGCACTGGGTTCTGTGATCTGCATGGTACACTTTCTTTGCAGCAAGCACATTAAACGTCTATGCTACTTTACGATGAGCCAGAACTCTCACAAGTAGGAACTTTATTCATCAGAGTTATCTTAATAATTTTATTGTTGCCTGAAAAGTACCTGATGCACAAAGAAGTTCATATGCTTTTAAACCCCAAACTATTTTTAGTCAGCGTTCCCCACCAAAGTCAACGGCAGGTGCAGTTGCACAATTCGCAACACCCTAAAGCCAGTCCTGCTCCCAGCAATAAGGTAGGACAAGCATTTCCAGAAATGGGGTGAAAGCTGACCTCATACCCATTATGAGAGGAAAAAGATCAATGTAAGTGGCGGAATGTGAGAGTTCCCTCCAATTCCAGCAAGCAAAACAAGTGAATACATTTCTCGTAAGTGATTTAAGAGAGAGTAAACTTCTCCCTTGAGAATTTCTTTTAACTTTTGGATCAAATTTGCTAAAACGCAGCAGACCCTTATGGGCATTCATGAAATATTCTTGTACTTTTATGGTGCACCAGGAAAGCCTTTCCTAGGAGTAGATCTCATTTTTTACAAACGTCTTATGTCAGCAATTACTTCCACTATACCAAGGCCATCATTTTTTAATGGGTGAGCCCTTTATGCCAAGGAGTACATTCATAATGACAGTGCCAGAAATTTGCCATGGATACTTCAGCTATGGGTACCTATAAAAATTCCCTCCGATATACAAGAGTTAGCCTTTTGCCATTGACACCCCCTATAAAATGAGTACAGGAAATCTTATCACAAGAGTTACCTCAAATATCAGTTCCAACATTTTGCTATGGATCCACCCCATATGCTAAGAATTACGTGCATCATGTCAGGGCCTTTGGCCACATGTGGTGACGTGTGTTCTGTGTCCCTGCCTCAGGTATCCAGTTTGAGTCCCCCCAGCCAATTATGGTGTCTTAATAGAAGCATGTCAGGACCTGCAGTTTGTCATAGGTAACACCTCCCATCCATACTCTACTAGTACCCTTGTTCATAAGGCAAGAATATCCTCCAGTATATCAGACCAGCAGCACACTTGACAAATAACACACATACACTGACTGTTGGACTTGACCCTTTTTGCAGGGTCATCCCTGACATTTTTTGCCTTCCTCCCGTATAGTTTCTGACCTGTTTTAGTTGGTTTTAGAACTCTGGGCACTTTACTACTGCTGAACAGTGCTAAAGTGCATATGCTCTCTGTGTAAAGTGTTATGGTAATGGGTTGTCCATAATTGGTTTGTCTTACTAGTAAAGTCCCTAGTAAAGTGCACTATGTGTGCCAGGGCTGGTAATGCAACTGCTACTAGTGGGCCTGCAGCACTAATTGTGCCACCCACATAAGTAGCCCTACAAAGAGATCTCTGGCCTGCCACTACAGTGCCTGCGCACAGTTTGTTAACTGCCTTGATGTCCTCACAAGTGCACACACTTGCCAGGCCTTACCCTTCCCTTTTTTTATGCACATCAGACACCCCTATAGTAGGCCCAAGGTACCCCCCTGGACAGGGTGCAGTGTATGTGAAAGGTAAGATATGTACTGAGGTGTGTACCATGTCCTGACAGTGAAATACTGCCAAATTAGTGTTTCACTGTTGCTGGCCATCTTGCCCATAGGACAGAATGTAGAATGCTGTGTCACATGTTTCCAGCATATCTTCCCATAGGCATAAGATGGAGAGATGGAGTTTAGTGTGCCTCAACTCAGAATGTAATTTTTGTGAAGATGGTTTTTAAATTATGTGTTTAGAAACCACACTTACAGAAGTGCCTGGTTTCTTGTCTTAAACCATCCTGTGTGCCTCCCCCTGGTTGTGTATTGACTGTCTGGGTTTGGATGTGACAGTGTCTGGGGAGTGTCCTGGCACCAGGGAGGAGTATGTGAGACAGCAACAGGCTGACCTGCATTTGGTGTGGGGGGAGGAGTAGCCCACTGGAAGTGAAGTAGGCTGTATTGCTGCCACCAAAGGATGGCTCCACCTCCTGCGGCATGTCTGGGGCCCAGACCCTCACTATCAAAGGAAGAGGGTGTGCACTGGCAGGAAGACACCCAGGTCTGGTTTGGACCGGGCTCAGAGCCCCCTGAACACAAAGACTTCAAAGACATTCAGGGGTATAAATGTGAGAGTGAACCCCCTGAAATCAAGACTGAACTCAAGCCTGAAAAATTATTGAAACTAGTTTGTGATCAGGAGGAAGCCCAGCTAAAGAAGAACAGCTGAAGAGACTGAAAAGAAGGACTTCCCTTGCTGGGTGTTCTGGGGCTGGCCTGCAGTTTGCTGATTTGACTAAGGAGAGGACAAAGGACTTTGCTGTGTGCTGTGTCTCCCTGCTTGAAAGGACTTTGCTGTGTGCTGTGTCCTGAAGTAACGTGTTTCGTGTTTCCAAGGGCCCAAGAGGAGCTGGCTCCCTGTTGTGGAACTCCAGGAACATAACATTCTCAAAGTGTGTCTAAGCGACGCTGTGTTCGTGTGCTTTTTGCAGCCTGAGACAGTCGTGAGAATTGCCCTGTGACAGTGTGCCCCGGAGCAGTCTTGCACTCTGCTTCGATCAACATTGTGACCAGAAGTGCTGTGATCGTTATCGCCATCGGCCCAGACCGTCGTCCCACGGGGGAGCCGTGAGAAATGACCGCCGCCGGCCAGAGTCTGCCTTTGCCAAGGAGAGGCCTGTGAACCTTTACTATTGTGGGTCCGAGGTCCTTTGCACAAGATCAATGGAGTCGTGCCAGGAGCCGATCAGCTGCGAGGCTGTCGCCTGGTAGCCCGATTCTCACTGTGAGAAGCAGCTGCCGCCAACCCGAAGCCGCACAGCATGACACCCAAGGCACGAGGAGAGGAGAGAGAGACTGAACCTCCCCAGGTAACGCTCAGCGAGCGTGTGTGTGTGTTACCGACTGGGGCGAAATGTGTGCTACTATGCACTGCTCTCAGCCTTTCCCATCTTTGCAGCGTGAGCCTCCGCTCAAGTCAATATCGCGGCCCATACTCGCCGAGGAGTGGCAGTACTGGGGTCGGATTGGGGTGTTGCACTTTGGTTCCTTTGTAACAGGATCGGGGGCATATTTTGGCAATCGCTGACCGCGAGTCAGCCAGAAGCAGGCAGCCGCGCATGTGCATTAGTATCTAAGACGGCGGCGCCAGCGGCGCGATGACGAGAGGGAGCCCCGGGGACGCAGAGGACAAGGTAAGTGGTTTTATAATTCCTTTTTAAGGTAATTTAAGCATTTAGTGAGGGCAGGAGGGAGGCGGGCAACTTCGCTACGCCCACGAAGTGGGCGTAGTGTTGCATGCTTTGCCTACTTTGCAAAGGGCGAAGTAGGCAGCACTACGCCCACTTTGTGGGCGTAGCGAAGTTGCCCGCCCAGGGCTACTTTTTAGTGAAGCTTAAGAAAAACATTTTGTATAATCTATTCAAAAATAATAATAATAATCATATGTTGCCTTGTCAATGTTTGTTACAAGTATAATTTGAATGAAAGTACACTTCCTTAAAATAGCTGTAAGGGCTTTATATTTGGTTTCATGTGTGAATCAAGCAGTTACTGTATTGGAAATGAACAAATCCACGTTCTAACATGTAACATCACAATATCTAACTGATCTTATAAAATGCTTGACTTCTTCTGCAACTATGGTTTTTTTCTAGTAACACTTTGCATCTTTGATTTGTGAGACCTGGAGGACTTGGCCTTTTTGGTTGTAGTTCCCTAAAACTTTTGCGTTCCCCCTAGACCGTTTTACTGACCTAGAGATGCCAATTTAAATGCCTTGAATACTTTGCCCTGTTGATTAGTGTCAAAGTACAGGAATTCCCTATGTAAAAGTAGAAAGTCCAAAGTGATGTGCACTGTGTTTGCAAAGGCTAGTAAAGCAAGGGCGTGCAGACAACGGAACTCAGGCCATTATTGTAGGGCCTGGACGCAGAATGCTAAGTTAGCATGTAGTACTCACAAATGCAACCACTTGTCAGGCCTGACTTTCCCTCTTACATACACATGGGGCACCCCTGTGGTATGTATCAGGTAACCCCTGGGCATGGTGCAGTGTTGGTAAAAGGCAGAACATGAACTGAGGTGTGTGTTTTGTTCTGACAGTGAAAAACTCTCCATTTGGTTTGGGACCCCTGAGCACATACAAACTTCAAATACATTAAGGGGTAAAACTTTGAGAGCTGAAATCCCTGAACATTGGAATAAAACAGATATGGCTTGAGACTGAAAAGGCTTGGACCGATTCTGTAGTCAAGAGGAACTCTGCTAAAGAAGGAACAACTGAAGAGACTGCTGTGGATAGACCAATCCTTGCTTTGTGATCTGGTCTGGTCTGCAGTTTGCTGTTCTAACTAAGGAAGAGGCTGTTGGGACTGTGCTTGGAGGCGCTGGGTCCCCCTGCTTGAAGAAGACTGTGATTTATGCTGTGTCTTGTTACCCCAAGGGCCTGAGGTGAGCTGGTTCCCTGTTTGGAAATACAGGATAATAAAAGTTTCCGGAGAAGTCCCAAGCAACGCAGTGTGCACGTGCTTTTTGCCGCTAGAGACCCTCATACATTGTGCCTTGTGATTGTGGGTACGCAGGAGCAAGCTAAGTGTCAGATGCGTATAGTGTGTGTTGTGGTGCAGGCCAAGGCATTGGTGAGGAGCATCTGGTATGGTATTCACAGGGAGATGAGGCGAGGCTCGGACGCACAAGGGTGCTTGTCATGGTGCAGCCCGGGTGTTGGTGAAGAGCGCTTGGGCCTCGTGTGCACCAAAGGAAGAAGCGAGACTCGGACGTGCAGTGTGCATGTCATGGTGCAGCCAGGGTGTTGGTGAGGAGCGCCTGGACATCGTATGCACCAACGGAGGAAGTGAGTCTCGGACGTGCTGGGTGTGTGTCGTGGTGCAGACAGGGTGTTGGTGAAGAGCACCTGGACATCATGTGCACCGGGAGAAGAGGAGAGGCTTGAACGCGCAGGGTGCGTGTTGAGGTGCAAGCGGAGCGTTGGGGAAGAGCGTCGGATCGTCGTGAGCACCAGAGAAGAGGAGAGTCTCGGATGCACTGTGTGCATGTGAAAGTGCAACCTGAGGTGCTGGTGAGGAGTGCCTGGTTAGGGTGTGCACCGAAGTGGAGTAAAATCTCCACAGTGCTGAGGGCGGATCTTGGTGTGGACTGAGACCGCCAGAGTAAGGGCCAAGTCATTGGGGCCCTCGGAGTCAATCGGCAGCGGCCCGGACCACAGCCACGGAAGAACTGAGCCACCGGCCCAAGGCCGACACAGCCTGTGACAGAGTTCTGGATCAAGGCCCAAGTTGCTGATGTCGGGAAGGAGAGTGGGATCGCGCCACCCAAGGTAATGTGGATCAACACCTGGGGTGCCTCGTGCTTCAGTCAGCTGTGTGAGCCGTTGCTTCGGCTCGGATCCCGGCCTGGCCCGTGCTGACCCAAGACGGGGCAGTACTGGGGCCACAGTTGGAAGCAGTACTTTTTGTGTCATCAAACTATTAAACTGTTGTATGACGCCTGACCTCATTTGGGCCTGACAAACTTTATGCATGATGAGCTACGCACTGCGTTATTTCTCTCTTTCATATTACTGATTGTAATGTGGCGCATTGCATTATTTCTTCAGTGCACAGTAACTGAGTATAACGTGGCACAGTGTATTATTTCTTCATTGTATCATACAGGATTGTAGCATGACTGCGTTATTTCTCCCTTGCATATTACCTGTTTGTAACGTGACGCATTGCATTATTTCTTCAGTGCACAGTATCTGAGTAAAATGTGGCACAGTGTATTATTTCTTCATTGTATCGTACAGGATTGTTGCATGACTCATTGCTTTGTTTCTTCCTGGTGCAGGGCATGCTGGTGGTGATACGTGTTGCATTATTCCTTCACTTACAAAGTACATGACTGTGGCGCTATGTATGGCACTGATTTTGTGTTGCACAGTATAAGAGAATATCGTTACACATTGCTGTATTGTTTCCATTTGCAACATGTGTGATTCTAGTAAAACGACTTGCCTAACCTTTTTGGAAACAGTTAGAAGTGAGCTTAACTGTTTGTTAGAAGCAGTGGTTGTGATTAGAACCTACCACCCCACCGGAAAGAATACTACCCATTCTTATCTGTTGATTTTGTATTGCCTGGTCGCATCATATTATTGCTTATATAAAGATTATACTCATTTTATCAATACACGTGTGGAGCCTATTTATGATGACATCAAGGGGTTAATGTGAGCGTGGTTGCACATACTGAACACGTGCCAAGCTACTAAGGGGGAGCAGGGCGATCTCAGACGGTGTCCTTACTTAGCCTAACGTTGAAGCAAGGGATCGGGGAAGCACGCCTCCAGCATTTGGTGGCGGTGGTAAGCGACAGGGACCTACACTTCCAACAAGACTCAACTGAAAATGAAAAAAAAAAGCTACCCGTCCCAAAATGAAGCATTGTGGAGAATGGAAAGCCAGGACTGGCTGAAGGTGTCACATGATCCTCAATTTATCACCACACCCCAAAGTCTCAGCCCTATTCTCCCTCCTCATGCATCCCACATTTTCAGTTCACTTTCCCCTCTTGCACCAGCCCGGTTGTTGCAGATGGAATTAAGTAGGAATCTAGAACTACATAAAGAGCAGGTTTTCTATTGGTGCCTTTGCAGAAGTATGTATATATTCATGAGAGTTGTGTAATTTTGATAAGAGGTGTGCTCTTGTAGGTGCTGGGTGATGGTTAATAGTGTGAGTGAGTACAGCATGAGTGGTGCGAGTGTCGGCTAAAAAATGGGCCAATGTGAATGTCAGGTGAGCTGCATTAATGCAATGTGAAGGGAGGGCCTATGTGAAAGGAGTGCACACAAAGTGAAAGGAGTGAGTGGAGGGGGGTGTGAACAGTGTAAATGCAGGCTGAGCGGTGTGCCTGCGTTTGGTGCAGAGCAAGCAGCAAGAGCAAAGGGCGATCTGTGAGAGTGACTAGTGAGGTCATGGTGAGAGGAGTTAGTGCAGAGTGAATGATGTATCCCTTTGAGACCCGGCAGACTATTGTCCCTGTGTGCAGACAGGATGAATAGAGTGCCTGTATGAATGCAGGCTTAGAGGTTTGTCCATGTGAGTGCAGGCTGAGAGGAGGAAGTGCGGAGTGAGTGGTGTGACTCCAGGGTCAGTGTGGTGCTTGTTTGAGTGGTGTGAGAGCAGGGTGAGTGCAGTGCCCATGTGAATGAAGGGTGCGTTGTATGAGTGACAGGACGGCCTATGTGAGCGTACAGTGAATGATGTGACCATGTGAGAGTTGGGTGAGGGGAGTGACTGCTGAGTGAATGTAGTGACATATAAGTTTGGGTGCGGGTGAAAGTGCAGCATTGGAGGAATTAATGCATGGTGAGGGATGTGCTTGTTTGAGTGAGATTGCAGAGTGAGTGGTGAGAGCTACAGGTGAGTGAAGAGTCCCGAGTGCAGTGTGAGTAGTATGCTTGTGTGAGTGAAGAGTGAAAAGCGTGAGCGCATGGTAAGTGGTGTGAGTGCAGTGTCATCACAGGGAGTGCAGGGTGAGAGGTTTGCTCATGTGACCACAGGGTAAGTGGAGGGAGAAAGGATGGAGTTCATGGCAAGGGGCATACTTGCAGTGAGGTTGCTGTGAGTGCAGGGCAAGAAGAGGCTGAACAGTAAGAGTGCAGGATAACAGCGTGAGTGCAGTGTGATCACTGTAAGTATAGATTTGGCAGTGAACGTGTACATGGAGAGTGAGCAATGTGCTCGTGTGAGTTCTGTGTAGGAGGAGGGTGAATGGCGTGAGTGCATGGTGAGCAGTGTGAGTGCAATGTGATCGCTGTGAGCGTAGGGTGAACATGAAAATGAAGGGTGAGAAGTGAGAATGAGGAGGGAGTTGCCTGAATGCAGGATATATTCCCAGACACCTGGAGTAACTCAGCATTGTATTGACATCTGGAATATGGTTTCAGATATAACTATCACTATTATCAATCAGGGATGGAGGGAGGAGGAAATAAATAATGTGCTGATCCTGCATCAAACTTTCAGTCTCCTGATTAGGATTGTCAGCTGATCGGATTTATACCGGTGCCACCCATATTTTGATGTCGCAGCCGGTACTGAAAATAAGCGAAATCACCAAAAGCTGGTATTTTTCGCACTTATTTGTGAATACTTCAAACAGCAAATATAAATAGCACTTTTAAATGTGTTCTAGGGCTGCATTAGTGATCTATGACTAATAATTAAAGAAAACATCATGTTACTAATGAATACATACCGTCTTATTTAAATCCCTACTTAATGTCAAGGCAAGGTCTTTGCAGACTTCTTAAACAACAACAAAAGGCCAGTATTTTTTTCTAGGAAAGGTGGCATCCCTACAAGAGATGCCTTTTCACAAAATGCATTCTCCCACTGTGGCAGTAAAAATAAAATACAAATGTAAGGAACAGGCAGAGTACAGACCCAGGGAGTACTGGAACCAGTGAAAAAATACAAATCCTTGTTAACTAGTTCACAAAGGCATGTAAATGGTCTTTTAAAAACCAGTGAAAAACTTGGGTGTGGTGGAGGTAAGACTCCAGACACTTCCCAGCCGACCCCTCAGAATTTCAAGCTCCAGCAGAGTGGGCTGAGACACATAATGCGGGGAGGCAAAAGCCCTTTTAGCCCTAAGGGCATTTTGTGCCCACATGTCTTGTGCCTGTGATTTATGGCAGTTCAGCCATAAGCCAACAATCTCTCCATTAGTGGTGGAGATTGAGGGGGGGGTCAGTCAGTGGTTCATTTGTAAAATATTGAGTGCCGGTGCCCAAATCGTTGCTCAGAAGCCAGCTCTAATAAATGTTGGCACACCAAATACCAAGGCTGCATAGTTTTGAATTCACCTCAAGACTCTTTTATCCACTGCCAGGCAGTCCCTGCCCCTTTATCTCACTCTTGTCGGTTCCCTGCTTTCTCCCTTTGTGAGGGTTTTCCATCTTTCTCTTACTTGTTCTTTTCCCTTTTGTGCGTTTTCCCTCTCTTGTTCTCAGGAAATGTCTAATCAGGAAAAATAAGTGCCAGTCTCCAAAAATGAGTGCCAGCTGCCCCCACTAGATCCAATTAAGCACTGGGTCAGTCCCCCAAATGTCATCTGGTTATATTCGTGAATATCCATGTCTATCTGTAGACCCTTAGGCTCAGATTTACAAAGGCTTTGCATCAGGCTTGCGTTTCTTTTTTAACACAACTCAATACATTGTCTTGTCATGAAATTTACAAACCACCACAGATCACAGTATGCATTGGTTTGTACTCTAAACTACTAGGAGCCTTAGGGGGAATATCGGGGTTTAAACAGGCCGCCCCCCACTCAATACCCTTTCAACAACAAAGGACCTGCCCCTAAATGATGTGGACTCAATGATCTCCCATGTATTTTTTATTATTACCTACTCAACAGAGGATATATATAAACCTTCCTGTCTCAGTGTGCTCAATCTAGTCACAGGTTTGAAGCTAAAAACTTGTGTGTAACAATATTGTGGCAACCAGCTACCCTCACAGTGCCTTTCTAAGAAGATGTAACCTTCGAAAAAAAGGGGGAGGGGAGTTGGCAGAGCCTCACGGGAGCAACACCCGGGGAGGAATTAACAGACTGGTACTCGCCTGTGTCCTCACGTTCTCATCATCAGCTTCTGCCAACTTACAACATAAAGGGGATAACAAACGGTGCAGAAAAAAAACCTTATAAGTGCTCTGTGTAAGTGGCCCAATGTGGATTGCCAAACTCAATCATCAAGATCTGGTCCCACCACCGTTTAAAAAGAGCTAGGCTACACTGGCTACACTAATTTTATTCCATGCTGTGTACCCACTCTACTAAAAACCAACATGTTTCATTGCCTAGTTGTATTTACCGGCAATTTCATCAGGGTTTTGGGTCTGCGCAATCTCTGCACATTTTGATTCTCCGTTTATTGTACCTGTGGTTGTACACAAATAAAATCACACACATAAGTTTACTCAATGTATCTTGGTTGGGACCCCAACAACAATTGTAATTAACCTGCTAGGTATATCATTTGTTGTTTACCAGGTGGCTGCTGTACTCACGCCCACCAGTGCCCCCGTAGAAGAATCTGGGTTGCCAGGAACCTGTTGCTTCGTTGCAGGTCCTAGAAACTGCCCTCGGTCAGTTCTATGATGAGAGAGAAACACGCTCAGTGTACAAAAAAGATTGGGCCAACTGTGCCACTCGAATCGTATCATATCTTTCAATCCGTATTAGCACGCTTTCTTACATTCTCATATGCCTATGACTCAAGTGCCTCTGCACCCGTATTTCTTTCATGCAAGATGCCTTGCTACCGAACACATGCAGCTGATGTAGCTTTCCAGCCAGCTCTCATAATTAGATTTTTTTTTAAAAAATGTAAATGGAAAAAGCCTCTCACACTTTCATCCACAGCCTTCTTACACCCTCTCATATGCCTGCTTCTCAGGTGTATCTGCGCCCGTGCTTCTTTCGTATAGGACGCGCTACTACCTCGCTAGAGATATTATTGTGTCAGTTCAGGCCCCTTGCATAGTCAAAGTTGAAGGCGCCTCTCATGCCTTTAACCACAGCCTTCTCAACATTTGTCCAGTCAGCCTTACCGGTATTCGTGCAAGAAAAATGGCCTCCGCTCACCCCCCATTGAGGTTTCCAAGCCAGCTCCTGTCTTTAAGATGCCAACCCACGGCCTCGTTGTTCCGGCGTTCGCAAGTCCGCCCCCTTCTCGTGAGAGTGGTGTACACAGAAGGGGCTTGTGCGCGCCAGATTACGGGCGGCCATCTTGGAACGGAGCGCGTAACCATATGTGTGGCTATTACCTCAATCAAAATCGTAGTTAGACCACTCCCAAATAAAGCGTATCATTGCAAAAGTTATTAGCACTACCAATTAAAGCCTATCTTCGCAAAAGTTCAAGCACTTTACTAAATGTCTTATCTAAAGCCAATCTCATGTTGTACTTGTCTTCATTGAGCCTCCCAAGTGTCAATATTCTCTAATTTTACCTCGTTATTTTCTCGTGATGTTTGTTGCATGGTAGCTCATAGATACCACTCACGGTTATACTTATGTTTTGCTCTGATAGCCAATATCTCAGATAGCAATGGAATAGTTGGCACGGGTGTGACTAGTTTGTACCGAATTATGGGCGGCCATCTTGAACCGGAGTGCTGGTCCGTGTATGGAGTTATCAAATAGATAAGTGTCCTCTACTGGAATGTCTGTTAGTAGCTTTTTATGCACTTCCAATGGAGGCCCAAATCACAATGCACAGGGATTTATTGTGCCTCACCATAAGGGGATGTTCTATACTGCTGCGTGTATATCAGTATCAAACATCAAGGGAGCACAAACTGGTGGTGTATGGGCACCCTATGCAATTTTACTTGCTGTACTGTGTTGTTTGAACTCTTTGTAAATATGCTTCTTAAATTAATTATTCCATTTGACTCAGTCTGCTGATTGCTCATAGTGATGATAAACAATAAGGGAGGAAGATAGCACTCCTGTATTAAGGTGCTGTAAATATCAAAGTCACCATTATCGAGGCTGCCGTTGTCCTGTATCCCACCATGACCTAGACCTGCAATATCAGGCTAAAACCAAACATCTCTAGTATCTTTTGGAGAACGCATTAATCCAACCACATGGAACACTTTATCTGCTTCAAAACAGTGCAGAAGAGCTACTCTGTGGTCTGGGTAAAGTGGACGTTGTCCAGTCTGAAGAAAATCTTTTTAGAGTTGTCCTCTGCATTGCATGGTAAATATAAAGCCAGACTGGTCCAGTCAAATAAGCCCCAGTACAACCAGCCCTCACTAAACAGTTAGTATGCCCATAAAAATATTTGTATATATGTTGAGCATGGAACTGGATCCAAACCTGGTTAGGCAAATGACTATCATTTTTGCTTTTCTCATGGTGGAAGTTGCCAACCAGATCTATAAATGAATGAAATATCTTCATGAAGGTAGGAATGAGGGATACACATAACATTTTATAAAGTAAGGATGAAACGCCATCAGGGTCCAAAGATTCATTCAAAGATAGTGGTCTCTTCCCTGGAAATGACATGAACTTCCAAAATGTAGCAGAGTTCCTTCTTCTAATGTAATTTCCTGTTTTAGGCAAATTAAATGCAGCATGTGGAATGGATGGATAAATGTGCTGCAGCGGATTTCATTCTCTCCTTTTTCATCACGCTCAATAACTCCATGGCTATACATTCCCTGATTTTCCAAATTAGATTTTGATCTTTCCTTTTAAAATGTTCTTCTTCAGTAGTAAGTAAGTAAGTAAGTAAGTAAGTAAGTAAGTAAGTAAGTAAACTGAGCTTGTATATTGCCTGGTTACACTAACCTGTGTGTCCCCTCGCTAAAGTATCGGCCCGAGACTCCTACACCATCGTAGCCTTCCACACCCTTACCCTCTCTAAACCTATCCCCTGGGAAATAGGTGGGTTTTCAGCTCTTTACAGAAAACCACCTCTGAGGCTTCCAAACAGAGCCTAAGGGGTTGGCTGTTCCACAATTGGGCTGTCAGAAACTGGAACGACCACCCTCCCATCCTTGCTCTTCTGATTTTGGGAACCTGCACTAGACCCGCCCCACTGGATCTTAGTTGTCAAGTCAGAATATTGGGTGTTAGGAAATTAAGAAGAAAGCGGGGTACTTTCCCCTGTATAATCCGAGGACTGACACAGAGGGCTTTAAACTGCACTTGCTCCTTGAATGGCAGCCAGTGTAGCATCTCCAACACTTTTTTAGGAGCTCTCTTAGGCAGCATCAACACCAGCCGGGCGGCAGCATTCTGAATACGCTGCAGCCTCTGAAGGCATCTCATATTAGCTACCAGATAGAGGGGATTACCATAGTCCAGCCTTGAGGTAACCAAGGCATGAACTAAGGATTTCCTAGCTGTTTTTGGGAGCAGGTCCAGAGTCTTTCTGAGACCACGTAGAATGCCAAAACAGGTACCCGCAACACGTCTAGTATGGTAGTCAAATGAGATTTTGGAGTCAATCCAGATCCCCAGGTTCCTAACTTGTTCGCTTGGTATGGGAAGTAGCCCAAGTGTCTGAGGCCACCATGCTGAAGTCCAGACTGACGGCGCCTTTCCCACAATCAGCACCTCAGTTTTAGCCTGGTGTAGATGTTGCTGTCATCTGTGGTATTTACCTTGGGTGTATGATGCTTGCTGATTATTACCAACTCAATCTATATCATCAATCAACATCTACACAAATTGCCAAAAGAGGTTGTTTATCTTGTTGGTTCTTCCTTTTAGCTGTGACCCACTAAAGAAGACACATTTAACCTTCTACAAATACTAATCTGAGCAGGATGGCATGTCGGCTACAGGGAAGAGTTGCCCTTTTTGCTGGCAATCTTGAAGGCCACTTAACAGACCCACATCACATTCAGTCCTTGACAAATCGTGATGAGAATGATTCCGTAGGCTCTGTATTAGCATGGATCCTGAGACCTGGTAAAACAACTCCACAATTGCACCTGAAAAATGTGACTCTTAAACAGACCCTAGGGTTGTGGTCTACAGCGATCCCAGTAGGTTCCTCAAGTGACTCAAATTTTTGGGGGAGATCCAGATGTTACAAGATTTTTCGGCTTCTCCTAATGGTGTTATGTTATATATGATATTATGTTATTTTGATTTGTATAGCACACTTATCACCTGAGAGGGTATCCAGTTGCTTATAAGGTTCATAGGTGTGAGGTCCCCAAGGTGCTTATACGAAGAGCCAGGTCTTCAACTTCTTGCGGAGCTCAAGAATTGAGGAGCAGGCTCTGATGTGTTGAGGGAGGTCGTTTCATGTTTTGGCTCCAATTAAGGAAAATGAGATATCTCCAGTTTTGCTTTTACGGATGTGAGGAATGTGTGCAAATGAGAGTGAAGCAGAGCATGGGCGTCTGGTGGGTTGGCAAAGGTGTATGCAGCTGTTCAGGCATTTTGGGCCTGTGTTGTATAGGGTTTTGAATGTGTGCATGAGAAGTTTGAATTGGCTGCGCTTGTAAATGGGGAGCTAGTGAAGCTTCTTGAGGTGTGGTGTGATGTTGGTGCGGCGTGGAAGGTCGAGTATCAGTCTTGCAGCTATGTTCTGGATGGCCTGGAGTCTGTCTAGGAGTTGTTTGGAGATTCCGGCATAGACATTGTTTCCGTAGTCCAGCATGCTGGTGATGTGTGCTTGTGTGATGGTCCTTTTGGTGTTCTGAGCTAACCATTTGAAGATCTTTCCTGACATGTGTACGATGTGGAAAAAGGAGGTGCACACTGCGTTGACTTGAGCCGTCATGTTGAGCTTGTTGACAAGGATGCTCCCTGTATTTCTTGTGTTGGCTGTGGGTGCTGGTCCTAGCTCCGACGGCCACCATGTGGGGAGGTCTGTTGCTAAAGATCAGTACTTCTATCTTGTCGGAGTTGACCTACAGTCAGTTGGTTTGCATCCAGTCTGCTACCATGGCCATGCAGTTGGCGAAGTTTGTTCTGGTTGTGGTTGTCTTGGCCATCGGGGGGGCATTTTGCTTTTCAAACTACCCGGTTTAATTAACTTAGAAAGAAGTCTTAAAGAGCTAATTACAAGGGAATCTTCAAAATGACCTAATTGTTCCACCTATTTACCCATTGGGGCACCTTTGTTTTTTGCACCATGAAATCTGATTAAAAACCTTGCATTTACTATAGACGACAGAATAAAATCACAGTTAAGGCTAGATATCAGTTGCCCTTTATCAAAGACATTTAGGAATTAGTTCATGGCACTGGAGTCTTTATTAAACTGGATACACAAGGATCGTTTTACCTCTTGCACATTCAGTGAGGTTATGAGTGGAATATGGCTTTATGCACCTCTTTTGGGCATTCTGAATACATAATGCTAAATGAATCGTGCAATGCTCCAGCTATTTGTTGGTGGTGTATTCACTCTACAGTTCTTGTGTATGCTGAATCAGTTTGTGCTGTTGCAACTGGATGACATTTTAATGTACTCTGAGGTCTAGATTTGCTAACACTTTGCATCATGGTTGCGCCATTTCTTTTGGCGCAGCCACAATGTACAATTGTAGTCAAGATTTTCAAAGCCACATGTGGCATTATAACAAAAGTAATGCATCACTTTGTGCTGTGTTGCGTAATACTGCGTCGGGTAGGTGTAGAGCATGGGTGGAGCATGGGTGTTCCCATACACCCACCCATGTATTTTGACACAAACCCAGATTTACTATATGCAGTAAACCTAAGTTTGCACCAAAATGGTGAGCCTATCCAAAAGAGACGAAATGAGGAGAAATATCTTCACTTCTACTCGTTATTCCTCTTTCCATGTGTGAGGCATTCTGCAGCCCATATAAAAAAGTGGATTATGCCTCTGAGGATTGTTTTTGAGCTGTAAGTACACCTTATGGCACAAAATCAATCCTGCAAAACCAAAGGGGATGATGGACGGAGTGTTGAACATTGCAAGCACTCACCCCCAGTCAACTGATCTGGGTTTAATCCATCATCATTCTTTAGCTCACTCGGCCACCGCAGTTCAGACTTGGCCATATGCAAATCAGTCTGACCCTGTGCTGCATGGGAACAGTCCAGCCCGAACTGCCATGCCATGTCTTCCCTGGACCGGAAACAAGCATCCTGGGACGGGTTACTGGCTAATCAGCCGTCATCAGACAGGCTAGCTTGAATCCAGTGGCAAAGTGAGCAAGGGACCCACGTCTGGGCATACCCTGCCAACTTTGGGCGAACAAAGCGATACCAAAGGGGATGAGCCGTCATCAGCCAGGCTAGCTTGAATCCAGTGACAAAAACAATCCTGACTGCAGTGCAGGCACCTTTGTGATATGATGCAAGGGTGCCTGCACTGGGGCTAGGCAACCAAAAGTGAGCCAGCGCAGTGAGAGAGCAAAACAGTGCTGTATCTTTGTAAATATGGTGCTATTCAGCTTTCTAGTCACGCAACGCAGCGCAACAACTTGCCTTGCTGCATTGCATTGCGGCTTTAGTAAATCTGCCTCTAAGACTCTTACTGAACACCAAGAGCATGTGGGTATGTTAATGTCTAGGCTCAGCAACAGCATTTACATTGTAACCTAGAGAAATGTGAGTTTGACACGGAAAAAGTTACATTTCTTGTGCTTAGATTAAATGTGGTGGTCTTGTCTATTTATCCTAATAAAGTTTCTTCTATTTGAGATTCGTCACCTCCCACAAGCACTAACGTGACACAAGGTTTCCTTGGATACATGCATTGTTATATACAGATTTATCATAGCCTTTGCAGAAATTACTGGTCATATTACTCAAACCCTTATAAAGAGAACTTGAAGAAAGTTGTGTTGGGATTATCTCTCTGGAAGAGTCTTCAATGCATTGAATCATATATTTCTGCAGCCTCCTTTCTTGCATCATCCACACACAAGAAATACGTTTATTGTGGAGAGGGAAGCTTCAGAAACATATTTGGGAGCAGTTTTACTTCAGAAACAGGAAGACGATGGGAAGGAACATCCAGTATTTTACCTGAACAAAATTATTTAGTGCTAGAGAGAGCTTCTGGGTATGAAAAGGGCTTTCACTGAGAGGAGTGTTTTTGATGGTATTTCCAGAACCCTTTGAGATTCATACTGACCATCAAAATTTACAATGTTTGAGAAAGTGTCAATGCAAAAATAGCAAGCACGATGGTCATTCTTTTTTGTACGGTACGATTTTGGTATTGAGGTGTGTGAAATTCAAGCAATTTTCATAATTATGGGAAATTACTGCAAACGTATGAGATGCCAATTAGTCATTTGTGCTATATTTTACCACGAAATGCATCCTCAGGCTGTACCTGTGGTTTCACCGTTACTTTTTTACTGCGGATTGCAGAATTCACTGTACATTTTTACCAGGAATGGCATGTAATTACACAAAATGGTGTAATGACATAATTTCGGGAATTCCACATAAGAAACAATACGTGAAATTTCCAAAAGCATGCCAATTAAGCCAGCGTTATTTAAATTTAGCTCAGGTCTTTTTGGTATTAGTTCAATTCAAAGTTCAAAATTAGTTAGTGGATACTTTGTCTCCCCAAAATCCAGAATCTGCGCTCACAAATGAAGAGTCTGTAGCTCCTCTACAAGGAGTTCTTGGAACACTTCAGCCTTTTTTGGAGAGAGTAAAGATGTTGGAAGAACAGTTGAATCCCAGGGACTAGAAAGATCCTCTTTAATTTGGCAAAATAAACTATATTTCAGTCAACCAGCTG
Organism: Lissotriton vulgaris; assembly: GCF_964263255.1. NCBI lineage: Eukaryota > Metazoa > Chordata > Amphibia > Caudata > Salamandridae > Lissotriton > Lissotriton vulgaris. The sequence continues at coordinate 704,824,761 of NC_141695.1, read as the reverse complement.
TGTTTATTCCGAATAAGAAATTAAAGTTCAAACTGAAAAAGAACTGCTATGATTTCACTTTCTCCGGCCGTAGGGAAATTAAGACTAATTTAGATTTGGGTTTCACTATCTTTTATTGGCCACCTTTTTATTCTGATGTGTAGGAATCTGTTCTTGTGGGCCTCAATCTTGCTCAACGTATCCTTGTATTCTAAGCATTTCTGATTTCTGCATCTTATATCGGTGGCCCTGAAGTATTGCATATATCTTCAACAGATTTTATTTCTGATCTTCCATCTTCTGAGGAATATTGTGTGCTCATGGTGATAGTGGACGCTTTTACAAAGATGGCTAATTTTCTCAATTCCAAAGGCTGCCTAACGCTTAAACAAAACGGCCATGTGCTTTTTGGCAGATGTAGTTCATCTTAAATGATTCCATCAAACAATCATCTCTTATATAGGTAGTCAGTATCTACGATGTTTCTGGAAGAGCAAAATGCAAGGCATTGGCAATTGATGGTGGCAAGAAATGTCAAATTATGGAGCATATTGTCGCACATTTTGATGGTATTACTTCATTAATATGTACTTTTTACACGTTAACCATGTCTGTACAAATACAGCAATAGGCAAGTGAAAGACGACCAGTCAACCTTTGCGAAGGGACTTCTTCTGCTCAGGAACACTTATTGCCATGTTTTGAGTAACGTTTGATCTGTTTGAGTTAGAAACCATTATTATGCATAAGATAATGGATTATGTGGTAAATCCAGCAAATCCATATTTTTGTGGAAAACGCTGCTGCTGCAAAATTGCCTACTTCCAGTAGCCCTGGGAAACACCATTCTTTTGCATTGCAAGGTTTCCATCCAAGAGTTTTTAAATATCTCCCTTTAATGGGTCCTTTAATACCTATGGCTGCAGAATAATTGTAATTGAGAAAACATAGATAACTCATCTCAAAAAGGTTACATAATTCCAAAATGATAAAGAATCATGCTGAGAAAGAGCCTGCCCCACGCCCAACATGAAGGAACTGGAACAAGGTCACAGACGAGCAACTTCACTCTGCCTCACCCGAGACAACCACACCACTGCATCCGACACCAACATCGCAGCCAGAGAACTCCACACTTAGATCTCCAACAGCGCAGACGAGCTCGCCCGCTACACAACACTGACAACAGGGCCCCCGGAAAGCCGCCTGGTTCACCACTGATCTCCAAGAAGCCAGACGCACCTGCAGATGCCTGGAGAAAAACTGGAGAAACACCAAGACACCAGAAAACTCCACTACCTACAAAGACGCCATGACAGACTACCACAACCAAATCAGAACCACCAAAAGGACCTTCATCTACAACAAAATCCTCGCCAACTCCAAGGAACTCTTCACTGTCATTCAGGAATTCACCAACCCCGCAGGGAAGCCGCAGACATCACCGCGTCCCAAGTCCTCTGCGACAAGCTTAAACTTACTTCTACCTCAAGATCAAAAACCTCTACAACAACTTTGTCAACAATCCACCAGACGCCACAGCTGGCCCGCCCCCAGACACACCAGCCATCCCCCCATCTGCACCTGGACCTCGATCACTGTCGAAGACACCGCCTCTACCATGAAAAGCATCCACTCAGGGGCCCCCACAGACCCCTGCCCTCCACACATCTACCACAGAGCAGACAAAGAGCACTCTGGCTGATCAACAGCTGCCTAAAACTCAAAAACCGAGAAAAAAGAAGTCCTCATCTTTGGAACCACCCCCTCAGCATGGGACAACACCTGGTGGCCGACTGCCCTCAGAAGCCCACTGACCCCACAGATCACGCCAGAAACCTCAGCATCGTAATCAACTCATCACTCACCATGAACCGACAGGTCCATACCGTCACCTCCAGCTGCTTCAACACCCTCCGCAAGTCTTTCAAGTGGATCCCCCTGAGTCAAGGAAGACAGTCACCCACGCACTCATCACCAGCAGACTGGACTATGGAAATGCGCTCTATGCCAGCACAAACAACAAAAAGCCTCTACTCTGCAACTTCCAGATGATACAGAACACCGCCGCCAGACTCGTCCTCGGCATCCCCGGCACAAACACATCAGCCAACACCTACGAAGACTCCACTGGCTCCCCATGGAGAAAAGAATCACCTTCAAAATCCGCACCCATGCCTACAAATGCCTGCACAACACCAGACCCGAATACCTCAACAACAGAATCAACTTCCACGTACCCCAAAGGAACCTCCGATCTTCCAACCTCGCACTGGCTGAAACCCCGCGCATCCACAGAGCCAGAGCAGGCGTAAGATCCTTCTCCCACATTGTGGCCAAGACCTAGAACGAGCTCCCGGCAGACATCAAACGCGCCCCTTCCCTGAACACCTTCAGGAAGTTGCTCAAGCCCTGGCTCTTCGGCTAAACAGACCTGCAGATCCCTCCCCATAAGCGCCTTGTGCCCCCCACAGGTGAGCAGCATGCTTATAATACCCTGATTGATTGATTGATTGAATCTGCAACTAGGCCCACAGAAGAATTAACTGGACACACTTGAAAACCTGAGGCAGTCAGGATTGAGAACCACAGACACTTCAACCCCACCACCAAAAGTCACTGGTACATAGGCACCCACAATAATATATGTGCATTGGTGCAAGAGGCCCACTAGACACAATTTATATGTACATGAGGTATTATATAACAGCCGTCATCCCAGACACATAGACCTATAAATGATGTTCTTCTTTAGTAAGACTGTATAAACAAATTGTCTAAAACAAAATCATGATCAATCGCACTTGCAATGTCATTGAAACAAAACAGTACAAAATGCATTTTCCTACAGATACACCTCTGAATATAAAAGCTTAAGGCAAGGAAGAACATTTGAATATGGAATTTGGAGATCCCAGCCAAACTCAACCCAGGACCCTCCCTGCACCCAAGGATACAGCCACCAGTCCAAGAGAAGTTGTTACACACATCCACTCACACAAGCTTCTTGAGAGCTACAGGTACGGGTAGTAGTGCAGGCTAGGCAATTGAGGGGCAAACTATTAAGTAGGTATTGTGTTGCATTGAGGTGACAAGGTTGCAGTGACCCCGAAGGATTGGTTGTGCACCAACATCTACCTAATTTTGGGTGATTAAATCCTCCGTGCTGGGTGTTCAGCATCAACAATTAAAGACCTTGTGTTTCTTAAATAGGAGAGTTGACATCTTTGTACACATATAAAGCAAGAATACATGGCTGTTTGTAATGCAATTAACTTGGTGTACCATTCCACGGTGATTACATGTTGGCTTAACATAGTCAGTATTTGTATTATGTAATTATTGGAAGGAGGAACTGAGTGCGCAAAGGGGCAGCCAATACCATATACTTAGTAGAATGGTTGTGTTTGGTAGGTTAGGAAATTAGCTGGCTAGTTCATCTCCTCTCCTGGCCACATATACTGTCAACCTATGGTTGAAAATAAGCCAATATACTGTGAATGTGGTCCAAGATGTGTGCAAGTGGCCATAGCTTTGAAGGAGGTGCAGATCTCCCATACTTCAAAAGAGGAGCACGTGGCACCTCCTAAAACTGAGGAGACTTATTCTAGTCTTTCTTTCTGTGCAACAGACAAAGAGCGGAGGAAGCACCTGGAGCAAGATTATGAAGAGTGAAGGGCTAGGACAACTTAATCTACAAGAGTGATAGTGTCTGGATCACAAACGTCCTTGAGATTGGTGTGATGCCCAAAAGGGCCCAATTATAGCACTAGCAACTATGCTTAGAATAATACTCACAGGTTCATGGTGTCCAGATGGAGGGAAAGGGGTGGGAGGAACTGGTTAGGTGACTTGTAATGACAAATAGAAAGCAAGGATAAATGCCCCTGTCCTCAGGGTGGATACAGTTTTTCCTACGGGTATATCTCCACCTGTTAGTTCCTCCCTACTTTCAGCTTTCTGACAACAGAAGCAAATGTTGAAGGGATTAAAAGGTAAAGATAAGTGAGGAAAGGGGGGCACAGTAACTGCGACTTGATTGCGATATGATTTTATTGTCTTGTGATATTCCCCAAATTCGATTTTTTATTGTGCTATTATGGTCTTATGACCGAGAAAGTTGATGACTTGGGCTATTGAGGAGTTTAGTTGGTTCCTTTCAAGTTCAAGTTCAAGTTCAAAATTTGTATAGCGCACTACTCACCCAGAGGGTCTCAAGGCGCTTGAGGGAGGGAGGTGCTTTACTTATCGAATATCCAAGTTTTTAGTTGCTTTCTGAAGGAGAGGTGGTTCTGTGTAAGGCGGAGGTGGGTGGGGAGGGAATTCCAAGTTTTGGCCGCTAAGTAGGAGAAGGATCTAGCCCCCATGGTGGATCTGTGGATGCGCGGAATTGCGGCGAGGGCTTGATTTAACGATCGTAGTTGGCGGGAGGGGGTGTAGAGGGAAAGTCGCGTGTTGAGGCATTCGGGTCCTATGTCGTAGAGGGCTTTGTGTGCGTGGGTAAGGAGACGGAACGTTATTCTCTTGTTGACAGGGAGCCAATGGCGGTCTTTCAGGTGGTCGGAAATGTGAGCTTGCCGAGGGATGTCCAAAATGAGTCTGGCTGAGGCGTTTTGGATGCGTTGGAGTTTTTTCTGTAGTTTGGTTGTGGTTCCGGCGTAGAGGGTGTTTCCGTAATCCAGTCGGCTTGTGACCAGTGCGTGTTTCGGTGGGGATCCAACAGAATATTTTTTTGAGCATGCGTAGGATGTTGAAGCATGATGATGAGACGGCGTTGACTTGTCTGCTCATCGAGAGGGAGGAGTCCAGGATGAAGCCCAAGTTACGTGCGTGGTCCGTGGGTATGGGTGCGGTTCCCAGGGCCGGTGGCCACTATGAGTCGTCCCAGGCAGAGGGGGATGACCCTAAGATGAGGACTTCCTTTTTGTCCGAGTTTAGTTTTAGGCGGCTGTTCTTTATCCACTCGGCTACTTCTTTCATTCCTTTGTGTAAATTGGTTTTGGCGGTATTTGGGTCTTTGGTGAGGGAGAGGATCAGCTGGGTGTCATCTGCGTAGGAGATGATGTTGAGGTTGTGATGGCTCGCGATGGATGCGAGGTGGCTCATGTAAACATTGAAGAGGGTGGGACTGAGTGATGATCCTTGTGGTACGCCGCAGATGACTTCGGTGGCCTCTGATTTAAAAGGGGGGAGGCGGACTCTCTGGATTCTTCCGGCGAGCAACGAAATGATCCAGTCCAATGCTTTTCCTTGTATTCTGACGTTGCTGAGGCGTTGTATGAGGGTGCTATGACAGACTGTGTCGAAGGCTGCGGAGAGGTCAAGTAGGATGAGGGCAACTGTTTCTCCGTTGTCCAGTAGTGTTCGGATGTCGTCTGTTGGTGCGATGAGGGCGGTTTCGGTGCTGTGTTTGGCTTGGAAGCCGAACTGTGAAGGGTCGAGGGATTTTTTGGATTCAAGGAAGGTGGCGAGTTGACTATTGACGGCTTTCTTAATGACTTTGGCGGGGAATGGGAGGAGCGAGATGGGGCGGTAGTTCTTAAGTTCGGTGGGGTCTGCTCTGGGTTTCTTCAGAAGGGCGCTGAGTTCGGCATGTTTCCAGTTTTCCGGGAAGGTAGCGGAGTTGAAGGAACAGTTGATTGCATCGCGGAGGTGGGGAGCGATGATGGAGTCTGCTTTGTTGAAAATGTAGTGGGGACATGGGTCGGTTGGCGATCCTGAGTGGATGGATTTCATCAGGCGGATGGTGTCTTCGGTGGTGATTGGGTTCCAGTCGCAAAGGTTGTTAGAGAGCGGTTTAGGTTGGGGCGTGGGTGGAGTGGGCTGGTCTTTGGTCTGGTTTTCAAAGCTGTTATGTATTTCGGCGATTTTGTTGTGGAAAAATGAGGATAGAGAGTCGCAGAGGTCTTGGGAGGGAGTGATGTCGTTGTTGCCGGCGGTGGAGTTAGTAAATTCTTTGATGATGTTGAATAGTTCCTTGCTGTTTTGGGCATTGTTGTCAAGTCGATCCTTGAATGCTGATTTCTTGGTGGAATGGATCAGTTGGTGGTGTTTGCGGGTGGCGTTCTTGAAGGTGGCTAAGTTGTCAGTGGTTGGGTTTTTTCTCCAGGTTTTCTCGAGAGTACGGCAGAGCTTCTTGGATTTCTTAAGGTCATCGTTGAACCAGGGGGCTTTTTTGCTACCTTGCTTGATTAAATGGTTTTTCAAGGGTGCTAGTTCATCGGCGCTGTGGGTGATTCATTGTGTGAGGTTGGTGGCTGCTTGGTTTGGGTCCGATGATTTGGCAGGGGGGTTTTGGTGAAGCGATGTGAAGAGCTGGTCGGTGGTGATTTTGTTCCAGTTTCTTCGAGGAATAGGTTGTGGGGGGATGTGGGCCGTGGTCTTATTGTAGTTGAAGTGAACGCAGCTGTGGGCCATCCAATGGAGAGCTGTGGTGTGATCTAAGGAGATGTGCTTGCTGGAGGTGAAGATAGGGTCGAGCGTGTGTCCGGCAAGGTGGGTGGGGGTGTCAACAAGTTTTTTGAGTCCGAGATTGGCCAGGTTGTCCAGGAGGGTGGTGGTGTTGCTGTCGTTTTTCTTTTCCAGGTGGAAGTTGAGGTCTCCCAGTAGAATGTAGTTCTCGGAGGGGAGGGCATGTGGGCTGATGAAGTCAGTGATGTCTTCGCTGAATTGTGTGCGGGGTCATGGTGGTCTGTAGATGAGGGTGCCTCTGAGTGTGGTTTTGGGGTCGGTGTGAATCTGGAAGTGAAGTTGTTCGGCGGAAGCGAGGTTATCGTCGGAACTGGTCGTGATGCGGATGGTGTTCTTATGGACGATGGCGATGCCTCCTCCTGTTTGGTTGGTGCGATCTTTACGGATGATCTTGTAGGCGTCCGGGATGGCTATGGCGATGTCGGGTGCTGATGAGGAGTTCATCCATGTTTCTGTAAGGAAGGCGACGTCCGGCGATGTGGTGTCGAGTAGGTTCCATAGTTCAATGGAGTGTCTGTGGACTGAGTGGGTGTTGAGCAGGATGCACTTTAGGTGGTTAGTGTCAGAGCTCTGTTTGTAGTTTGTGGATTTGGTGTGGGTCCTGATGCAGCAGAACTTGCAGAATTGGCAGGTGAAGGGTCCATGGGTGTGTCCTGGTGCGGCTTGGAAGCAGGTTGCTTTCAAACATTACCATTTAAAATTACCACATACATATACTAGGAAACATCCACAAGACATACATACCAACATAGGCATCAGGAGCTCCAGACATTTCCTTCTTTCCTTCTCACAGCAGCTAATTCACCCTGCATTTTAGTGGATAATCAGCTTGCAAAATTGTTTAAAAAGTTGGCAAACCTGTGTGCAACAATAAAACTTTATGATCAGTTATAGCGCCTGAGATCTGAAGACATGCACATACTGTCAAACAACTGTCTAAACAATAGTGGCGGAGAGGTCCTATTTCAAGTTTCAAACAACTGTAGTATTCCAAGACGGGGCGCTAGGTGGTGCACAAGCAAAATGGCCGCACTGATGGGAGGCTCTTGCTGCTCGGCGCCTTTATCCTTCCATTTATCCTGCTGATTGTACCCTGAATTGACTACATGCTGTGGAAAGCTGTGGAAAGCTGAAGGTCGAGCTCTGGTGCCCAGTTAGATCTCTTTTGAGAGGTGTGGCGCCACGACATCCTGCTCTGCTGCCACCTCGTCGGAGCTGCTGACAGATGACCCAGCGTGACCTAGAGCGGCTGCTGGGCTTGACTGAACAATCGAGGCCCTCAGAGCCCAGATGGTTTGCTGGGCCGCGCACTGATCGCACTGCAGGAAGCTACTTACGGGTGAGTGAAGCGTGAAATTATTAACATGCGCTACTACCTCCGCCCTCCAAAGAATCCAGAGACATTAGGGGAGTGGAAAAAAACAAAAAAAAAAACAAGTAAAATAACAAAACAAATTGCTGGCTGAATAATCACCCCCCTGACAAGGCCTGCTGCATGCAAAATGAGCGCTTCTATTCTGCCACAACAGAAAAGGCAAACATAGGCGCGAGGCACATCCTAGACTGAAGGCAGGCGGTTTTGTGTGTCCTTAAGGTTAGCTGTGACTGTTGCATTCTGTCATAACGCGAGACAGCAGAGTGGGACACGGGAGGAGCACAGTGATCATTGGGGGTAGGATAACGGACATATACTGATACCCCACACCAACATAAAAGGTGCCAAACATAGGAACCCTCACAGCCCTACTGATATTAGCGCTACACCCTTCTGGACAATGCCGCACCACCCCTTTAATGCCTCCACCTTCCGTTTTTGAACCTTCACAGACCTACAGATACTAGCGCTGCACACTCCTGGACATTGCTGTGTCATCCCTTCCAGGCCTACCCCTTTCATTTTTGAACTGGAGTGGCTGGAGATAGAGTGCTCCATTGAAGCTCACGCTAACTTGGCGGAGAGGGAAATGTGAGGCCGGATGGGGAGCTGGGACTGTCTGTGCTGTGAGCTCCTGCCTCCCAGGAAGATACCTATAGTACACTGCGGCCTGGGGGAAATAAAACAAAATAAAGAATAAATAGAACAAATGTGTCTAATCCACTGTGCCTCACGACTAAGACCCGACCACCCCATCGACACAATACCTTCACTCTGGAATCCTGTGATCTCGCTCACGATCACTGCTCGACATCATAAGTGTCAAGATCCGACACGCTTCTCCTCGGAGCTGTGTTGAAAGTACCAAACCCGCGATCACGCAACCCACCCGTGACCCAGCATAAATCACAGACCAATAGGAGGGTTCCGCAATCACGGGAAAGGAAGGGGACAGCGGGGAGGGAGATCTGAAACGATAAAGAACACAGGATTTAGTTTCACACCCCTCCCTATCTACTCTATGACAACAATGCACTCTATATAAGTCAATAGGACTCCCTTCCCCCACTGATAGTCAGGCCTACCTGTAAAGGAAAATTCTAAATCTTTATATGCAGGAGAGAGAGGGAAGGTCCTATCAGTGGCAATAATCTGGTAAGGAAAGAACACAAAGGTACATGTATTACACCACAAATGTACCATACACCCTAGGTTGCTTATCCCACCTCACATACAAATGCTTGACCAGAGATTGTCTTGTTCCACTCTTTCGTTACAAGGTACCCCCCTGTTTCCTCTCCTGCAGTATGAAAAGAAAACACAAGCAAGTTGTGGAAAAAGAAACATGGAAAACTATAACGAGCTGAAGGTTATCTGCACCTTTCAAATGTTTCAGTTCAGCACACAAAAGGTATCAAAAATTGAAATAAGGGTGAAGTGCCAAGTACTAGTCCGTTATCACAGTCTTGAATCGCTCACCAAAACCTGTGAGTCTCAAATAGTTCAGTAAACTTCCAAACTCTGCAAGTTATCGCGTTTTGTATCCAAGTAACATCCAACAAATAGAAGCGCAGCCGCGCTTCCCAAACACTCGGAACACAAACACTTAGCCTCCGGACAAAGACCACCGAGAGAGGAAACTGACGAACACAGCCGTGTCCGTCTCTCCCGGAATCCTTACAACGATCCAGCAACAGTACAAATGTGTCTCTGGCGTCGTATGTTCCCCGCCGGAAACACACTGCTAATCCTTACTCACGGTTTCTTCTTAGAAATGCACAACAACCCTTTACGCCGGCTCACCAGAATTATCGGCTCCGTTTGTGCCGTGAGTTTGGTTTATGTTTCCGGATTTGCGCGGTAACCTCTCGCGCTACTTCACCCATGGCCCTCTGGGGATTGTAGTTCGATCCTTCAAGGCCTCAGAACCCCACGCATTGCGCGGACAGCGGCCCAAAACGGACCGATTCTGACAGTACACCCCCCTTTTACAAGGGACGCTGTCCAGGAGCAGGCTTCTCCGGATGACGGCCGTGAAAACAAGACACCAACCGAGGAGCATGTACGGACCCCGCAGGCTCCCAAGAATTCTCCTCAGGCCCATATCCTTTCCATGAAAGCAGATATTGCAGCTTCCCTCTCACCCATCGGGAGTCCAACACCCGCAACACCTCGTACTCAGACTCATTCTGCACCCACACAGGTACGGGAGGACGATGAACAGGGCTTCGGGAAGGCTTCAATAGGGACACATGAAACACAGGGTGAATGTGCAAGTGGGCAGGCAATCGCAACTTCACAACCACCGGATTCACCATTCTCACCACCCTATAAGGCCCGATGAACTTAGGGTTAAATACACTATATCTACGGAATTTGATGTGTTTAGTGGATAACCACACCAGATCCCCACGTTTGTATACAGGACTCGGCCTACGGTGTTTATCTGCCTGAGCTTTGTATCTCCCCTTGGCCCGAACCAGATTCCTGCGCGTCGCTAGAAGTATTCTGCGAATGCGCAACAATCGTGTCTTGACATCAGGAAATCAAACCGTGGGTCTGGGGAGAATCAGAGGAGTAACCCTAGGGTGGTGACCATAATTGCTAAAGAAAGGGGAATGACCTGTGGAAGAGTGTAAAGTGCTGTTGTAGGCCAGCTCCGCCACCCACAACCAATCCACCCAAGAATCTGTGTCAGCTTGAACATAACAGCGGAGGTACTGTTTCAATGACTGGTTCAGCCTCTCAGTCTGTCCATCCGACTACGGATGGAAACTGGTGGATAATGAAGATGAGATCCGTAACTCAGCACACCATACTCTCCAGAACCCTGCAGTGAATTGGGCCCCCCTGTCTGACACTATAACTTTCGGAAGCCCATGCAACCTAACTATGTGTGTTAAAAGGAGATGAGCTAAGTGACCTGCAGTAGGCACCCTGTCACAAGCGATAAAATGGCCCATCTTAGTAAGAAAGTCCACAACTACTATGATGGCCGTCTTCCCTTGGTCTTTTGGCAAACCCACTATGAAGTCCACTGAAATGCTTTCCCAAGGCATTTCGGGGGTTGGCAAAGGTAGCAGAAGACCTTGAGGTTGTTGTCGATCTGCTTTCATCCTGGCGCATTGTGAGCACTGGTTTCTAGTCATGAGCGGATTTTGCGGATTGGCAATCCGCGAATTTGCGGATTTGCAAACTCGCAATCCGCAAAATCCGCGAATTCCCGCGAATTTGCGGATTTTTTTTTTTTTGTGTTCGCCCGTGTTTCTGCCATTTCGCGAGGGTTTTTACAATTTCGCAATTTGCGAACTTACCTGTCGGGTCGCAAGTTTTGCGAACTTGTTGTTTCTACGTGTCCAACCTGTTTGGGACACTCTTCTTCATCACTGCCACTCTCTGTCACCACTGCCACTCTCTGACTACTCATGCCACCCTCTGGCCCACCCATGCCACCCTCTGTTTCATCACCACACCCTCTGGTTGTCCAGTGTACATTATTTTCGGCAAAGCAAAGCACACCTTCCCTGTCTCAAGTGACCTGAATTAATTTGGGGCTGATTAATGTGTCACAGAATATTTTTTTAGCTGGCACCTGCTTCCTTAGTGCGCCCTGATTAGTGATCTTTTGCACTTGCTAAGTGCTTTCATTGTTGCAAAATTAGTTACAACACCTGCCCTGCCCCAACTGACAATAATGAATTAGGGGCTGATTAATGGATTTTAACTTCCAGCCTGGCTCCTGCTTGTCTCCCTTAGCTGTAATTCAGGACCTTTGTGGCATATGTGTAACTATTCTGAGGTTCAGAGCAGGGTCACATAATAGTTGCAACTGGCAACTGAACTCTGGAGGGGCCCCTCAGGAAGCACTACAGGAAATGGCTACTAATGATGTGCCTGAACTTTTGAACCTGGTAAGTAGTTACTTTCAGTTTTGCTTAGATCGTATTTCTGCAATTTCGCACTTATTCGCGGGGCGCGAACTCACGCGAACAGTGCGAGCAGTGCGAGCAAAATCCGCTGCTCGCGGATTTGCGGATTTTGCAGGAAATTCGCAAATCTCGCGGATTGCGGATTTCCCGAAAATCCGCAAAATCCGCGAGCGGAACGGATTTTCCGCCCATGCCTACTGGTTTCCCCATCTTTTCAAGTCCAGCCAAAGGGAGGGCCACCAAAACTGTCTTAAAGCCTTTTCCAACGTTTTTACATATCCCATGTGTCCGGCGCTCGGTATTTCATGGCACCATTGAAACACTAGACATTGTAAGGTCTTTGTGGGCACTAGCGCTTGTTTCCCTTTCATTGCCACACCTTGTCTCAACCGCCATTCTGGATGATGTCTAAGCCAGGTTCTCCAGACGCATGATTGGATCCCTGAACGCAAGGATTGCACAAAATCGGTGGATTGAGTCACACACACCACTTTAGAAGGATCTATAATTGATCTTTCTGGGGTCTGCGTGTGTAACACCGGATGTTCCTGCCGGGTTAGAGCGTCTGCTTTTTTGTTCATTGTTCCGGGTCTGAAGGTGACTATGAATCGATATTCTTCAAAGAAGAGCATCCAGCGTAACTGCCGGGGCGTCAGATGATGTGCTGCTCTTATGAATTGCAAGTTACGATGGTCTGTGTAAACCGTCACCTGATGAACTGTTCCTAGAAGCCAATGCCTCCATTCAACAAAAGCGTCTTTTATAGCCAGTAGCTCCTTTTCGGCTATCGTATAATTGATTTCTGCAGGGTTGAGTTTTCTGGACATGTAGGCAATTGGGTGTAACATGCCTGTGTCTTCCTGTCGTTGTGATAGAACCGCCCCCAAGGCGACTGCAGACGCATCCGCTTCAACAATAAAAGGGAAAGAGGGGTTGGCATGTCTGAGAACAGGAGCCTTGATGAATGCATCTTTCAACCCATCAAACGCTAGTTGTGCCTCGGTGTTCCAGTGAAACGGCACCTTCTTCCTCGTTAGACGGGTCAATGGGGTTACCAAGGCAGAGAATCCACATATGAACCTCCTATAGAAGTCGCAAACCCCAATAAACACTGTATGTCTTTTACATTACGGGGACAAGGCCAGTCCTTTATGGCTTGAACTTTTCTTTCAGCCATGACCTGGCCTGAAGGTGTAAGCATTACTCCCAGAAACTCGACGGTGGTAACATGGAATTCACATTTTGTGATCTTACAATAGAGATGGTGTTTCATCGGGGCACCCAACACCTTTTTCACATGAAACTGATGTTCACTCGTCTTGGTGGAATATACGAGGATATCGTCAATGTAGACGACTACAAAGAGGTCTAGATATTCTCTTAGTACTTCATTGAGAAAGTACTAAAACGCGGCGGGGGCGTTGCACAATCCAAAGGGCATCACAAGGTATTCGAAGAGCCCATACCGCGTCTTAAATGCGGTCTCCCATTCATCGCCTTTTCTTATGCGGACCAGGTGGTAGGCTCCTCGCAGATCTAACTTTGTGTAAATATTGGCAGTTCGGACTTGTTCTAGTAAGACCGGAATCAGCGGTAAAGGGTACTGGTTTTTCACCGTGATGGTGTTTAATGCGCGATAATCAATGCAACACCTTTTGTCCCCGTTGGCTTTTGGGATGAAGAACAAGGGCGACGATGCCGGCGACCGAGAGGGGCGTATATACCCCAAAGCCAAATATTTGTCCAGGTACTTCCTCAGGTATTCGTTTTCTGGAACAGTAAGCACGTAAAGCCTGCCGTTCGGGATTACCGCTTCAGGAACAAGGTCAATGCGACAATCAAAGGTTCTGTGGGGGGGAAGTGCCTCCGCCTGTTCCTCACTAAACACTTTTGCGTATTCAGCATAACACGACGGAGTTGTACCTCCTTCTCGGCCGCGGTGGCGATGTTGAAAACCCTTGCCAAGGTCTGAGAAGGACTAACAGTGGAAACCATACAATGTTCTTTGCAATATTCAGAGACAAAATTGATCGTCTTCGACGTCCAATGAATGGATGGTTCATGTTTTTGAAGCCAAGGAAGACCCAATATGATACCATACTGTGGTGCTTGGATGATATTAAATGAAATGATTTCTTGATGCAAGTCATTGCTAATGCACCGATATTCAGGAGTGTGGTATCTGATGGGTCCTGCAATCAGTTCGCTACCATCCACTGCATATACAGGTTCCGGGTGTTTCTTTTCAAGGAGCGGAATACCCAGCCTTTCTGCCTCTGCATAATCCATAAAAACCCCAGTGGCTCCGGAATCCACCATAGCCTTTACACCTTGCTCTCCAGTATCCATCACCAGTATCATAGATAGGAAGACGTGATTCTTGTCTGGATCGCAACAGGCCGTAATTGAAGGGATAATGATTTGGCTTGAGGGTTCCCCTCCATTCACACTCAAGCTTTGAAGTTTCCCGACTTCTCCTCCACGGTGCTCGCTGCGGTCTGGCCAGTCCTGAACCTTCCGGGTTTCGGTTTCACCGGACACTCCCGCAGGTAGTGCCCCTTCTTTCCACAATATAAACAAAGTCAGTTTTTCCTGCGGTGTTCTTTCTCGCTGAAGGACAGTGCTGCTCTAACCGCTCCTATCTCCATCGCCTCTTGAGCGGACGTAGATTTTTCACTGTTCCCCCCTCCTCTCTCATGAACCATCACCACCGGCTCCTTCTTACGTAGCTCCCCCTTGCGTTCTCTTATGCGGTGGTCCAGGCGAAGAGCAAGCTCTATGAGTGCGGTACATGTACGGGGTTGAGGGTCAATGTGTGCCAACACGTCCTTCATTTCGTCGTTTAATCCCTGATAGAATAAAGCAGACTGCTTGGCCTCGGGCCAATCTGTTTCAGCCACCAAGCGACGAAAATTGTTCAGATATGAAACCAGATCGGATGTGCCTTGCTTCAAAACCAACAGCTCACGGTCTGCAGAAAACGTTTCTGCCCTGCGATCGAAGGTTTTCTCGAACTCCAACCGGAATTCATCCCAGTCGTGTAAGAGGGGATCATCTCTCCTGACTATGGGAACTGCCCACTGAGCTGCTTCCCCACCCAAATATGAAATCAAAAAGGCCACTCGGGCTTGATTTGTCGTAAACATTTTAGGTTTACACATGAAGTGTAGGCGTACTTGTGTCATAAACACCTGGACTTTTTTGTTATCCCCAAAAAACCTCTCGGGGGGCTAGCGGAATCTGGGTGGGCATTTCTACCACTACAGAGGAAGGAGTGGATGTACTAGCCCCTGCACTGAATGGATTTGCATGTAGGCTATCTAAACGGGCCTTAATCTGGGCGTTCTCCGCTCTGGAAGCAGCGACCTCTCGATTGGAGGCGGCTAATTCCGTCTGGACTAATGCAAGGGCAGCCAAAACGTCATCCATAGTGGCCATTTTCTTTCAACACAGCCAAGAGGAGGATCGTCTCCTTGGGCCGATAATTCTGTCAAGATCCGACACGCTTCTCCTCGGAGCTGTGTTGAAAGTACCAAACCCGCGATCACGCAACCCACCCGTGACCCAGCATAAATCACAGACCAATAGGAGGGTTCCGCAATCGCGGGAAAGGAAGGGGACAGCGGGGAGGGAGATCTGAAACGATAAAGAACACAGGATTTAGTTTCACACCCCTCCCTATCTACTCTATGACAACAATGCACTCTATAGAAGTCAATAGGACTCCCTTCCCCCACTGATAGTCAGGCCTACCTGTAAAGGAAAATTCTAAATCTTTATATGCAGGAGAGAGAGGGAAGGTCCTATCAGTGGCAATAATCTTGTAAGGAAAGAACACAAAGGTACATGTATTACACCACAAATGTACCATACACCCTAGGTTGCTTATCCCACCTCACATACCAATGCTTGACCAGAGATTGTCTTGTTCCACTCTTTCGTTACAAGGTACCCCCCTGTTTCCTCTCCTGCAGTATGAAAAGAAAACACAAGCGAGTTGTGGAAAAAGAAACATGGAAAACTATAACGAGCTGAAGGTTATCTGCACCTTTCAAATGTTTCAGTTCAGCACACAAAAGGTATCAAAAATTGAAATAAGGGTGAAGTGCCAAGTACTAGTCCGTTATCACAGTCTTGAATCGCTCACCAAAACCTGTGAGTCTCAAATAGTTCAGTAAACTTCCAAACTCTGCAAGTTATCGCGTTCTGTATCCAAGTAACATCCAACAAATAGAAGCGCAGCCGCGCTTCCCAAACACTCGGAACACAAACACTTAGCCTCCGGACAAAGACCACCGGGAGAGGAAACTGACGAACACAGCCGTGTCCGTCTCTCCCGGAATCCTTACAACGATCCAGCAACAGTACAAATGTGTCTCTGGCGTCGTATGTTCCCCGCCGGAAACACACTGCTAATCCTTACTCACGGTTTCTTCTTAGAAATGCACAACAACCCTTCACGCCGGCTCACCAGAATTATCGGCTCCGTTTGTGCCGTGAGTTTGGTTTATGTTTCCGGATTTGCGCGGTAACCTCTCGCGCTACTTCACCCATGGCCCTCTGGGGATTGTAGTTCGATCCTTCAAGGCCTCAGAACCCCACGCATTGCGGTGACAGCGGCCCAAAACGGACCGATTCTGACAATAAGTGGGAAGGGTGGACGCCAGGCAGGCCATTTACCGTTTGAAGCTATAAAAGGGGGACAGACACTGCAGGAAGAAGCAGGAGGGAGTGGAGATGCTGCTGCGTGGCACACCCCCTCCCCTCCCAAAGACAAAATGAAAGCCTTAATGATAGAGGTATCCCAAAGCCTGACCACCATTGCAGACAAAGTGGATGCCATGAATAACAGGACGGACGCTATTGTTCACAAGCTGGACGGGTACGAAGACCACATCAAGGATACTGAGCATCGCATCTTCGATGTGGAAGACACTGCGTCCGGGATGAAGACACAGGTGGCACAAATGGATAAGCTACTTAAAGCAATAGCTGCGATGAATGAAGATTTGGAGGCGAGAAGTCGCAGAAACAATATCCGCGTCCTTGGTATTCCGGAGAGTACCAACACGGGCAGAATGGAGGACTACATTGAGCGACTGCTGACGGATACCATAGGTGCTGCCTCATTGTCTCCCCACTTCATTGTTGGAAGGGTGCATCTGTCCCTTTGGCCTAGACCACCACCGGGAAGCACTCCCCCCCTTTAATAGCGCACCTCATGAACGATCGAGAAAGCACGGGAAAAACGCCAGCTGGAATACGATGGAAACAAGTTCACGATTTATCCAGACTGCACGAGTGCAGTACAAGACCAAAGACGCAAGTTTAATTCTGCCAAGCAGAAGTTGCGCCAGGAACAAATTGAGTATGCTCTGCTTTACCCCGCGAAGCTACGGATCACGCACAAGGGAAAGCAATCCTTCTTTGTCAACCCACAGCAGGTGGCTGACTTCCTGAAAAAATTAAAACGTCAGAACAATACCGCTTCTAGGCCAGCTATGACACAGGATGAAGACTCAGAATTAAAGTGCTGAAGACACCTGAACCCCCCCTGGGGACATGTACTATGGTTAACATGAGCGACCTATGATTACTGGGAATTGATAGGTTTGATGGGGTGCAAAAGCAAATTCTCTATTACACTGGGAACCCTCGCCCGAGAGAAATGATTGTTCCACCATCCTACCTCTCGAAGGGTGAGGAGGTAATGTGCTTGCCCCTGGATGTTCCCCCCAAAGGGAGTACCCCCCTAGTCTCTAGCGGAAATTTATACCGCAGAGGTAACTCCTGGGTTTTGGGTTGTGGGAGGGGGAGGGGGAGGGGGAAGGGAATGAATGTTCTGGCATATTTGGGATGATTCAGTGGGAGGAGGGAGGGACTGTTTGGTTCATGAAAGTTAGATTTACTAGTACGACAGGAGTGATCAGACAAATGTGGTTTCAAATCCTTATGCGACATTCATTGATTTCCATGGTCATTCTTACTGTTATTATCTTTTGATTCTCGAATGGCTAACACAGTGCAATCCCATGGTCTAAATGTTCTCACCTGGAACATAAGGGGGCTCGTGACCTTAGAAAACGCCAAAGGGTCTTGTCATATCTAGATCGTCATCAGAATCAAATAGTGATGCTTCAAGAAACCCATCTCAACCCTAATCATGCACACACCTTCCCATCTAAATGGGTGGCTCATCGCACCTTTTTATCCTACTCCTCATACTCCAGGGGGACGGCCATACTCATTAAAAAGAACACTCCCTTTGTAGTCTTTGGCATGACCACTGACAGGCAGGGACACTATAGCATAGTGTGGGGTATGCTGGGTCCCGAATCTGTCACTTTGGCATTCTGTTATGGCCCTAGCACTGATGCCCTAGAGTTTTTTATGGAGGATTCTCGAAATTGGATCCATTCATATCATATGGGCTGGAGATTTCAATATGGCTCTAAATCCCGGTAAGGACAGGTCTAACCCCACACTACATCACTATACTAAAGCACAGAAAATACTGTAAGACATAATGGAAGATGGAGAACTGCCAGACACATGGCGTCACTTACATCCCCAAGCTCTGGAAGGCACACATTTCATGGCACAATCTGCCTCTTTGGGCACAACTAGATTACTGTCTCATTTCCAGAGAACTTGTGACGGCATTACGCTCTGTCAGGCAGCTGGTCTTCTCTGATCACTCCCCTGTATAGATGGAGATATCCCCCCTGGGAGGTGCCCTCCTATGCCCAAATTGGAGATTGTCGCCCCTTACACTACTAGATGTGGTATTTCGGAGTGAGTTGGGTCAGGAAATTGAGGACATCCTGCAGAGAAATAAGGGATCAGTGGATAGTGTTCTATCTGTATGGGAGGCTTTTAAGGTTACAATGTGGGGGTCGGCATTTCGAAGAGTGGTGGCATCCTACAAGACATCCGACGCACACTACAGACACTGGAAAGGGAAATTAGGGACATAGAGAATAAACATGCGAGGGGCATGGATGGTACACTACAGAGTGAACTCCGGGACAAACTCTCGGAATATGTGAAGACAGCTGACAAGGAGACAAGGGGAAAGTATTGGGTAGCTAGACGATACGGTGAGGGAGAGAGCCCAGGCAAGGCCCTAGCAGAGACCATATGCAAACCTAAATTCTCCAACTATGTACTGGAGATTGAGGGGCCAGGGGAAGTGGTGTACAGAGACACAGCCGATACCCTTACCACATTTCGGACCCACTACTCTGCTTTATACACTTCAGGGAGAAAGGACACATTAGACCTAGACAATTACCTCTCTGATGTGGCACTGGGGTGGGTAGGAGACACACAGAGGGAATTTCTGAGTGCCCCATTTGAATTAGACAAAATTAGAGAAGCTATTATCAGGGAAATCACCTGGGTTGGATGGAATACTCATCGAATTTTACAAAGCATACATTGACCTACTCGCTCCCATTCTCCAAGAGGTGTTTGAGGATGCTTTGGAACACGGTAAACTACCCCCCTCCATGAGAGAAGTGCTCATCATTTCATTGCTTAAGCCTGGCAAGCTACCGACCTCGTGCAACTCATACAGACCTTTGTCCCTTATAAATTGTGATGCCAAAATTCTCGCTAATGTTATTGCTTATCGCCTGAGTTTGCTTATGGAAAAATTAGTCCTCCCTGAACAATCGGGGTTTATCCTGGGGTGTGCGACCACACATAACTTGCGCACACTCTTCACCATACTGCATAATATGACGCCTAACTTGGCCTTGGCAGCAGTCTTCTTAGACGCCACCAGGCGTTCGATTCGCCCTCATGCATTTCCATCATGGATCAGCTTGCTCTACAGCTTCCCATCCGCAAGGATAATGATCAACTGCCTTCTGTCTAACAAGGGGTACCAGACAAGGATGCCCCCTCTCTCTCCCCTCCTCTTTGCGCTTGCCATTGAACCTCAAGCTGCAAAGCTCCGGCAACAACACCAAGACAAGGCGCTAAAATGTAACCTACGCCAAATATTGATATTCCTCTATGCTGACGATGTCACTCTCTATGTCCGAGTCCCCCAATCCAACCTCAATCCGCTTCTGAGAGAATTTATGAAATTTGGTAATCTGTCAGGGATAACAATTAATTGGGGAAAATCAGAAATGTTTCCTCTCACACATGCGGCCGAGTGATTCCCCTTGGACTTTCCGTTGCAGTGGTGTGACTCAGACCTGTAATACATAGGGATCTGCATCTCTAGGGATCGCAAAGAATTAATAAGACTCAATTACGGTACTGCTCTCAATCGTATTACTGATAGGGTGACCAGGTGGAGAACACTGCCCCTCTCCATGGCGGGGCGTGCCTCCCTGATAAAGATGATAGTACTCCCGCAATTACTATATTTATTCCTCAATATTCCATACCACCCAGATAGACACTTTTTGAAGCACTAAAGTCGGAAATGATCAGACTGATATGGGGGGTAAACAGCACCTTTTACAATGGAATGTACTTATTAGGCCATACTCATTGGGGGGGCTTTGATGTCCCAGATTTTGACCTATAACACACTTGCACACAAGCACACTATGCTTATTATTGGTTTCATCCCCCTTCATACATGCCGCAGATTGCAGCAGAACATTGGCTGGAGGATTCTGTTCCTCTTGAGGGAATTATATATTTTACACCTCAGTCTATAGACAGAACACCTACAACACTCATGGGTACAGTGACAGCCTGGCACTGTATTCTTGCGATGCTCTGGGGAACAATGCTCTATTCCCCCCTTCTCCCCCTGGTATCACCCGCTTCTACCACTACTTCAGGAGAAGGGATTCCACCACTTACTTACACGACTCAACATTAAAACTTGGGGAGACCTCTACTTTAGGTTTAAGACGCAGTCACACATGTTTCTGGGTATGCAATCATCCCCCTTAGATGTCTTCCTTTATTTGAGTCTCAGACAAGGGGTCCGACATGTCACTCTGGGTTTCCTGCAAGAAAGCCTCACACTAGCAACACTGCACATGATATTACAAGGTGATTCACAGGGACATGTAGTCTCTAGATTTTATCATACTGTCCAAGCTCAATGAGAAACTGCCCCTTGCCTATCCCGCACACGCTGGAGCGCGGAGCTGTGCTTTTTACATTACGGATGAACAGTGGGATTATTGTTGCCTACAAACGAAGCAAGTCTCAGCTAGCAGTAGACTTCGTATTATACACTTCACATTTCAGCATAGACTTCATTACACCCCAGTTATAATGTTTAAACACCAATTGAAAGAATCAGACTGCTGTGATAGAGGTAGAGTCGCAGGTGCAGATTTTTTTCATTTGGCCTGGGAATACCCTGGGGTGTATGACTACTGGAAACAGGTATTTGAGGCCCTGACACAGATGACAGCCCTTCCACTAGAGGAAGAACCCTTGATGGCAATACTGGGACATACAGGCGCTGGTAGCGAGACCCCAAAGGCTCTTTGTTTCACTTTGTTTCACTTGCCCTATACAGGCTAAACGCTGTGTTACCACTGATGACAATGATATAGAAACAGCAACATATACATCTGGACACGACCTGGGCATGTGAATCTGCCTTATTGTGAGTACGTGAATCTGCCTTATTGTGAGTAATGACAAGGGAGGTAACATGTGAGGCTAGGGAAGATGAGAAGATGAAGGAGATATGAGACATGATGGATGAAAAAAACCACCACAGTATGGATTAACAAGGCTTATGTTTATGTTGACCGCTCCCTCATTAAATACCCTTGCATTGTAGAAGAACCAATTAGTGCAGGGACTGGGAGGGTACCAATGTGGGGGCCTAGTATGGGATACAGCTGACCAATTTCTGATTAATCACATGCATTTCTTTATTATGCATAATGCCATGGAATGTATTGATCACTATCTGATACTGTATGATGAATGTCCGTATGTACTTAACTGTCGGGAAAAGTTATATACTGTTAAAAAAAACAATAAAGACTTTTTAAAAAACTATAGTATTCCAAGACATTTGCTACTATCCTATCGCAACAAATGCAGTGTAAAGAACTCAGCACACAGTAATCTCTGTAATCTCAACAAACGTTTTTGTACAGCACGCATCAAAGATGCTCCTACAAACTGCCCTGTCTCTTCTTCCAAACAACAAAAGATGCAGAGCTGCCAGTCTTTTTACTGCTGGTCCAAGAAGCCCTGGCACTTGTAACCTGATGGTGTAGGACCCAAAGAATGAGCAGGAAGCACTACTGTGCTCCCCCCTCTCTTCAGAATTGAGCGCAATTATCAGTGAGGCTCCCTTCTATGGTCAGCCTCTTTGGACTTGTGGTCTCTTTCAACCCTAGAACATATTGGGGGATATTCTCAAGAATGTGTGATAACTATCTCAAAATTAGCTAAACGCAACTTTCAACATTGCAGTCTATCACAGGAAAATAACGCAGTGTTAACGTGGTATTCTCAACACAGCGGTACCATGCGAATGCCTTACAATAACACGTCAAATGACTGCGTTAAAATCACCATGATGCCGAAAAACTGCAAAACACGAACGCAAAAAAGTTGCAATGAGGCCAATCGCGATACAAAAATCTGCGAAAACCAGTGACAGGCCTGCAATTCACACACGTCAGGTGGGAAAAATCACCATAAAAGTACAAGAAAACAGACAAACAAATGCCAAACTACAGCGAAGCACAATGGATGTTGCCGGAGCAAGTACGGAGGACAACAAGAACCCTACAAGCTCCACAAAGGACCAGCCTGGAACTTCGGGGCTAGGGAAGGCCAACGGTTCAGTACGCAGGAAAACAGGATCCTGAAACCAGAGGTGGTAGAACACCATCAACAACTGTTCATCACCTACACTGTGTCATTGACAAAAAAAATGGACTATGGCAGTCAATCGTGGACAAGGTGAATGCAGTCGGAGTGCTGAAGAGGATAATGCAAGAGGTGAAGAGGCGCTGGAATGATATCAAGCGCAAAACTAAGCAGAAACTCGCCAACAACCCGAAGGCAGCAATGCAGACTGGAGGTGGGAGTCCAGCTTCACAGGAGGAGCTGGGCAATATGGAGGAAATGGTGTCCACAATCATCAGTGGGGAGATGGTGACATGAGTTGGGGGACCCGACACTGCTCAACATGCCCGGACACAACAGCACCAGGGTGAGTAACGACCAGGGACTGGGGGACGGGGGGAGATGGGTACAATGGCACACATGTACACTTGAGTAGAGCACATCTATGGACAAACCATGCCCCAGCCCCCAACTCCCACCAAGAGAGCAATGTACCCAAGTATGCAACATCTCAGCACTGCATAGGCACAGAAGTAAAAGGCACACCGCATGAAAGAGATAAGGGGCAGCAAAATCAGAGCTGCAGGGGCGACTCCACCGAAATGCAGCAGACACATATAACATGCAGAGAACATCAACAATGAAAACCATGTGGTACAAACCGCAACACCTCATAACAGAACACAGGACACAACTGGTGTCGCAAGTCTGTAGGAACTAGCCAATCACATTTGGCATTGCAGGGAAATGTGAGTTGATAATGTACACGAATAAAATACACATCCGCAATGTTGTCTAAATGTCCACTGTCCACCATCAAATAGGCAGCTCCTCCCAAACAGCCACAATGTACACAGTCATGTAGTCTGTATGAAAACATGTACAATGCGACAACATACATGTGAACACATTGATAAACTGCATCTCCCCTTCACATTGCAGAGGGAGAATCAACACCTCCTGTAGAGCAGGCCGAGCCTCTCTGCTCTGATGACAAAGAGGACCACCACAGCATCAACTGCGATGCCCTCCAACAGCTCGTGGAGAGCCTCTGCAGCCCACCTCCAGGAGCAGGGCAGCCCAGCTGCTACGAGGAGACCCCACCCCCTGCACAGACCACACAGCAGGCAGCACCCACCACCACGGCTGCCTCCCAGAACCCCATGAAGAACACATGGCCTTCCAATGCCGTGTGTAGGGGTGCAAGGAGAATCTGGCTAAACAGGTGCGGGTGGGCTTCAACTGCATGGCAGTCAAACTAGATGCCATACAGTTGTGTCAACGTCCCTTCAGGGACCACTCATGGTCCCTAACGGACACCCACAGTCCGCTCCATGCTCTCCAACGGACCATGGCTGGTATTGGGCTGCAGAGGGAATGATAAGCCATGCATAGGTAACAACCAGCTATTACTAAGGTGTGCACTGTGTATAATACATTCCAATATCAAATAAACATATCCATTGATTAAATTAGTAACAAAACTTTCCTGTTTATTCAAAGGCATCTCATATAATTTCATAAATAGAACACCCGCCAGTCCTATCGCATACTCAATGCTGAACATAACTGAACGTACAAACATCAAGATATTTAGAAACATAAATAAAAGAGTAAATCAATGTACTGAAGATAATGTCTCCTCTTGCCTCTGCCACATAACCGGTCGTAACCGAGTGCAGCCAGGTCCCTGCCTCAGAGGCCCTCTGTGTCTGGCATGCTGCTCGAGCACTGGTGGGACATCCCATGAATAGCTGATCACAGTATCTTGTGAGGTTAGTGTGCAGCTTTACCATGAGGCTTATGGGCACTGGTGATGTCTGTGTCAGAAACCACAATGGAGCATGTTCTCAAGGAGTTATCGCCAAGTTAACGGCACCTTATTGCAGCCAAAGTGGCGATAAAGTCATCGCCCCATTCCCAAGCCAGTGCTAACAGCCCATATCACCATTTTAGCTGCGAAAGCAGCAGCAAAAAACATCACCACAGATGACACCCGCAACTATCGCTAACGAGATGCAGAGTAGGCGCTCCCGTGCAAAAAGCCGCAACAACACCACTCAGCAACATTCTCAACGACCAGCCAGATCGGCGATAAGAACCCAAAATTTGCGATAAGGGGCGTTAGCAGCAGGAAATTAACATCTGCTCTGACCTGGAAGTCGGACGAAAGCCTGCACCAAAAAAGGGAGCCCAGCCCAGAGCCACACCTGAAGGGCAACAGATACCATGGAGCCACTGATCATGCAGCTGGGAGCCCCACAAACATGCAACTCACAACACTGGAAATGCACATGTCACAAGCTCACATACAACATGCCGGACAACATGCACACCCACCAGACACAACAGCACAACTTACTGTGGGAACCTGGGCCAGCGATGTACATCAGCAATCAACGGCTTGGCACCTCAGCCACACAATAGCAGAATGTGGGAAGACGTGGGGACCAGGTATGTGCGAAGGAGGCAAGTAACCGATGAATGAGAATGTACATAATGCTAAGTTTGGCGTAGATGTGATGGCCAGACTGCAGTATTCAGACCACACACATATCCATGTCAACACACACCGCTGGTGTTATGAGTGTAGTGGGCAGTCGACGCAACCATGTCTCCCCAGCCAGTGCGGAAGATCGCAGAAATGTAGCTTGTTATGTCCCCCGTAAGCGTGAGCGGAGTGGGCTGGCCCGGTATGCGATAGGCCAGCGTAGGGTTGTGAATAAAAGGCATGTGACTCTGGGCATGGTCCTCTTCCGGAATGCCCAACATCTCTGCCAGGGTGGCACCTCTCACCCCGCCATGAGCCCGACACCGGCGCCGTGAGCAGTGTTGCCTGTGATCCTGTGCGTCTGCTGCACTCTGTGACACTAGTCCCAGAACCAGTCTTGCCCGCCCCTGTGCACCCAGGCCTCAATGCCTACCTGCCGGCACTGGCGTGTGTCAAAGAGGGCCCATCACATGCCGGTGCAAGCTCCAAGGCCGAGGCCCGTGACCTTGACGTCCTCCTCAGACCATGACGCCCTAAGCGACACAAGTCCGCAGTACTCCTTTCTGGTTGACGTACTCTACCGGCATACACAGCGGACTAGTATGTCACTCATTTGGAACTGAGTCTTGATTATACTATGGCAGAGAACATTATTTATGGCAGATTTTCTGTCACTATGCTCCGTTCGATGTGGTGCCACCAAGTCAGTGCACAGCATTACAACCACACGTGTTTGTGGGCCCACGCGGACTACTGCCCTCGAGCCACACTAAGACTATACGCAAATCAGTTATTTATGTCATAATGGGTTCATAGATATTCTGCTCAAGATAGCACAGTGTTCCACGGGATATCATCGTTAAGGCCGTTGGTATTAGTTCCTAGACGATACACCCAGCGCTGCTCTTTTTCAAATAGTCTGCTTGTTATATTTGTTGTGCCTTTGATTACTTCGATTACAGTCCACCTCATATCATTGGGTGTATGGTTACTGTCCAAAAAGTGACGGCTTAGTTTGGTTGTTACTTTTTTGCACCTAACGTTGCTCCGATGCTCGCAAATTCACTGTTTGACTTTGCGTGTAGTCATGCCAACATAGCCAAGCTGGCAGGGGCAGGTGATCAGATAAACCACATTCAGTTTTTCGATTAGTCACCAATAACACAGATTTATGCTACTTACAGTACGAGGTGTGGTCCAGTAATGATATTAGGACTATTTCCATACGTGGATCTATCTTGAATGTGAAGGGTATTACATGCGAGCAAGTTATATTAATTTTGCCAGCTTTCTTTGAGCATTATCGGCAACAATACCTTTCCTTTTCATTAAGCCAGTGCGCAGGAGCTAGGGAGTAGTGTGCCCTACATATGCACATGCGCATTTGCTTCCTGCACCCGCACATGCGCATTAAGATGTAATCCTTAAGGTTTTCCCGGAAATGGATACCGCCTTTCTCCTGACCCGATCCTTCGATTTAAATCTGCGTCATGCCGCCATTAATTCTTTTTCGGCAGATGGTTGGACAGGGGTAGGTGTAAAAGAGGCAGCACCCACATTCAATTGTAAGTACACTAACGATGCAGGTACAGGATGACTGTTAACATTTATCCCAGCATTATCGGTGCCCTGGCAAAGTGCTTTCACGTTCCTGCTCTGTGTTTATTGTTTCTACAGCCCAACTATACGTGGGCGTCCATCACTCTGACCACTGGAGGATCGCTATAAACTAGCTTTTGGTAAGCATGTTGATTTCGAACTACTAGTCCTGCATGTTGGCTACCTTACCAAATTAACTACGGCAGGATGATTTTTCATTTGTTATACATTAGTCCATAGCTTTTACGTTAGGTCAAGGTTCCGCTTTACAATAAATTAAATGCCATTCTAGACTGGCCCCTGTGACCAGCTGTCTGACCTGTAACTGACCTGTCTTGTGTGTGTGTTCATTCTTTTTGTGTAAACGATTTGCACACTGAAGTGGCACAGTGTGGAGCATCAAGTTGTCACTGATGTTTCCTTGGGGTTTACTATGTTTGTTTTTTTCCTAGGTATCACTCAGGAGAGGCTTCCATGTAGCAGCTGTAACCACAATGAGGGTATACAGGTTTCTGCCCTGCCATGGCTGAGATAAGAGGGTTATAATAATTTTTATCTTTTATACTCATTGTATCACGTGCACCTCACTTTTTACCATGTTGGTCCTGAAGTAGCGCCATTGACCTACCGTCGACAGAGGTGCGAAACATGTTGACCTTGAAAAATGACACCCAGGCGAAGTAGGCCCATTGGGGTCATTCATTTTAAGCAGTTCTTTGGACTGCCAAGGGTTTACTATGAAATCTTATCGCTGCTTCTTTACCCTTGAATTTTAACACACTATCACTCTTGCACGCACTTTTTACCCTCCTTTACCCACTCCCCACACACCCTCATGCACCATCCGGCTATCCTCTAAAAAGATCTCCGATAAAGTGACCCTTTGGGGGACCCGTAGGGAATTGCAGCGCCGGCCCTACGAGGAGCAAACGCCCGATGATGAAGCATGAGACCCCTTGGGGTGTGTGAGGGCAGCAGAGGATGTAAAATGACTTTCCCTCTTTTATTTGGGTCCTTTATACCTAGGATTACTTCTTTTCCTACTTCTTCTCTTTAATTTTAATTTTTATGTTTTATTGCACGGGTGACTTTTTGTACCCTGATACATGGGTGACTTTTTGCACCCTAGTATAGGAACTTTGTCCTCCTGTTGAGTATTATACTAGTATAAGGAGCATGGACACTGGACCTAAATTAGCTCCTTGGTCCCCCCCCCCTTTTTTGTTTGATAGGCATTGTTCTTGTTAACATGCAGACTGTATGACAATGTACATTGTGACTGTTTTGGAGGTGCAGGATTTAGAAGCGTGAGTGTACATTTGGACTACACAATGGGTGTGAGGTGGTACATTTACATTTCCATCTCACATTTTTCTGCTCTGTCAGATGTAGTTGGCCGGTTCCAGCGCATGTGTTGAGCCAGTTGTGTCTTCTGTTCTGCAGTGTCGGGGTTGCCCTTTGTACCACATTGTCGTCAATGTGGATGTGCTGTTATTGCTATGTATGTGTGTTGCAGTGTGCCACGGGGATCAGAGACATGATTCCAGGGTCATTGTGAAGGACTGGGTTCTTTAAGACCCAGCGGTGCCAGGGCACAACACCTGAAACCTTCGTGGGTAACCTGCTCCGGCGTACGAATGACAGAGACACGGGACACTTCCTTTGACGTCAAAGATTCAAGGTTTATTTGCTGCAGGGAACACAGAAATCACAGGAAGTACATCGAGTGTAGTTCGGGGAGACTGCTTCAAATTGGTTCTGTGGATCGCTCGTTTTATACAGTTTTTACCCATAGAGTTACATTGAACACAAAAGTTTACAACCCGGGTCCCACCATTATCCCCCAGAGGGGTCGCTTTGGTCACTTTGATACACATGAGGTCCGGAACATAAGTGCGGAAACATTTGGCGGTTCCCAACTGTAAAAACCCATCTTCCCACCATTAGCGAATTCCAATCAACAGTAAAACAGATCGAAATAGGAACAAAAACAGGTGCAAAGGAAGACGGAGACAGTGGGGAGATCGGAAAGGGTGTAAAAGGGGAGGTATCGGGAAACACGAGATACAGGCATCAAAGGGACGTGCCTAATGAGATGCACGGCTGAGACAATGAACCGGCACGGCGAGATGAGCCTCGAGCGGGGCCATCTGCCTTACAGCATCATCCCCCTCGTCATAAAGACACTCTCAAAGGACATGTGTCTTCCGCAAATATCTTGGGAGTCCCAGGGTCGCGAAGCGGACATCGTCCGTTCGCTGGCTACTTTGAGGGCAAGAGACAAAATGGATGCCGTATCTAAGATGGAACCCGTGGGTATAGATAAAAAAACCCACATAACAAACGAACGGTTTAAGTTAGCACAGCGAAACTGCGCACACTTACTAAACTCGTCATTTGCGGTTCATAGATACCAGACTCGACCATATTCGTGCGAGTCGAATACACCACTTACAATCGTCACGGAACCTCAATTGTGGGTGTGCAGTGTGCTACACATTGCTGTGCATGTGTGCCTTTGAGCCCATCTACCCTCATACCCCCAGTCCCTGGTCGTTACTCACCCTGTTGATGTTGTGTCAAGTCCTCTCGAGCTGTGTGCGGACTTCCGACTCCTTGCACCATCTCCACACTGGTGACTGTGGCCTCCATTTCCTGCAGGTCCTCCTGTGGCGCAGGACTCCCACCTCCTGTCGCAGTTGCTTCCTTCCTGTTGGCAGCGGGTTTGTGCCTGGTTTAGATTTTCACATCATGCCAGCGCCTCTTGGCCTCCTCCATTGGCCTCCTCGACACTCCAACTGCATTCATGGTAGTCTGGTTGTGAGTCAATTGATGGTGGTGTTCTGTCACCTTTGTGACGCTGATCTGGTTTTCCTGCGGACTGCATCCAGTCTTCCTCTCCCTCTTCTCTTTGGCCTTCCCCAAACCCGTTGTTCCTTGCTGGTGGTCTGTGGAGCTTGTGGGGTTTGCGTTGGCCTCTGTGCTCGGTCAGGGTGCATCGATGTTGCTACGCACTTTGGATTGTTTTGGGAGTGTTGTTGTTGTGGCTTTTACAGTGCATTTTCCCACCAGACGAGTGGGATTTGCAGGCCTGCTGCTGGTTTTCACTGCTTTTTGTATCGCGATTGGCCTCATCCCAATTTTTTGTATGTTCGTGTTTCGGATTTTTGCAGCATGGCGTTTATTTTAATGCAGTCATTTGAAGCGTTATCTGGAGACTATCGCATGGTACCCCCGTGTTGTGAATACTTAGTTAACACGGCGTCATTTTCCCGCAATAGACTGCGATTTTGGAAGTTGCGTTAAGTTACTTTTGCAATGTTTATCACACGTTCTTGAGAATATGTCCCCTAGTGTTTTAGGTGGGGGACGTACGGAGCAACATAGATTATCCAGGCCTCATGGGAGAAAACGAGGGGGCTTGCTGGGATCAAAGGTTACCAACTGTGAACTCATGGGAGAGATAACTCTACTTTATTAGCAAAGAAGAATAAATATATCAACAAATGACCCAGACGTCAGGGGCTTTACTCACTGCACCAGTGCACAGCGGGGACTTCCCAACCTAGTTTCCTGGGTCACATCTGCCAAATGTTGTGAAGAAGCAGCTCAGGCTTTGTCCTTAAATAGTGCAAAGTGTGCTCTGCTGATCCGTTACACCTGGGGCTGTATTACATAACATGCCTCGTGGGCACAACGGGCATGTGCACCCGCTTTGTGCACCCTGGGGGGACTTTGCTATTACAGATTTCATTTGACATGTGGCTTCTGGATGTTACGGCGAGTTGTGGAGAGCTGCGTAGAGCTGTCTGTTGGACCTCGGTGATCGGAACGCGGTGCTTGGCGTTGAAACTGTGGCAGAGCCAGGGTGTGGCAGACAGAATAAGGGTCCCAGAGTCACCCGGAGGTCCTAGGACTAGATTTGGCTTGCAGAGGTACCATGCCCCCTTCTCTCTCCTCGCTTGGGACAACTTTTTTTTTTGTGGCTCCACCTTCCAACTCCACCTCCCAGCAGCCCGTGGTGAGCGGAGTGGAGACAGATTGAAGCTAGCACATGCAGCTGGTTTCGACGGCCAGCTGGAGGGAAGCAGGACCTGGAAGGAAGCAGTTAAAAGAACATCTGTGGCAAGTGGGTGAGCGGACGGCTGGGTGCAGTGCTGCCATGCTGGTGCAGTGCTGGAGAAAAGCTCAGCGCAGGAGCACTGGAGCGCAGGCATACTGCTGAGGGTGAGTGGAAAGGGGAGTGAAAGAGGGCTCATGGGCTCATGGTGCAAGCGGAGACTGCTTGTTGCCCCCCCTATTGTCTGCCCCTTTGCTCTCTTTGTCTGTTCAGTTGGCAATACCTATGGAGAAGCCGACTAGTATCAGAGTCTCAATGGAAAGAGAGAGAAAAGGTAGCTCTTATGGAACTCTACTTGAACTCCAGTTGGACTAATTGAATTAAACTAAAAGAAAAACAAGAATACAAGTATATTTATTTATTTATTTTTTACATTTGTATGGCGCGCAGCTACCCAAAAAGGGTTTCCCGGCGCCTTTGGCATAAGGTTGAACAAAGGTATATGCTGGCCATGGTTTTTAGCACAGTTGTTTCTGGAAAAGCCAGGTTTTTACATTTTTCCGGAAGCTAGCGTAGTTTTCCTCTTTCCGGATATGTAGGGGAAGTGTGTTCCACAGTATAGGCCCTCTGACAGAAAACGATCTTCCGCCAGTTCTTTGCAATCTAAATCTGGGAACAGCGAAATTAGCTGCAGTTTGGGAGCGAAGGTTTCTTGTTGGAAGGTAGGGGGTAGCTAACGCTTGCAGATAGGTTGGTGCCATTTTGGATTTGATCCTAAACATATAGCTCAGGGTTTTGAAATTGATCCGGTGTTCAATCCTGAGCCAATGTAGTTCGTTCAGGTATTTTGATACTCTTGCAGATTTTGGTATCCTGCACAGGAGTCTTGCGGCTGAATTTTGGATCATTTGGAGTCGCTTGATGACTGCTTGGTTTGAACTCAGGTAGAGGATGTTGCCGTAGTCGATACGCGATGTTATTAGTGCGTTGACTACGGTCTTTTGTGTGGCAGGGGGCAGCATCCATGCAATTTTTTTCAGCCATTTTATTATGGTGAAGCATAGGCCTGCAACTTTGTTTGCCTGCTGTTTCATTGACAGTGCATTATCAATGATGACTCCTAGATTCCTTACCTGGGTTGCTGGAGACGGAAGATTTCCCAACTCCGGAGGCCAATGGGAGGAGTTCCAGAGCTCCTTGGGGCATATTATCAAGGGGGTTTATCTCCGCTTTTTTGGCTTTAAAAGCCAAGAAAGCAGAGATAAAATTATCTCCCTATTACCTAGCTGTCGCTAACACCAGTTAGCGACAGCTAGTAGGAGATAGCGACCATCTTGGGCCCCACTTTGCATATCAGTGATATTTATCACTAATGACATGCAAAGTGGGCGTGCCAAGATGTTAGCGACTGAAAACAGTCGCTAACATTACTATCTCCTATTACCAACTTTTGGAGATATTCGCGCTAAGCGCGAATATCTCCAAAGCTAACACCTGCCCTGAGCAGTTCTCAGCCATGTTATCCAATGGGAGGTGGATAACATGGCTAAGAGCATTAGCTCGGTAATGCATGAATATCGCTGACTTTTCAGCGATATTCATGCATTGCGGCGATTTTTATCGCATTTGCGATAAACCTTGCTAATGCCAAGGTTCATTTGCGGTAAAAATCGCCGCAGCTCAGCGGTAAATTTTTGTCTCTAACCAAGCAATAGCGATAATTATCGCTATTGCTTGATAATATGCCCCCTTATTTTTTCCTAGTAGGAGGATTTCGGTTTTATCACCGTTTAATTTCAGCTGGTTGGTGGTCATCCAGTTGAAAATTTTCTGGAGTCCAATTTTGAGGAGAGAAGGAGCTGCGGGATTTGACTCTGATAGTGAGAAAATGATTTGGGAGTCATCTGCGTAGGTCATTAGTGTTAGGCCTACGCAGTCCGCTAGGTCGGCCAACGGTCTGAGATACAGATTAAAAAACAGCGGGCTCAGGATGGAGCCCTGTGGTACTCCATGTGGAGCGTAAAAAGTGTCTGAGCAGGCAAGGCTGGATTTGATCTGGAAGGTCCTCTCGGTAAGAAAGGACTTAATCCACTGCAGGGCATCACTGCGAATGCCGTTTCTCTCTAGTGTGGCCAGGAGAATTTTGTGAGATATGGTATCAAACGCCGCACTCAGATCTAATAGAATGAGTGCGACTGTTTGTCTGTCATCCAGGAGTTTCCTGATGTTTTCCGTGACGCCCAGCAGAGCGGTCTCCGTGGAGTATCCTGCTCTGAAGCCTGATTGTGAAGGATGGAGGATGTCGTTTCCTCGGCGGAGAGGGTGAGGGCAAAGTGTATATGCCTTTCCATGAGTTTGGAGAAGGCTGGGAGCAGAGATATTGGCCGATAGTTTGTTAGGACAGTGGGGTCCGCTGAGGGTTTTTTCAGGAGTGGGGTTACCATTGCGTGTTTCCAGCTTGATGGGACTGTGGAGGATTTGAGGGATGCATTTAGCATGTCTGCTATAATGGTCAGGGGGGTGGTGTCAAGTTGTTTTAGAACACTCACGGGAAGAGGGTCACGAGGGGAACCTGAAGAAATGGATTTCAAGGAGGATTTTAGGGAGTCCACGGTTATAAGGGGCCATTTCTCAAGGGTGATCGATTTGTCCGGTAACACAGGGACATCATCCTGTGGGCATTTATCATTAGGTCTAGAGCTGATGTTAAGGAGGATTTTTTCTATTTTTTCGTCGCAGTTGTTTGAGCACCTGCTAGGTCCTTTACTGTGTTGAATAGGGTTTTTGCTTTGTTTGTAGCATTGTTTATGGTGTTGGCCACATAAAGGGCCCGAGCCTTGATGCATGAAGAGTGGTACGCGTTTCTGGCTTTGTTGTATATTATCTTTTTTTCTTGATTGTATTCTTTGCGCCATTGCCTTTCTAGGGCTTTACATTTTGATTTTTCAATTTTAAGAAGTTCATTGAACCAGGGGGCTGGGGGACGATGGAAGTTTCTTTTTGCCTGAGTTAGAGGGAGGCATTCATTGGCTACATTTTCTAGCCACAGGTTAGTGGCTTCGACTAGACTTTCCACATTCTGGTCGTGGGAGGGTGTACTATTTGTTAATGCTTGATTCAGTTTTTCTATGTCAAGGAGTTTCCAGTTTCTCATGGAGTTTGCTGGCCATGCTGTATTTTGAGGGGAGTATGTTTGATTTAGGCAGAAGCTGAGGAGGTGGTGGTCTGACCAACGTAAGGGGCTGCTTTGAGTCCATTTTAATTCTGGGATATGGGTAAATATGGGGTCTAATAGGTGTCCTGCCTTATGCGTGGGTCCTGAATTGAGAAGTGATAGGTAGAACACGGTCTGACCCGGCGCTTTGACCGGGTGCAGGGAAAGTATCTGGAATCTCTGGCATTGACCGGTTTTCCAACACTGCTCGTTGCATTCTGATACAGATCCTGATTCCGTGTTTTCGAGTTGACCGTTGGCCGGCAGGCTGGCTGGTTGCAGTGAGCGAGTGAGAGAGGAGGATAGGACGCTTTGCTGCTCACTGTGGTTTTTTCTGCCGTTCCTCTGCTACCTGCCTCAGCTCTTTGAGATTTTCAACAAGAAAGGGTTATGCTGGATGAATACAGCTTGTCTTTTTCCTGTGGTGAACCAGGGGCCTGAAGAGACAACCAGTACTGGTGAACGTTGTTTGCTGTTGGCTGCTGTGGTTTGTTGCCCTGTTTGAAGCGGGTGTTCTCATCACCGCATTATTCATAAAAAAAGTAAGAGGTGAGTAGCTAATGGAAGCGTATATTGGAGTATACAAAAAGACTTCTGTAGCATTAGGTATTGACAACTACTAAAGGTTCCAGTGGTAACTAAGGGCAGGGTACAGCAACTAACACATAACATACAGCATATTCGTTTGTGGGCGGTTCCTCTTCATATGCAGTCTACTGCTGTTACATCTTGATATTAAAAGGACTGTAATAAGCCTACAACAAGTCTTCAACAAGCCTACAACAATTGTAGAAGAATACGTCTACAACAAATATAATTGAGACTCGTCCCCTACGCAGAACTTTTTTTGTGCAGGCCTTAAATAAAAATGACGGCAAAAAACTTAGGTCGGGACGATTGCTTGTGGGTAGGACCTGTGCAAAAACTAAATCAAATCCCTTATGTAACAAGGATATTTCAGGCATGCTGTTGAAAGGAAAAAGTAAATTATTTAGTCTATAGGAAAGGGAAAAGGAAACAAATCTTCAAGTTGAAACAAATAATTCGACCATTTGGAATGGGGGTATAATGTGACCAGGAATGATTATATAATGGTTCATACTGTCACTGGTATGGTTGAGAATTAAAAGGACTCCGCAGGCACACGCCGGGAGCTTCTCAGCGCTAATTTTAAAAATTGAAAATTGTTGTTTTTAACTTGTGTGCTGTAAAACCTACCTAAGCCCTCCTGAAACAGCCGTGAAGCGCTGCATAGCGCCGGCTGCAACGACCGCTGCAAACGCCATTCAGGCGAGTCCCTGGGCCACGCCCACATCGCAGGCCACGCCCCCTCCGCCAGGCAGCCAATAAAAACGCGCCTCTGAGAGCGCCGCCTGAGAATTGAAAGGACTCCGCAGGCACACGCCGGGAGCTTCTCAGCGCTAATTTTAAAAATTGAAAATTGTTGTTTTTAACTTCTGTGCTGTAAAACCTACCTAAGCCCTCCTGAAACAGCCGTGAAGCGCTGCATAGCGCCGGCTGCAACGACCGCTGCAAACGCCATTCAGGCGAGTCCCTGGGCCACGCCCACATCGCAGGCCACGCCCCCTCCGCCAGGCAGCCAATAAAAACGCGCCTCTGAGAGCGCCGCCTGAGAATTGAAAGGACTCCGCAGGCACACGCCGGGAGCTTCTCAGCGCTAATTTTAAAAATTGAAAATTGTTGTTTTTAACTTGTGTGCTGTAAAACCTACCTAAGCCCTCCTGAAACAGCCGTGAAGCGCTGCATAGCGCCGGCTGCAACGACCGCTGCAAACGCCATTCAGGCGAGTCCCTGGGCCACGCCCACATCGCAGGCCACGCCCCCTCCGCCAGGCAGCCAATAAAAACGCGCCTCTGAGAGCGCCGCCTGAGAATTGAAAGGACTCCGCAGGCACACGCCGGGAGCTTCTCAGCGCTAATTTTAAAAATTGAAAATTGTTGTTTTTAACTTGTGTGCTGTAAAACCTACCTAAGCCCTCCTGAAACAGCCGTGAAGCGCTGCATAGCGCCGGCTGCAACGACCGCTGCAAACGCCATTCAGGCGAGTCCCTGGGCCACGCCCACATCGCAGGCCACGCCCCCTCCGCCAGGCAGCCAATAAAAACGCGCCTCTGAGAGCGCCGCCTGAGAATTGAAAGGACTCCGCAGGCACACGCCGGGAGCTTCTCAGCGCTAATTTTAAAAATTGAAAATTGTTGTTTTTAACTTGTGTGCTGTAAAACCTACCTAAGCCCTCCTGAAACAGCCGTGAAGCGCTGCATAGCGCCGGCTGCTACGACCGCTGCAAACGCCATTCAGGCGAGTCCCTGGGCCACGCCCACATCGCAGGCCACGCCCCCTCCGCCAGGCAGCCAATAAAAACGCGCCTCTGAGAGCGCCGCCTGAGAATTGAAAGGACTCCGCAGGCACACGCCGGGAGCTTCTCAGCGCTAATTTTAAAAATTGAAAATTGTTGTTTTTAACTTGTGTACTGTAAAACCTACCTAAGCCCTCCTGAAACAGCCGTGAAGCGCTGCATAGCGCCGGCTGCAACGACCGCTGCAAACGCCATTCAGGCGAGTCCCTGGGCCACGCCCACATGGCAGGCCACGCCCCCTTCCTCAGTTACATCATGTGCTGTTACCGGACGCGCAGCGGACGAGCGCAGCGGGAGCGCCGTTTGCGCGCCAAAGGCGCGCCTAAGGCAAGCCCGTCTGCGCCCGTCCGCGACCAGCCGGGACCAGGGGCCACCCCCCCTGCCTCTCCCGCTCCCCCGGTCAGGACCTATAGCCCCACTGCTCTACGGTCCATAGGAAGCAGAACTACTGCCACATGTACTCGTACCTTTCCAGCCCCATCCCTCCCGTCCTGCTGCCCTGACTGCAAACACTCATTCCGTAAAATCTCAGCAGGCCCCCCGTCATCAAAGTACTGCATGCTGGCACTAAACTGTCGATCATTACCTAAGCATAGCACTCAAATGTCCATACTATTAGAGGAGCGCGAGCCAGATGTTATGTTTTTAACAGAGACTTGGCTTTCCACTCATTCCGACCCTGACCTAGTCGCAGCTCTACCAAGTGGATACCACATCGTTAGATCGGACAGACCAGTGGGGAAAGGCGGCGGTCTGGCCATTATACTCAAAAACCAGTACCGTTGCCGCACCACAACAGAAAGCATTCCCGAATGCGAAAGCATAGAATTCTGTATAGAGTTCAATGCCAATACATCCTTCCCGGGCACCTTGATCTACCGTCCTCCTGACCCATCAAAGCTGTTTCATAGATCGCTCCCAGAGATCATTGCTAAAAGGGCTATGTCCGTGGCGAACTACACAGTCCTGGGTGATTGGAATTTCCACTTCAACTCCCCCTCAGATAACATTGCCAAAGACCTAACAGACGACCTAGGAGCTCTGCAGCTGTCCCAGCTGGTCACAGCCCCAACTCACGAGAAGGGCAACCTGCTAGACCCAATTTTCAGCAGCTGCAGCGACCTGATCGTCGACTCTCCTATCCCCCTCCCATGGACGGATCATTTTCTGATACCGTTTTCCTGGGCAACCCACAAGACCCCTCAGTCACCCCCCTGTACAACACTCAGGAGGAACTGGTCAAAACTCCAGCTGGAAGCCTGGCTGCTTAGCCTGGACGCCACCCATCCGCCTCCCTGTTCAGACCCTAGTGCAGCAAACGAAAATTATGTTAGCTGGATTACGAACTCACTAGACACGATCCTCCCTCTCCAGAGATCCTCGTCTAAAAGAATGCAGAGATCAGCGCCCTGGTTCTCTGACTCCCTAAGAGAATTAAAACGTTGTTGCAGGCAACGAGAGAGAGCCTGGCGCATGGATTTTCTCCCGGAAAAAAAGGACGCATATAAAGAGGCAATAAAAACTTACAGAGAGGGGATCAAAACGGCGAAATCAACCGTTTACTCTGACAAAATCCTAGAAGCTAAATCAAAACCCAGGGAAATTTTCCAGATAATAAAACAATGTTTTAATGTCACCACTGCCCCCCCCCGACTAAAACCCAAGTTCAATGCAATGAACTTGCGGACTTTTTTCATAATAAAGTCCTGAAAATTTACTCCACCTTTCAAACAGGAGCAACAGTTCCAGAGACAGCTGACCCACCCTCCCCGAGAACACTCCCTCCCCATGCCCAGTCAACCCTCGAGCACTTCCCTCCCCTGGACCTTGACACCCTCGGTAAAATGGCACGGCAAGTCAAATCAGGTTCCCCACGCGACCCAGCCCCACCAGAAGTTCTGATGCAAGCTCACGAAACCACCCTGCCTGTTATCCTAGAACTTCTTAACACATCTATAGCCTCAGGTGTCGTTCCTATAGCATGGAAACAAGCCATGGTGCGGGCGCTGCTAAAAAAAAAAACTTGAACCCCGACGACTATTCCAACTACCGCCCCATCTCCCTCCTCCCTTGGGCTGGCAAGGTGCTGGAAAAATATATAAACGTCCAACTGGTCCAGTTTATTGAACACCACTCCCTACTGGATACATCCCAGACAGGTTTCAGGCCAAAACATGGCACCGAAACTGCCTTATTAGCGGTCGCCGAGGAATCTCGAAGGGCTCTGGATCAGGGAGGATCAGTGGCAGTGATCCTCCTTGATCTAAGCGCCGCATTCGATACGGTCAGCTATGCCACCCTGCTGAACCGTCTCCGGGACATCGGGGTCTCTGGCGATGCTCTAAGGTGGTTCGGCTCCTTCCTGTCCGACAGATCATTCCAGATCTTCGATGGGGACACAGTATCAGCCAGCAAGCCCCTCAGCTGCGGAGTACCACAGGGCTCCTCTTTGAGCCCTGTGTTATTCAATGTCTACATGAGACCACTGGCTGGAATCGTCGAACCGTACGGCATCAAAATTGTGTCGTACGCCGACGACACTCAGCTAGTGGTATCACTGGCTCAAAAGAACATCAGTCACCTCCAAGGAGGCCTACTGAGCTGCCTAGAGGACATAAAGGAATGGATCACCAGCTCCTCCCTCAAATTAAATGGAGATAAAACAGAGCTCCTGCTTCTAGGCCCTGCCTCGCCAACACCTTTTATCTCCTTGTGGCCCCAAGCCCTGGGCACTCCCCCCACCCCCAAGGAAAGCGTCAAGAGCCTAGGAGTGTGGCTGGATAGCAAGCTGTCCTTCTCCACCCAGGCTACCAAACTGTCCGCCACCTGTTTCGGCATCCTCAAAACCCTAAGGAAGGTCCTTCCACTTCTGCCTCCAGAAGCCAGTAAAGTGGCAGTCCAAGGCCTGATCCAGTCCCGCCTTGACACAAACAATGCTCTATACGTGGGGGCTCCCGAGATGACCCTCAGGAAACTCCAGATAGTGCAAAACTGCGCAGCGCGCACCCTGTTAAAAATTCCTCGAGCTCAGTCAGCCAGATCCGCACTAAAAAGTCTTCACTGGCTGCCAGTTAAACACAGAGTGTCATTCAAGGCGTTGTGCATTGCACACCGAGCATTCTGGAAAACAGGACCTGCTATTAACAGCAAGCTCGTCATCCCCTACCACCCAAACAGGAACCTCCGCTCCTCGCTCTGAGGCCTTTCTGGCAGTGGTCCCCCGAGTAAAGAAAGCCAGAGCCGGTGGTAGGATGTTCTCGGTGAACACCGCCAAACTTTGGAACACCCTCCCCCTCTCACTCCGTTCCAACCCGGACCTGCTGTCATTCCGTAAAAACCTGAAGACCTTACTATTCAC
Source organism: Lissotriton vulgaris (assembly GCF_964263255.1). Classification (NCBI taxonomy): domain Eukaryota; kingdom Metazoa; phylum Chordata; class Amphibia; order Caudata; family Salamandridae; genus Lissotriton; species Lissotriton vulgaris. The sequence continues at coordinate 704,785,106 of NC_141695.1, read as the reverse complement.
CAAAGTCTCCGAGCTATAATGTGTCACTTCACCGGTCTCTTCAATTCTTACCTCCCAGCGCTTGGACGCCCCCGGGCAGCAATCGCGCTCTATAAATCTATTTCCATTCCATTCCATTCCATTCCATTCCATCCCATACTACTGATTGTAAGCATGGAGGAGGAGAGCCCCTAGAATCCCAGAGGCATCTACTACAGTGCTCTGAGGCCCTGATTGGCTCTTCAATCCTTCTGTTATCTGTAGGATTTACCTTACCATCCCCTTGGTCCCTACTTAGTAGAGTATGCCCAAAATAAAGATTTTTACTCTCATCGATTTGGATTTAGAGCTTTGCAGGAGGTATATTTCTCATGATACTAGCAAGATCACAGAACTTGCAAATACCCCAGCAATATCAACTCCTATTTGACTGAAGCTATTCAGTAGTACCCCTCTAATAAATCTAATTATTCTCTTCTTCAATCACACCCCTCTTTGACTCCTGATCTGAATATCAGTGATACCCAAACCAGTCAAACCCTAAGAAAGGATGTAATACTCTCAGATTCATTAGTATCCTTAGAACATGTATTATCCTCTATCCTAAAGCTGCTCGAAACATTTGTAGGAGGTTCTGACTGTATGTTGGAAACTGTAACTCAAATTTTAAAGGTATTGTTAAAAAGTAATCAGGAGAGGGACACTAGTCCAAGTGTACATACTGAACAAGTAGAAGCGGAAGTAAAGACGGAAGAGGTTCTAGAGAACATACTTGGTGGTGCTAGTAGTCGATCAATCTGTACTACTCATGATGGCAATCCCCAAAATGATAAGATAGTGGAAAAAGTTTGATGCTTGAGAAGACCCCTTACCTTAAACCTGGACCCATACAAGTTATCTCTGCTTCGCCTCAAAAAGTAAAAGGCTTGGGGACTCACCTCGAAGGATAGATCAGGAAGTATTTCCTATTTTTAAAACCCAGTTAAGTGGTGAGAAAGACAATGTTTTGTTAAAGAATGGAAGAAATGGGAGAAAGGAAAAGGATAGAGGGAAAAAGATTAAATCAACACGAAGATTCTCAAAAAGAACCAAAGGAGAATTTGTTTAAAATAAAAATTGAAGATTTAGTTAGTATGGAGACTTCCTCTCAGCTACTGCAAAATACATCATGAGATATGTAGTTGGAAAAATGAAATTGATTTTGTGAACTCTCAGAATAAAAAATTTATAACAGAGTCGATGGTGGCCTATGAGGCCTCCCTCTCGAACATTCTGTACTCCAAAGGAGATTGTGTTACTACCGTATTGGAGGGGCCTCCATTAACTATACCAGTGGAGCAGTTAATCTTTTTCCATCAGTACTTAACCCCCTGGCTATCCCCTTCCCTGACACCGTAAAAAAGAGAGGTAAATCAGAGATGACTGGTGCTGAACCCTCCTGGGAAAATTTGGACACACTACAGTTAGATTTTATTCCTCTGTTTGATGCAGATTTAATATTAAGTAAGACTTCATTACATAAATGTCCCTCTGAGATCGATAGTTTGAAACATATTAAAAAAGTAGTGATATGGGGGCATGGCTAGCGGCCGAACATGGCGGCAGCATAGAGGACTAGCTCCGGCAGGGAAGCGGCCTCTCCAACTATCCGTACTCTAATCCGTGGCTGAATCACACCTCGGATGGAGGCACCGAACGCCCGAGACCGGGCGGAACTGGCGGCAAGCACCCGGACGAAAATCGGAGGCCGGATGGCGGAGTTATCGTCGAGTGTCGAGGCGACCGAAATATAGGCCTGACTCCGGGGGACCCAGTGGCAAGTGAAGCCGACCGGAAGTGTGTCTTACCCGGCTGCGACAGGCCGGAAGTGGTCGGGACTGGAGAAGCGCCCCGCGACACGACCAGCGGACAGGGTCTCTGTCCTGGGAAAAGACGTGTGCCATAAAGAGAGCAGTGCGTCGAAGGAGGTGCCCGAAGACAGTCTGGAATACCGGGGAGATAGTATTCGGCCAGAAGACGCAGACCGTCTGCTACGACACGAATATTGGGGCATTCACCCCCATTTCTACAGGAGCTTCTCCTTGGATCGGACTGTGGGCCGCGTTGTAGCGGCGACTGATCCTTTTGCTCCCCTCGCTCTGAAGGCCTGCGTAATTACCACGAAAACACTATGGCAGGGAAGGGTATTAAAGGTGGTACGACTCAGAAGCGTATTGAACGGTACACTAATGGCAAAACCGCGTCCCCTCCAGCGGATGGACGACACTCGTCCGCGAAAACAGTGGACAATGTGGGAACTAAGAAGGCGACATTGGACGATGTCATGAGGGCTCTCACGCAGGTCCAGACAACGGTGGGCTCCATCTCGGCCGAAATAACCCTCATCCGGGCGGATCTCCACAAAATGGCCGAGAAGGTAGGGTCACTGGAACTGGTTACGATATCGCTGGTAGAGGATGTGTCGGAGCTACAGACGGCCATGGAGGCGGTAATGGCGGAGAACAAAATCCTAAAGGACAAGCTGGACGATGAGAGTGTTTAGTAAACTGCATGTTTGTGAGTGGGTGTGGTGTAATGACTGAGGCTTATTACACAGCTCAAAACACCACTTTCCAAGATAAATTGTGCGCAAATTGTTTTTACTAGACAGTTGAAAGTCAGCGGAGAGGGCGCTGACCGAACACCTAATTGAGAATTCCTTAGTGGTACGATAAGCTGCTTGCCTGAAGCAATGGGGGTTTAGGACACGCCAGGCTTATGTTTAAAAAAATAAAGCTAATAATAAAGTAATGATGTTGTGTATTTTAGTTCAGAGTAATGTTGTCTGACAGGCTTTGTGATGTCATGGACATGTTAGGGATTTTGGGTGCCCTTGGCAAAAACTATGTTGGGGGCCCTTGTTCAGTACAGATTTGAGTTTAAATAACTTACTTTCAGCTCTGCCATACCCTATTTAGCCAGGCTACTAACGGTGCACAGGCGCTGTAGTCTAAATTCTAAAAGCGTTTACATCTATTATTCAGAGATAGTGATGTGTTTTCACTGTTGTAACAAAGCAGCAGCCCACTAATTTTACAAAGAATAATATCTGTTATAGCCTTCAATTTCTCCTATGTGAGGCCCGCTTGGATCTAACTTTTTTATAGTTAACTTTTTTATCGTTGTTGCATGAAACAAACACATTTCTCTGCAAATAGTACTAGACTCCCTCACATCAATCACATAAAAAAAATAAACAAAACAGTATTTGCAAGAATCTGTTTAGGAATTATTCCAGGCCATCAGGGCAAAAACAGAACTGTCTCTATCAAGGGGCCCCTGGAAGGCTGGATTGAATTGCATTTAGATGTCTCCTTTTGTAATTTAGGACAAAAACCTTGATGGGGCAGGGCATTCCCATACTTGTTTACAGGGGTGAGTGAGGTGATTGATCATATAAATTTGGGTGCACATGTTAGTGCAGAGTGGGACTAATGAATGTATGGTTAGTGGGGGGCTTATTTGAGTGAGATTGCAGATTAAGCAGTGAGGGGGACAAGTGAGTGAAGTGTCACGAGTACAGGTTGACTAGAGTGCTCGTGTGACTGCAGGGTGAGGTACAGGGTGAATAGCGCAAGTGCATTGTGAGTGCAGAGTGATCACTGTGAGTGGAGGGTAAGTGGGTGAATGGTGTGAGTGCAGGGTGAGCGGGTGAATGGTGTGAGTGCATTGTGATCAGTGTGGGCGCATTGTGATCGCTGTGAGTGCAGAGTGATCACTGTGAGTGGAGGGTAAGTGGGTGAACGGTGTGGGTGTTTCAGGATCAGTGTGAGTGCAGGGTGAGGGTGAAAGTGAAGGGCTAGAATGAGGAGCGATTTGTCTGAATGCAAGGTGCAATCCCAGACACTTGAAATAACTCAGCATGTTATTGACGGCAGTGTAGGGTTTCAAATGTGTTAAACTATTGCTATTATGGCAGTAACCAGGGATCAGGGTGGTGGAAGAAAATAAGGTGCTCATCCCTCAACAAATTTACAATCTTATGATTATTATTTTGATGTCACAGATGATATAAATATAAGCAGTCACCTAAAGCTGAATTTTTAGCACTTGTCTGTGCATACTCTGAACAGCAAATATAAATAGAATGAACTTTTAATTGTTTTCTAGAGCTGCCTGAATAATCCATGACTGATAATAAAAGGGAACAAAGACAGAAAAGTCACATTACAAATGAATACGTACAGGGCCGGCTTTAGGGCAGTGCAACAGGTGCGGCCGCACTGGGCGCTGACCAATGGAGGGGGGGGGCGACCTCATGGGGAGGTGCTGTGTTTAGCAATTACCTATGAATGGCACATATGCCTGGTGGTAGTGAGAGAATCAGAGGAGGCAGTCATGGGGTGTGGGGGCACCAAAAACGATTCTCGCAACAGGCGCCACCAGCGCTAAAGCCGGCCATGAATACATACTATTTAGTGTCAAGACAGGCAATTTGCAGGCTGTTTAAACAACACATGGCTGGTTGGCATTTTGCGAGTCTGCCTGTGTAATTTTAAAAGAAACTTTCAGGAACATTTTAAGGATTTTGGGGGCCCTAGGCCAAATGTATTTGGTGGCCCCAGTTCGGACCAACTTTGATTTTATGATCCAGTCTCAGCTCTTTCATGCCTTCTTTGGTCAAATACTAAATGTGTGTACATCTGATATTCAGGGATAGTGATGTGTGTTTTCAGTATGTCAAACAACAAAAGAGTGTCAAAAGAAACAAATGTGTAAGCACAACAACAGAGAATGAATCAACCTAAATAATTCGCATTGGACATCATTAGGGATTTCTTAGGAAGCCCTCACTCACCACCCTCGGTGGTGACATGCTTCATCATCGGGCTCACCAGGAGAAGCCAAATGCCTCCCTGGTATGCTACAACGCCACGATGCTGCAGAGCTGGTTTTTCGTGACAATAGTGTGAAAAGTTAGTGATATTAAAAATGTCAAGGGACTGTACCACACACAATTTTATTCAATGGTCAGCCTGACATGGTTAAAAATATGTGTTGGGAAATCGACCAAATAATGTTTTGGATGTTTCCACTTTTATGTTTACACTTTTTGTGGGAAAATAGTGTGTAGCAACCTAAGTGACAAAGCCCATATGGAAAATAACATCTGTAAAGCTAGTACGCAGGGGAAAAGCTTGGGCTCCCTTTACAAATCTACTGGAAAAAAACATTTTGCACTTTTATTGGAGGTGTTTTCGTGCAAAAATCCATGCTTCTCTGTTGTATGGTATTGAATTGCTTGCTGTAGAAAAATAGGGTTTCTTAAATACAACAGAAGGTCGAATTTTAAGGAGCCTAGCCTCAGTTAACTTTGATTGTCCTGTGGCTGCCCTCAGGTTAGAATTTGGTTTAAGAAGCAGTTGGGTACAGGGTCTTGCGGAGATAGTGCACTGGATTGTAAGCCTGGTAAAGGGGGATCCTGGTACTTTAAGATTTTTAATTCAAAAGGAAATATTAGAATGTTTAAAAGAACAGTCTTTAATTTTTAGAAATGTTAGGACTGCGGTTGATTTGCTGCAATTGAATGAGTCTCTGCTCTTCACCCTATCGTCATATCAATTAAGGGGCACTTTGAAACAGGCCACTTGGGAATTAAGTTTCACAAGGGATAGGGAAGCTTGCATTTTAATGAGGGATATCCCCCGGCCATTGACTCCTGCATGATAAATTAAGTACAGGCCTATATTTCCTGGAACCTACCCCATGGAGTGCGACGCTTTTGGCTATTATTGAGGCAGGGTAGGCTCCTTTTAAATCTGGTACTGTTTAAATGGTATGGTTCTTCCCCGATCTGTAATTTGTGTAATAATACCATTCAGGATGTATAATCATGTGTTATTTATTTGCACTGCTTTATGATTGTGTCGGAATAAATGGATGAGGCCAATTTGTTTACAATCATCCATTCTCTCGGCCTCTGCACTAATTGATTCTATTTATGAGCCACCAAATGAAATTTTCAGTCATAGGATTTTTAACTTTTTTAAGTGGTTTTTAAATTTGTATTAAGGCTCATTAGATGAAGGGAGCAATTGTTAACTTTGGTTTTTAACCCGCCGTTATACAGCACTAAGGGCATAACGGATGTTTTAATTATTTTTTATTGTATAAAATATTATAATGTTTTATATTTGGAGATTTTTACTGTCTGCTTTCGCTTAGGATATTAGAAATTATGTTGGATAAAAATTCTTATATGTTGTTGGTCTTTCAGTTTATGTGGATCTCTATGGAGTTCCGAGATCATAAATAAAATAAACTTGAAATAAACTATTACAGAAGGGGCTGCATAAGCATCTGCGGTCCCTTCTGTAATACTGAAACCTGTGGTGCACATGTAGGGCCAGGGCTTTCTCAAGAATGCACTCCTTCATCTGCATGGGGCGTGGCCCCATGAAAATGAGGGAAGCCCTTTGCCTCTGCACCTGTGCCGTATTATAGATGCGGGCATAGAGACAAAGCTGCTGTCAGGGTGAGGTAATTGGAATTTTTATGGTCAAGTGTGTCCCCTAACGTAGACCCCAACGGCTCCATGTACGCACTTCAAGTACATGTAATTTCCCTCCACAACCGAATCTGAAGACGCAAATACATTTGTGTCCAACGTTAACATGTCCTCTATCAGATCCACCATGAATGGATCGATAATTCCGTTCCTAAGTATGCCGTGCCACCGTCTTTATGTGGTGCGCTTTCACGTTTTCCTGGCTCTGCCGAGCTAGGCCCTGATTTCTGTCTTCAAGCCACTTCTGCCTCTGCCTCTGAAAGCTGCAGCATGGAGACGCATCCCTGACTTCTGCCTTACTTCCTGCCAACTGAGCGGTGCCCGGCTCGGCCTGGTCTGCCTGCAAACAAAAACAGTATTTTGCCTTCAAGTTATCAGCGTAGCCAGCTCAGCTCCTCGAAAACACATTCCTGTCTAGTGAAATACGAAAACATATCCCCGACTGCAGAGCAAGGGCCAAGCCTTTCTGTCCTCCCTCATGAAATTCATTGCTCCCGTTACCATGGTAGGCCCCTGGCTCCGAGCATTTGCACCTAGAGACGCATACATTCAGTATAGAATAGCTTCTGCCCGAAAGACCTTTTACTCTAGATTAAACATCCTCCAAACACATGATATCAGATATGTTTAGGGACAGGTCGATCTGACATGCCAGACTTCTGTCTCTTCTACTAGTGTTAAAAGTCAGACTCTTAGCTTCCTCCAGATCACACGTCATATTAGCTGCGCGCGCATCCAGGCCATAGGTTTCAGCTGACTCTGCAAGAATTCTCTAAGCATCCACCCACTTATGACACCTTTCTGTGACGTTTCTAGTTCACGCCTCTGTGCACACCCATGTTCACGCCTTTTTGCTACGCACATGTGTTCTTATCATATACATTTCACTTGTCACGCCTACTGTATTCAATACTATTGTGTCATTTTACTATATATGTCATGTACTGTGAATAAATCGTTGACATCTTTTCCTGCCATCATTGCATACCCGAACCCTTGTATTGATGGACTAGATCTCCATTGACTCGAGTCATTTAGTCATCCTTTATGATTAAAGCCCTTACGACTCAGACACCACGGACTCTGCCTCTCATTTGATTGAGCTATTCTTTTGTAACCTGTCTGCAATTATATGGAAAAATAGTATACGGTAAAATATTTACCACATAATTTGGCGCCCGAATAGGGACCCCTCCCCCACCCGCCGGTGATGCGTCGTAGGCTTTGCCCCCGACTACAGCTGTGACGGACCCCATGCGCATCTGCAGGATTTCCTGTATCTCCCTCAGGCCTACGGAGGTGACGGAGACTGCGGCCGACATCCAGACGAGGCGGTGAGGAGTGCGGAGGATCCCGACCAAAGCCCAGCCAAGAGAGCAGTGTCTGAGGTATCGAGAGGTCCACCTGTAGTGTCGAGGCGCATGCGTAGTGCGCAGCAGCAGCAGTGACGTTGTAGCAGTCCAGTCCAGTCGAGTTTCCGAGGCCTTCCGTTCCGTGCTTCCCGGTGAGTACCATTGCTGGGGACGCATCTAGACGGGTGCATTAATTTGTGTCCGGTCAAGACGGGTTTGGGTACACAAATCCGGTCTGCACTGTTGTAGCAGTGTATCTGTACTGTGTAGCAGTGCATCAAGTATTCCGTCATCTAGTTATTGTTGTTTGTTTCAAAATGTTTCAACATGTTTTAATGTCGTGGTATGAGTGATTGTTCGTATTTTATCTTACTGTGTTTATTGTGTATAGTGTCTAGATCGAGGTAGCGATGCCTTTATTCTCGAAATTGCGACAGATAGGAACTAGGAAAGGGATACTTGAGGAAGCTGTTCCCATCCCACCCAGGGATACTCCTGGTTATTTTATGTATCACAAGCACGGCTTAGATGCCATATTATTTCTCGACTTGTGGGTGGAATACACAAAAGACTTGGCAGAGAATCAGAGATGGCCCGTTACAGGGACATGGGATGCCGAGTGCATCATGAGAGTAGAGGAAGCGTTGTGGAAAAAGAAAGCCAGACAGTCACAGAAAGATGCCATTGAATTACGGCGTAAAGAATCACATAGGCGGACAGAGAAAGCACTCAGAAAGGCAGAGAAAAGTAGAGAGGATTCTGAAAAAGCCAAAGAAAAAGAACTACTAGAAGAAGGAGAACGCGTTAGAATGGAACAACATGACAGACAGAGTAATGCCATTATGACAGGACTGTATCCAGTTCTGGCCGAGGGCCTGCCCAAGGCGACCCCGGAAACACCGAAAAATCTGCCCCCTCCATTGGTTCTGACTAAATTACGTCACAAGACCGCAGCAGATATTTTCCTTTCTTCCTATTTAGACGACGTAGCCCCCGCATATACCAATGTACCTGTCCATGTACCCGTACCACCTGCTGACAATAACCTACCCCATGATCATCTGCCCCCGGGTCCGCAACAGCAGACCCCTCCTGCACCGCTTCCTGCACCCGTACCTGTTGTTCCCCCTATTCATCCGCTTAATCCTTTTGGGTCTGGCACGGTTCAGGTTCCAACCCCGTTACAGCAGATACCGACCCTACAGCCAGGTTATGCTCAAGCCTCCGCCTCAGGGGGTGCTACTGGAGGTTACCGCACCCCTCCACAGTTACAACGGGTGACAATGAGAGAATTCGCAATGTCGCGAACACCTAAAGGTGCCCCAGCCGAAAAGCTCAAAGAACAGCTCACAGATTGCAGATATGACACAGTGCCTGGTAAAACAGGACCCATGTTGTTAGCGTCTCTACGTCTAAGACGTGTTACAGATTATTTGATATTGTTACCAGAAATGCCAGACCATCTAGACAATCTGTATCATTTCATTAGGACAGGAGAAAGACCCGAGTGTGTTGGTGAGGCCATGTCACGTCAGAAAGTTGAGACTCAAGGTTTAATAATGCGGTTTTTGGTTAATTGTTTGATAAGGGAACAAGATCAGCCCAGCTTTCCACAAGGTGAGATGGATAGATTGAACAGATGGGGCCAGAATATTTCAGAGGGTAAACATGACAGAGAAAGATGTGTACATGCTATGGTTAGAAAGATCCGTAAAGAAATAATAGCAATACATGCCCGTCGAGAATCTGAAAAACAACTCGAATCAGACGATCGGGACTCCTCAGAGGAGGAAGAACCAGAGAATACAGCAGAAACCTCGCAACTACCAAGTAGAGACATGGTGGCATATGTAGGTAGAGAGAAATTCCCTAGGCCGTATCCTCTTGATAGGCCCTTCGATAGACCCATTCGTTTAGAAAACAAGAAACGTTACCTTTGTCCGATACCAGAGCGATGTACCCTTGAACATGTATTCCAAATTACTGACAAAGTACTGAAAGAAAGGGTAGGTTATCACAAACTCAATACCCTACGTGATCAGGAACTAGCCCGGTCCGCAGTACAGTGGGCCGGAGATGACAGCATATATAAAGACGATTCAGTAGTGCAAACATTCTTAAGTCTTACTCCAGAAGAACAGCGACTAGCTGGTATATACATGACCCAACACCTCATTCTACAGTACGAAAACCAAGCATCTGATCCAGGTCCGTTATATAGTTTATTGCAAGACTTACTCCTGAGAAGATGGAGAGGTCTAGGTACCGATCTAATTGAAACAATTTTAGAACAACGTCACAAATATAGAACTTTCTTGACTCCACATCTTGTTTCCGTTCCACCCCCAGTCAGAAAACCATATCACTTTGACAAACAGAATCCTTTACGAGAAGTACATCCAATCCGGAACCCTGATGATACCTTTGCACGTGTGTATGTATACACGCCCATAACTAAGATGGAACTATTGGAAATGAAGAAAATAGTGCCCAGTCATGATAAAGACCCTGCAGGTTTCCACCGTGAAATAAAAGACATGTTACTCATGGGAGATTATACCTATCCTGACATTATGAAAATATTGAAAGTGTTATTGCCTGCCGGTATTTACGAGAAACTCAAAGAAAAAGAATGGGAGGTGGGAGACAAAAAGATTGATTGGGCTGCATTAGAAGCCGAAGAAACGACTCGAACCCCAGGTGTAGGACTTGGGGATAAAACTAAAGCATTACCAGGATTGTTAGTACAGGTTTTGCCAAGATTGTTAGCAACTAAAAAGGAGGACTGGGATGCAATCTCAGCCTGCAAACAGAAACCCGACGAAGATACTAGTGATTTTTATTCCAGATTTGAGAAATGTTTTATTATTAATAGTGGCCTGAAAACAAGTAGCGAGTCATACCCACACCTTTTTGTATCCAAATTAGTCGAGAATTCATTGCCCCAGGTTAAGAACCGTGTACTGAAAGTCGAGAGCACATGGCAAGCTAATTCGCCTTCCCAAATGTTACAAATGTTACAGTATCACCAGAACAGAATTAGAGAAGAACATGATCACGAACAGAGACGTATGAAAGACACGAAATTGAAAGTACTAGTTGCCCAGTCAGTTCCAGCTGACGGTTATAAAAGGGGTATGACACAATCCAATAATTCAAATTCAGCAGCTCCTGTTAAAGGGATATGCAACTATTGTAAACAGCCAGGTCACTATGTACACGATTGTGCAGTTTTGAAACACAACATAGCCACAGGTAAAACTAAAGAGAGACTGCGTCTTCCTAGACAGGACCAGGTCCAACAACACGTTCCACAGAATGTCCAGCCTATGCAGATTCCACAACAGACTGTAGCGGTACCACAGCCACAACCCATTGCCGCAACACAACATGTCACACAGCAGATGTACCAGTATGCGCAATCCGACTACCCCGATTACCAGCAATACACATGAAACAGCCTAGAGAGGGAGGTTGGCTTGCCCCTTATCGAAGTTCCTGTAGATCAAGAAGGCCCTTATGTACACAGTCAGGTATTAGGGAAGGATTAATTGACACAGGGGCAAGCAGGACAACCATCAGTCACGACGAGGTTCCAGGGGCACCCCTCTCAGGCTCACAGAATGTTTCCCTTGGATTTTCAGGAAAGCCTATTGTTAATGAAGTATCGAAACCAGTTCCCCTTGCAGTTGGTCCATTGTCCCGCACTACAGATTTATTGCTCACGAAATCATGCCCAGAAAACTTGCTTGGTATGAAGACCCTGAAGGCTCTAGGAGCTGTAATTTGTTGTTCTCCGGAAGGAGTAAGGTTGTTCCTTCGTGATTTTAAGGGACATTATGTATTGAGAGATTTTGACCCCAGGTTACAGAATGTTCCTGCGCATTTATGGGCAAAAGGCCCCACTGATGTAGGTTGTATGCACATTACTCCATATCGTGTCACACTCAAGCAAGGAGTAGTACTACCACGCATTCGACAATACAAGTTACCACCAGATGCTGTAGTGGCTTTACTGAAAATCATTGACGAGCTCATTGCACAAGGAGTGGTTGTAGAAACCGACTCCAATGTTTGTAATTCCCCTGTCATTCCAATTCTTAAAGGTACTGATCCAAATGCACCTCCAGTTTATCGATTAGTTATCGATTTACGAGAATTGAATAAATGCATTGTACCGCAATATCCCGTGGTCCCAGACCTTTCGTCCTTATTGACAGCTATTGATTCCGAAGCGACGTTCTTTACTGTAATTGACCTCAAGAACGCTTTCTTTAGTGTTCCCATTGATCCGGAAAGCCAATATCTTTTCGGATTCTGTTTAAATGGCCGAAGCTTCAAATTTGCACGCGCACCTCAAGGATTCACAGAAAGCCCCAGCATCTACAGCCAAGCATTAAAACGACAACTTGACAGTATTCACATGCCTGCCAACACTGCCCTATTTCAATACGTCGATGATCTATTGATCACCGCCCGTAGTGAACCAGAATGTGAACAAGCATCACTGACAGTTTTACTTTTCTTGGCGGACAAGGGACACAAGGTGTCTCCCTCGAAGCTACAATTCTGTGCCCAGCAAGTGGTGTACCTTGGGCACTTGCTGACCAAGTGGGGTAGGCAGCTGACACCTGAACGAATTCAGTTAATTGCACATCTTCCACAACCCAAGACACAGAAAGAAGTACGAGCCTTTATTGGACTCACTTCCTATTGCAGACAATGGATTCCACAATATGCATTTCTAGCTAAATCACTCATACAGTTGACAACACAGGAGGCAGCGTCTTCGTCTGTTCTCCCATGGACACGGGAACATACACAAGCTTTTGATGAATTAAAGAAAGCCTTATGTCAAGCACCTGTTTTAGCAACACCATGTTACAGCAAACCTTTTACACTTTTTGTCACAGAACGCGATGGCACAGCGTTGTCGGTTCTCACTCAGTTACAAGCAGACAAACACAGACCGTGTGCTTATTTTTCGAGTACATTGGATCCAGTAGCCCAGGCCTTGCCTGCGTGCTTAAAGTCAGTTGCAGCGACAGCTCTAGCAATCCGACAAAGCGATTCCATTGTATTAGGACATCAATTGACAGTACAAGTTCCACATTCTGTAGAGGTTCTTTTAAACAGAACACAGACTCAACACTTGACCGTAGCACGACTGACAGGTTATGAATTTACATTATTCCAGCCACACATAGAAATCCGACGCTGTATTACACTGAATCCTGCTACTCTTTTACCATCGAGCACCATAGATCCTACTCCACGTGATTGCATAGAAGTGGTTGACACAGTTACGAAACCCAGACAAGACTTGACAGATGTTGCATTACCTGATCCAGACCTGACACTTTATGTGGATGGTTCATGTTTAAGAACAAGTACAGGAGAATTAGTGGCCGCGTATGCCGTGACCACTGAAACTGAAGTCATAGAAACACATCGCATTGACACCCTGTCAGCCCAAGCAGCAGAGCTCATTGCTCTGACCCAAGCCTGTATACGTGCAAAGAACCAGAAAGTAAACATATACACAGATTCTCGTTATGCATTCGGAGTTGTTCACGACTTCGGTGTCCTCTGGCAAGAAAGAGGTTTCTTGACCTCTCACGGAGCCAAGATTCAACATGGTCCCCTCATTCAAGCCCTATTAGAAGCAATACATTTGCCTACAGTTATAGCTAGCATGAAGTGCAAGGCACATACAAAGGTCACAGACAAGATTTCTCAGGGCAACGACTTTGCAGATCGAATAGCGAAACATACAGCACTGACTCATACTCAAACGACGGACATGACCAAGACGGATGCGACTTCACAGACACATTGCATGACAGTCAGGGACCCTGCACTAGATGTTATCGACATACAAACACATGCCACTCTAGATGAAATAAAGAAATGGGCTGAACAAGGAGGGGTCCAGACAGACCAAGGATGGATGACGAAGGGGAAGACCACATGGTTTCTCCCCAACTCTAAGGTTCAAGTTATCATTAACACAGCACATAGTCCAGCACATTTAGGAGAAAAAGCCATGTTAGATAGTGTACAGAATCTTTGGTTCAACAAGCATTTACGAGCAGCAGCGAAACAGAAGTGCGTACCTGCATGATCTGTTGTCAGTTCAATCCAGGAAAAGGGATTCCCGTAGAGCAAGGTGGATTCCATCCTCCCGACTATCCTTTTGAAGTCCTCCAGATGGATTATATCCAGATGGACAGATGCCGAGGATTTAAGTATGTCCTCGTAGTCGTATGTGCCCTATCCCGATGGACAGAAGCATATCCCGTCCCAGATTACACTGCCCCGACCACTGCCAAGCAGTTGGTTCGTGAGTTTTTCCCTCGATACGGTTTGCCCCGCGTCGTGTATTCAGATAACGGTCAGCCATTCTCATCCGAACTCATGAAGCAGGTCTCGCTTCTATTGGGGTACCAGTGGAAGTTCCACTGTGTCCGGCATCCTGAGGCAGCAGGTCTCGTGGAGCGGCACAATCAGACTCTGAAAACTCGCCTTGCAAAAGTGTGTAAAGAGAAGGGAGTAGATTGGATAGTAGCTTTGCCAGTTGCTCTTTTTTTTATGAGAATGGTAGCTCACTCTAGGACAGGGCTATCCCCGTATGAGGTGGTCTTCGGTAGACCTCCTAATATGTGGGGGACGCCTCTGCCGCGAAAAATTACCGATGTTGATAGTACTATGTTGACAGATTACCTTGCTTCCTTGATGTCTGCACTACAATCATGTCGTTCACAGGTCGCGGCAGCCTTCCCAGACAACACCGAGGTGAAGCCACATGAACTGGTCCCAGGCGATGTAGTCGTCGTACGGAACTTTGACAGATCAAGCCCGTTGGAGCCCCGTTGGAAGGAGCCGAAGATCGTTTTGTTAACAACCAGGACTGCCGTGAAACTGGAGGGGCGCAAAGGCTGGGTGCACTCCAGTCACGTTAAACGATTTCATGGACTTCCGCCAAACTCTGAATCCCAGAACTCCCACGTACCAGTGACTGATACCAAACTCCCCCTTCTAGAGAAAACTCCCCAAGAGGAGTATCGCCAGAAATTGAGGTCTAGTAAGTCAGACAGTTTAATTGTTTAAGTCCCCCCCTGGGTGAAGCGGTTAGGCAGTTCTGACAATGTATAAGTTAGACCCAAATAGAGAGAGAGATAGACAGGAGACCAAGAAACGAAAATATTGTAAAAGTCTCCGGAGCAGATGCGTCTGCACATTACTTATTATGTTTTTTCTGAGTCTTACGATTATTGTTTTAAGTTGGATGCTATATATGTATTTTCCTCTTGCACATTTTTCTAATAGTACTGTAGAACACACGTTTAGTGCTCTACCCCCACACGAATTGTATTATCGACTTGCGCTGCGCAACAATACATTCATTCGTATGTTACACCATTCTCACCAGATCAACAATGCCACTAATTGTTGGATATGTGGCCGGCTCGCTCCCTACCAGAACTACAAGGGAGCTCTGCCTCTCTTTCCTTACCCTATTACACATAATGGTTCCTGTGGTGCCTGGTTTAGTTTAATATCTTCTATAAATACTGACTCTAAGGTTTCCCAGGGCAATTGGATATGGGGAAACCTGAACACAGTCATGAACAAAGTATGTTTCCCGAACGAAGAAGGTCTTCCACAAATGACAGGGACAGATCTATAAAACAAAGTGTATGGATTAGGCAATTTTACACTTAACCTCATGATTCTAAATGTTCAGTCAGAAACCAGTCCAGACTTGCCATCCATATCAGTTCTACCAGCGAAAGGTGTATTATGTGTCAGGAAAAATGGTTCAGTACATCTAGGTCACAGTGACTGTACTACTGTGGTCGAATTCAGTGATCAAGGCAAGTCTACATTCAAAGCTTCCCGACATTCCTATTTTATATGTGGTCAGACAGCTTATGTCCATTTACCTCCAGACTGGGATGGTACCTGTTTCATTGCATTCTTATTACCACCAGTATTTCTAGCCCCATCTGACTATCACAGGAATTCCCGCCTTAATATTGTTAGACACAGGAGAGGCGTCCCAATAGTTGATCAGACTGAAATCACATGGGAACAATATACAGATTTCAATAAAGGATTCTTTTTCTTTGTAGGTCCTGTCCAGAATAGTAAATTGATACGCAAATTAACTAGAATACTCGAAGCGGTAGTGAATGAGACTACTTCAGCTTTGGGCAACTTAACAGAGGAGCAGTCTGCTATGAGACTTGTTGTTCTTCAGAACCGCCTTGTCCTTGACGTCATCCTGGCCGATAGGGGCGGGGCTTGTAGATTCATCGGATCCAGTTGCTGCATATTTATTCCAAATAATGCGCCATCAGTCTATAAAGCTATTACCCGACTTCACGAAATTGCCCATCTGATACATCAGAATCCAGGCTCCTGGACTTGGTCCGGTTGGCTCTGGAGTGTAATAACAGCCTGGGGATGGAAGCTACTGTCATTCCTAGGAATCATATTGGCCATAGTATTCAGTTGTTGTCTATGTTTACAATGTGGGCCAGCGATTTGCGGCTTGTGCGCCACAGCTTGTGTTCCCCATTCAAGTGCACGTTCCCATTCCCGAAAACAGAAAGAAGAACAAATGATGTTGTATGAACAGATTGATGGTCTCATGAAAATCGACATATCATGAAGGGTCCGTAGGGGACAAGGAGGGAATGAGGTAATTGGAATTTTTATGGTCAAGTGTGTCCCCTAACGTAGACCCCAACGGCTCCATGTACGCACTTCAAGTACATGTAATTTCCCTCCACAACCGAACCTGAAGACGCAAATACATTTGCGTCCAACGTTAACATGTCCTCTATCAGATCCACCATGAATGGATCGATAATTCCGTTCCTAAGTATGCCGTGCCACCATCTTTATGTGGTGCGCTTTCACGTTTTCCTGGCTCTACCGAGCTAGGCCCTGATTTCTGTCTTCAAGCCACTTCTGCCTCTGCCTCTGAAAGCTGCAGCATGGAGACGCATCCCTGACCTCTGCCTTACTTCCTGCCAACCGAGCGGTGCCCGGCTCGGCCTGGTCTGCCTGCAAACAAAAACAGTACTTTGCCTTCAAGTTATCAGGGTAGCCAGCTCAGCTCCTCGAAAACACATTCCTGTCTAGTGAAATACGAAAACATATCCCCGACTGCAGAGCAAGGGCCAAGCCTTTCTGTCCTCCCTCATGAAATTCATTGCTCCCGTTACCATGGTAGGCCCCTGGCTCCGAGCATTTGCACCTAGACACGCATACATTCAGTATAGAATAGCTTCTGCCCGAAAGACCTTTTACTCTAGATTAAACATCCTCCAAACACATTATATCAGATATGTTTAGGGACAGGTCGATCTGACATGCCAGACTTCTGTCTCTTCTACTAGTGTTAAAAGTCAGACTCTTAGCTTCCTCCAGATCACACGTCATATTAGCTGCGCGCGCATCCAGGCCATAGGTTTCAGCTGACTCTGCAAGAATTCTCTAAGCATCCACCCACTTATGACACCTTTCTGTGACGTTTCTAGTTCACGCCTCTGTGCACACCCATGTTCACGCCTTTTTACTACGCACATGTGTTCTTATCATATACATTTCACTTGTCACGCCTACTGTATTCAATACTATTGTGTCATTTTACTATATATGTCATGTACTGTGAATAAATCGTTGACATCTTTTCCTGCCATCATTGCATACCTGAACCCTTGTATTGATGGACTAGATCTCCATTGACTCGAGTCATTTAGTCATCCTTTATGATTAAAGCCCTTACGACTCAGACACCACGGACTCTGCCTCTCATTTGATTGAGCTATTCTTTTGTAACCTGTCTGCAATTATATGGAAAAATAGTATACAGTAAAATATTTACCACAAGGGGGCACACTGACAGTGCGCCATCTAAAAGGTCAGTGTGCTCGTTGATGGCAGGCCTCTGAAGGCATAAAGGTGATCCTATGGACCCCCTAGACATCCCCTTGCAGGCAGGTGCAGTCACTCAGTGAACCTGCTGACAAGGGGATTTCAAATCCCTGTTTTAAGGGCAGGCCGGTTGACGCCTGCACAGAGAAACACAGAGAAGCTTTTAAACAGCTGCTCCATACTTCTCTTGACTGCGCTGCCCTCTGAGTAGCATGATTTCGTGGCTGTCCTGGGGTAGCGTTTTCAATATAATACAGTGCACTGACTTTGTTTGCACAGGGCGCACCTTTTGAAAGGTGTGCACGGCACAAAAAAGCAAAATGCACTGGAAAATCTAATATGGCCCCTGGAGTCTTTTGAGAAAAGTGGCTCCCAGCTGGCATGGATCATGGCAGCCATCTTATAATTGGTTTAACTGCTTAATGTACCCATGCTTCTATCCCTATTCCTACATTCATGCATGAACTAATTGCTAATCGCTAGATCTATACCCTGATAATATGTTTTCATGTATTCAGTTTTCCAGGAAAAGTTTCTGTCTCAATGTTGGAAGTTCCAGAAGGCCTCTTGTGTTCTAATGCTTGTTTCAAATGTAAAGTATGTCATTGATTTATCCTCTAGATGTCGTCCTGCATATTCAAAGAATCGATAGACTCTGCAATCCCACCCAATTGTTATTTTAGAAGCATTATCATTTGCTCATGTCTACTGCACATCACATGTCTTTGAGTCTCTGAGAGAGTGTTATCAATGAAAGTACCAAACTTTAACACTTTTGTCTAAGGCACAATCATTGTCAAATTGCTCTCAGAATACACATCAATTTCCATTATGCTCTCTTATTATCTTACCCTCTTTTTAATGGGGCT
Organism: Lissotriton vulgaris; assembly: GCF_964263255.1. Lineage (NCBI taxonomy): Eukaryota > Metazoa > Chordata > Amphibia > Caudata > Salamandridae > Lissotriton > Lissotriton vulgaris. Next base: position 704,766,411 of record NC_141695.1, on the reverse strand, counting down.
CGACTTTTGTCCGGTCCTTGTCAAGATTAGTCTTCTACCTACATATTAATCCTCTACTCTAGCCTGAATTATTGAGACATGCAACCTTTGCTGGATTCTGCCAGATGTCAGACTGAGAACCGTTCATTCACACTTACCAGAAGTTGTCACTGATGATGCAGAGAAACAATTATATATTACATTACACATGACATGTTACTAATAGGAATTGTTTACGAAAGTGTGATAACTTGGGAGGGAGACATTTTACAAATTAAATGGGACATAATATTTCACTGAAACCCTCCCCGTCATGTTAACTAATGAAATTGGTGAAATTCACTTAACAGCCATGAAGGTGGCAGTGGAATGAAGAAATTCAGATGGCAGAAGGAATTAGCTTCCCTCACTGTTATAATTAGTTTAGGGAAATATAATCTTGTTATCTATTTAATTCCTTTGAAAGGGCAATTAATATGCTCTGAAGGCCATCACATCTCATATTAGAAATAATCAGAGTAATCAGCAGGGTAGGATGCCTGCACAAGGTTTAAATGAGTCAGCACAAGGGTAATTAGCAGGAAGTTAGTTATCATTCTAATACCTGACATCTTTGAAAAGATATATAGAGCTATTGAATGTAGCAGAGAAAGGTCCTTCAAATTCAGAAATATCACTTGACTCCTCAATGAAAAACTTATATAGTGATCTGATGCTTCGGATTTGATTTAAAAAAATAAAACGCAACTTTGGTCCTATTCTAACCAACGTTATCTCTTAGTAGAATATATGTGAGGATAGTTGATGAGAACCCAAAACATTCGCTGTTGTGTGCAATGAATTACACAGAGGTTCTTCTGAAATCCACTGTGATGCCCTGCTTGACAAAAGGAGGGTAATTTGTCACTGAAATTCACGGGAGATGTATATGGTTGGGGTGTGTGAAGTTTCTTTTTGCAAGAAAACGCTTGCCTAGATCCTTATTATTTTGCTGAGTTTCCTGCTTTTCTAAATTTAGACTTCGGACTAGTTTTTCCCCACAACCTGACAAACTTTTCATGCATGTGTTGGTTAGCACTGAAAATGACAGTGCGGTTTTTACACCATTTAACTTTGACAACTTTGAAACTGGATGGATGTAGCAATCTACTTTTTCTCGCAGCACTTTAAAGGAATTATGGAAGTACTGATATTCACATGAAAATTAATATTTACAAACTTCTTGACCTATGCTAGGGGAATTAAATGTAATATCGATGTAAATTTCGGGAATTACATGGGAGAAAAGACAACGCACCTTCATACACCTGTCATTTCTAGGTATGCTGTAGATCCCAGGTGTCACATATCTACAAGAGCAACTGTTTTCCTGCTTTCCATAAGAAAATTCTTAGTCTTCCCACTTAAATGTTGTATGCTTGGATTTTTGTCTCCCATAAGGAGGGAGAATGAAGATCATCACACATTCTCCCTTTATATCATACCAAAACCACAAGAACTGTGATAATTAAGTCAGTGTGGCCACAATGAATTATCTGAAAACCATAATATGTATTGGATGAGGAGCCCTCCCCCACATTATTGTGGCATGAATCATCATAGTTGCCCTCACCCCAAACTGATGATATAGTCCGATAAGAGATGCTTCAACTTCTGTTAAAGAGAGTCCTTGATAATGGTTGCTGACTACAACAGGGATCCAGATATGTAACGTTACCTCAAAGTACACCCAAAGGTTAGTCCTTTATTGATTGATACCTAGGGTATGATAAAAAGCTAAAAGTGTGCATGTTTTTCGAGTTCTATGCCTCACACATCCTACTGGGTGCCAACATGTATCAGCATATAGGACTGGCCATAGGCTCAAAATATTTCATCAGGGCTGTGTAGGATCCCTAATTAAATATATGTACACACTCATGCGCAGGATACACAGTACAAAGGAACTGACGATCACCTACCTTAAATATAAAAATGGACTTGTAGGACCCTAAGTAAGGGAGCATTAATCACCCAGGGCCTGGAGAATGTGGACATCCTCTGTATGTGCACATTCATCAAGAGTTGGTATCTTGACATCCTGTGCCTTCTGTTTGCCAAACTGATTAATCAGCTGGGATGTATCCCTTTTTTATACTTGTGGGACATATTGGGTGCTGGGCATAATTCACTGAGAATCATATGATAATATTTTGGACACTTTAGTTTTGTCAGATGATATTTAGGCCTGGATATTCTAGTACCAAACTGGCTACAAGTAGTTTTCTCACAAGATTTATCTATTAGTAAGATTTGACAAGCATAGTTAATTTCTGGGAATGTGGGCTTGTACTCCACAAAAGCAGGGAAATATTTAGTGGGGTTCAATGTTCAATATGTCTTCATATGCAGTACATTGATTTTATCTAGCCACACTTGACAGCATTTGAGAAATTCATGCAAGGAGCTTCAGTACTATAATAATAAAAATAATAGACACATTTATAAAGCGCAATGGTTACACTATGACCAGTGTGTCCCCGCGCTGCGGTAACGTTGCCCAAAATCCACTACTCTCCTCTACTACCATACTTATCCCGGGGTAAGAGATAGGTTTTACATTTTTCCTAAAGCAGCTCTCCTGGACCTCCATCCGGAGGTCCACCGGTCCATCCAGTAGGCGAAAAGACCGTCCACCCATCCTTGCTCTCTTGACAGCGGGTACACATACCAGGCCCACCCCACCTGATCTCAAATGGCGTGTTGGAACGTAGGGGGTAAGTAGATCAGACAGGTACGACGGAGCAGTCCCATGCAGGATCCGATGACACACACAGAGTGCCTTGAATGATACTCTTTCCATTATCAGAAGCCAGTGTAGCGCCGCCCGTGCTGCCTTCGCAGAAGTCCTTCTTGGGCGCATGAGAGTCAGGCAGGCTGCCGCATTCTGCACTCCCTGGAGTCGGAGCATACACTTGGTCGTCGCACCCAGGTAAAGAATGTTACCATAGTCCAGGCGTGATGTCACCAGGGCATGAACCATAGTCTTCCTGGCCGCCGAAGGCAGTAGGTCCAATGTTTTCCACAGAACCTTCAGGACTCCAAAACAGGCGCCTGCCACCCGCCTGGTTTGATAGTCAAAGGAAAGGTTGGTGTCCAACCACACTCCCAAATTCTTTCAATGCTAAGTATTGGAGGAAGTGGACTTCAACAAGCGAGAAAGGAACTCTGTGGTTTCCATTCCCAAGATCTTCTATCATTGCTGCAAATGATTGGTCCTTTCCTTTAAAGAGATCATGCCAGATTGTAAATTACAGAGCATATGTTGATAACCACTTTCTCATGACTCATGTCTTGAGAAGAGTTTGCTCCCCCAGACAGCATAAACAAACTCATTGTTTAAGCAGAGTGAGATTGAAAAAGGAGGTAAATCTTAGAAACAAGATAGTAAATCTATCCACTGGTCCCAACACTGGAGTATTTTAGGAAAGGCCATCCTTTCCTCACAAAATATAGTGGGAGGTCATATGTTTTAAGACAAGTTCTGAAGCCAGGCTGTCACAGCCCAGTTTCCATTTTTTTCATGTGCCCTCATCCATGACAGGGAAGGTTAGCTTTCCAATGGCAGTTTAATACTCAAGCCCAGTAAGGTAGGGCAGACCCCAGAAGGACATTTCATTTAAAAAAAAAAAAATTACCTGCTTGTAATTGCATACACTTACCGGGATTCCACTTTTATACATTCCTGTCCGATTCACCAACAATGTCACTGTAAGCACTTCATTCAATCTATCCAGTCTCATAATATACAGAGGATCAGGTAAGTGTATTAAATGTTTGGAGACTGATGGAGCAAGGTGAAAAAAATAAAATAATAATTTGTATACCGCTTGTGAAGATAACTTTCCATAACAGTAATATGTACTAAACGTGTGGTTTCGAAATTAACCAACATAGAATAGAATGCACACACACAAAAACACGTGGAATATTAATTTGCATGTAATTGCCAAGCATAATTTAGTAATTTGTTATGTATCATGTCATAAAAGGTACGCATTTGTCGTAATCTAATTGGAAATCCCATGAATGTGCTTTTTGTCTGTTTATTTGTGGCATAAATCATGAAGATTGGTAAGTAAATTGACGCATATGTGTTGCTTAAAGCTAGGTAAATACTGACTGGGATATTATTAGAAGGGGGAGGTAAACAGAAGGGCTTTATTTAATAAATTTACGTTTAATTGTGTTTGTTTCTATAAAATAGTTCCTAAATTGAGGCCTATGTGGCCAAAAGAAAATGAAAGCTGACTGTGACTCTGAGGTGGCGGTCAAATAACGCATGCGCCAACTGGAAGCGCGAGCTGCATGTGCAGTATGGGTCAAGGACAGCGTGGCCTGCCGCATGGAGCAGATGCCAAATTTTATGAAAGTCAGCAGATGAGCCGTGGGATGGGACATTGAAAAACAATTTAAAGGACACTTCGAAGGAAGTAGAACATGAACAATGGCACCACTAATTTTTCAATTATAATGATGACTCAACATAAATTGAACAGTAAGGCGATGAGGTGATGCTCATCCACCTCTAAATTGACCAATCACGGACACTCTAGGACATAAGAGTTATGAATTTAGATAGATAAGTTAGTGAAAAAGGGTATAAAAGAGGACATTTGGGACAGTGAAAAAAGCATGCTTTTCGACTTAATCTTTGCACCCCGAGATACTGTCAGACTGCGCAATTTTCATATGGCGCAGGGACTTTGAAATTTTATTGAACTTTAATTTTTAAATGGGTGCGAAGTCCTATGAGAGGGGAACATCGAGAGAGATATAGAGGTGTTTCTTTGGGAACTATTCTGTTCTATACTGATGTCTGCGTCTCTACATCTTGGTAATGTGTTTTGAATTATTTTCCTAAACTGTAATACTAATAAATGAATGTTTTAAATTTAATTTTTCTTTCAGGATTATTAATGCATAACTGAATTTTTCTTTCAAGTAAAACGTAGAGATCATGCTAGGGGATTAAATCTCTAAATAAAAATTTAATAAATGGAGAATTAAGCAGGTCTTGTTGTCCTTTAGTTAACTTTTACTAGCTGATCCATCGAAAATAAATGGTGGGGTGTTTTAAGTCTTTCCTTTAGAGAAAAACCATGGTATTAGAATTTAAACTGCTGATTCAAATAATGTATAAAATCTTTAGTTCAGACACTCCGCTATAGCCCCGCAGCTCTCCTGAATCCTCGGAGCAGAGTAAATGTGTGAATGAATGATTTGTAGTGTTATGGGCCCACTGGTGAGAAATTTGTGAACAGCTCCTTGGATTAAGGTGATGGTTTATGAAGAATTTCTGGAGCTGCGCTGTGCCACGACAGCCAGGCAAGAACTGATTAGTTTACCTGCTGCCAGCGAAACAGATTCTTACTAGCTTCTCTGTGCTCAAATGTGCTTCCCTTCTACTTCATAGTCTATTTGATGTGTCCATGAATGTCAAGTGCAATTTTCATTTTTTTCATAGACATAGCAATGCACCAAGCAGTATTTGTTCAATAGGAAATTTACAGCTGGGATTTCAAAGCCCATCTGCTATAAAGTGAATTAAGCAATCTGTGTGTTGTGCTACTCTAATGACAACTCTTCAGTGACTTAAACCTTGAAATCCTGTGCAGAAGCATCTATAGACAGCCAACAGTGCTATGATGGCAGAAGTTGCACTATACCAGGAGTCTCCACACTTTTCTGAAATAAGACTTTATGTTCAATGAGAAACCTCCCAGGCTACTAATATTATTAGAGATGTAAGAGTAATCACATAAGACAATAATACAGAGGTAGCCGCCCCATACAAGATTATCAGCTATGATCACCTCAGTGGATCAGGCATTGTTGCCAGCAATGATGAATTAATTTCTTTAGTGTTTTATAGAGAGCGAATGTGACCCATTAGGATATCAGAGTGTTTTAGAGCGATAACAAGTTGTATACAAAGTTTCGCGTAGGCGATTTGATAAGCAATTACATAGGTAGGGATAGACGAACAGGCATTGATTTGAGGGAATAACAGGTCATTTACAATATTCAGAACAGGCAATGATGAGAACAATTTGCAGAGATGACCAGCAATTTACACTTGATGGAATAACAGGTCATTTACAATATTCAGTACAGGTGATCATGAGCACACTTTGCAGAGATAACCAGCTAGTTACAGAAGTAGAAATGGGCTAAAAGGGTACCCTAGCTGGAGATAGGACAAGTGACAGTGAAAAACAAAAGATGCACAATGATGAGCAAACGACCATGATACCAGAACGCAGGGTTAAGGCACAGCTTTCAAGATCAATTAACACAGTTGGAGTTCAAGTAAGGGGCAAAAGCATATCACTAGGCCACTGAGCTGTGTGTGCACTGAGAGAGTTTAATGGAGGAATTTGCCCATTAAGAAAGTTTTAGCTTCCTTTTTGATTCTTGACAAAGAGGGTATTCTTCTGATGTTAGGCGGCAACAAGGTCCAGATTCTTGGTGCTCCCAAGAGAAAGCTTGGTTGTATGTTCTTTTCTTTCGGTAGAGGGATGTTTTTAACACAAAGTCTCAGACCGGGAGTTCCTGACTCCTCCAGATACCACAATTTTCTCGGCAAGATATGCAGGAGAATTCAAATGTAACACTTTGTGCATGATACAGGCTAAGTTGAGTTATGTTCTGGCTTCAAAAGGAAGCTAGTTCAGCGCCTTCAGGTGCGGTCAGATGTGGTCACATTTTTTTGAGCTGAGCCTGTTTACAGTCTAGCGGCTGCATTGATACAAGATTTTAGGGGGGGGCGTGAAGATCTTCGGTAGGTCAGAGAGGGTTGAGTATCCATATTCGATCCTAGAGGTAACTAATGCCTGTCCTGCCATTTTTAGTTCTGATATATCAAGGAAAATGTTATATCCTGCTTATTTAAGTATATATATATATATATCCCTGTTTAGCTTTCTCCCTGCTGCTCAGCCAGTGTGAGTGTTGACAGTGGAATGTTTGTGAAAAAACGGAGCCTGGTCCTAGGACAAGGGGGCAGCTGGGCCTAATATATATGCAGAACAAAGAGTTGCTGGCCCTCACACTGATTTATTCTCTCAAAGTTTTGAGAACACAAACAAAGGTAAATCTTCTGTTTGACTGGGTTACTTTATTTCAACCCTTTTGAAATTTTCAATTATTTTTATATATTTGTCATGGGTGAGAAAAACACTTTACAAAAACATTTACACATATTTACAACTATTGTACAACATATATACAAATAAATGGACATTTATACACAAACTTCTTTTACACAGAAAATATAGCGTTTATATATCCACAAATAATTATTCTTTGCGAAATTTCAAACCACTATAGTACCCACAAGGTGAAAAAGGAGGCAACAAGAATTACATTTTTCTTTTTTTGGAAATTAAGAATGATGAATAATCAATTCAAGGACTAGTAATTTTTTATGCCTGTTTGCCGTTTGCTGACGCGGTTCGAATCTGGGAAAGATCGCAGATTCTCCTCAGGGTTCTTTCAATGTAGTAATCTATATGAATAGAAATATAAAGGAAGTTCGTTTCAATAACTAGAAACTGATGCTTTTAATGTCCCCTATACATGCTGATAGTCACTAGACTAGTTACCTTCATAAATGGGCGGCGCGGTCCCGCGGTCCAAATATTCAAGTGAGGCTGTGAGCCACGGTCTTTAATTGTAACAGTGAACCTGTTGTAAAAAAATAGCATGGTTACTGGACCACCATAGGCAGCACAGTCTTACTGGCTCTACGACTATAAGGCTCAAATTTCCTACCTTAGTCCGTTGACACGGTAAGGCTGTGGATAATTTCACACTGTGGTTGGTATGCTCATGGAGCAGTGCCGATAATATCTGCAATGCACAAACATAGGTTGTGCTCAGTATTAATTGTTTCTCAGTTTTCAACATACACACTATAGCTTTTATTAGGGGAGAAGAGGGAAAACATACCTGTGTTTTTTTCAAATTGGAGCGGAGATCGCCGGTCACATTGCCGTTACTCTTTATCTAACGCTGCCAAAAGCTTTATTCAAAAGCGGGGAACAGGATTTGGGCTCCTCTGTGGCGTGCGCATAAGCGGGCTTCAGTCCCGCTAAATTCAAAAATAAAGAATTGTTTGGTTTGGGGCGAAAGCGTGATGGTGTCTCTACCGTTTGTTGAGACCTAGCTAACACTCACCTAACTCTTGCGTGGTAAGACCAGGGAATGCGAACTCATTGGTGGCCAAACCACCATGTGGGGCTCCTACATCACAGTGAACGCTCCGCTCGGCATTGTGGTTGTTGTTGTCAATGGGGAATTATGTGCGTTAAGGCTTTAAAGACGCGAAATTTCAGAAAGTGAATTCAACCCCGTTTGGGTGCTGTTGAATTTTAGTATCAGATAGGCCTCTTTTCTCAATAGAATTTGCTCAGTATTAGTGCCTGATTTAGATTGATTTATACTAAATAACACAGTCCATTGGAACTCATTTTCTCCATGTTTATTGTCATTGAAATGTTGGACCAAGGGCGGGGTTAGAACTATGTTTTTGATGCGTGACCTATGTTGTGTCATGCGTGTATTAACCTGTTGATTCGTCTTGCCTATGTAGATTTTAGAACAATTTTCGTTCTGCAATTGGTAAAGCCTGCATGAGTCCATGTTGTGTTAGTATGTTGGAAGGTTTTACCCTCAATTGTCGTGTCACACGCTATACAATTTCCACATCTGTGGTGTTCCTCGATCGGTTTGAGGCCCCATTGGGACAATAAATCAATTTTAGGTTCAATTGTCCTGATATCTGCACGGACTATCTGCTGGCCGATATTTTGGTTTTTCTTAAATGCAAATATTGGGAGGGGAAATGGTATTTCTAGTTCTTCTAGCAAGTGCCAATGTTTCAACACCATTTGTCGTATTTTGTGGGTTTCTGCACAGAATGTTGTGACGCAAACCAGGCTCTCAAGGTCACGTTTAATTTTGGTTTCAAAGAGACACTCTCTGGGTGTATACCGTGCTCTCTTGAAGGAATGTTTCAATAGCTTTTTGGGATAACCCCGTTGTACCAATTCATCACAAAAGTTTTGCCCATGTTGTTCAAATTGTCCTATCTCAGAACAATTTTCCCTAATGCGGAGGAGTTGCCCATATGGCAAATTTGCCCTCAAATTTCTGGGATGCCAACTTCCGTAGTGGAGGTGTTTTTATCCGTTGCCTTCTTGAATAAGGACGAATTTAAAGTCCCACCAACCTTTTTTATTTCCACATCAAGAAATGTCATTTTCACATTACTTGAGTCCACTGAGAATTTTATGTCCTGATGTCTTGTGTTTAACCACTGGTGGAAGTCACTCAACTCGGTGTGGCTCCCCTGCCACAGGAGCCACATGTCGTCGATATAACGATACCAGTGGACTATATGGTGTTTGAAAGGGTTATTTTCCTCTACATATTTCTTCTCGTATTCGGCCATATACAGAACGGCCATTTCTGGAGCATAAGGGCACCCCATAGCGGTAACCCTTAATTTGCATGAAGAAGTCATCATTGAAACGGAAGTAGTTCCTTTTCAGCGTTATTTCGGCTAATTTCAGAATGAAGGATGTCGGAACTCTATGGGGTCTTTCCCTAGAGTCAAGATAAAGTTCGAGCACCTCTAACGCCTCGTCCTGTGGGATCTGCGTGTAGAGTGACGTCACGTCCATAGTCACCATTAGTTGTGATGTATGGTCAAACAAGGAACCCTCCACTTTCGTTAAAAAGTCGGTTGTGTCCCGTAAGTAGGCTTTGACTTTTGCCAAAAAGGGCTTTAGGAAGAAGTCCACATATTTGGACAATGGCTCAAGGCACGATTCGCAGCCCGAGACGATTGGTCGTCCCGGGGGATTGGACAAATTTTTATGAATCTTGAGCAAAAAATATGCCACAGGGTTTCTAGGAAATTTCTTTACCAAAAAGTCACTTTCTTTGGGACCCAAAAACCCACTGACCCTACCAGTTTGGACAATCTCTGAGATTAGTGACTGGATCTGTTGTAGTGGATCTTCTGGCAGCTTCCTATACCATTCCTGGTTATTTACCTGGGAGAATCCTTCTGCTAAGTATTTTTCTCTTGGCCAAATAACAACGGGCACCGCACTTGTCGGCCTGTTTTATTACCACTGAAGGATCTTCCTTTAGATTTCTCAATGCTGCCCGTTGTCCCTTGGTGATGTTCTGTTTCACAAATTTCTGCTTGTGTTCTAGTTTATTGATCGATGACAACAGAATTTGTTCAAAGGCATGTACCTGTTTCGTAATGTTTTGAGTCGGTACGAAAGTGGATTTGTTCCTAAGGCCCGTGGTCTCCATGTTGATGTTTGGAGGTTGGTTCGCAAAAAAGGCTTTAAGTGTAATCTTGCGACAGAATTCTATCGTTTCCAACTTAATTTTAGTGAAATCTGTCTGTCTAGAAGAGACAAATTTTAGCCCCAGATAAAGGACAGATTCTTCATCCTTTGTCAATGTCCGAGTGGATAAGTTAACTATGGTGGAGGGGCCCTCTATGATTTGTAGTAGTTTTTCCGGGTTCGCATTTCCCATGCTGCTTTGAATCTTACTTTTGACTGTTGACCTTTCTCTAAAAAAGGAGCTTGTTTTTTATTATTACTCCCTCTTGCTTCTGAGCCCGATGACTCAGAAGACGAGGTCTCAGAGAAAGTTTTGAACCTGTTTCTAGATCTTCCTTGAAAATTTTTAAGTGCTCCTCGAGATTCTGATAGGGAATAGTAGTTGTATTTAAGGAAGGGATAAGCCCTTTCTAATGCAAAGGATTTAGAATCCCTTTCGTACTGAGCTGTCTTGCTATTGATAGTGTTGTCTTTAAAAGACTGTATCTCCTTGTCGATTTTCTCTAAAAGAGCCTTAGAGTCGTGAACCACCTGGCTGTCCCTGATAGCCGTAGTAAGTTCCTCAATTTCTTGTAGCTCTTTAGCACATAGTCTCTGCGCTGTTTCTATAGTATGGACCATCAAGTCCCTGCTGCACTTCGTGTTTATGCAGCTGAAACCCTTTTTGTAGTCCGCATCATCAGTAAAGATCACTGGGACATTCTTCACCTGAAGACCCCACGGGATGGTCCCACCCCTTAGGTGCTTCAGGAGAAAATGGCCGTGTAGTGCCAGTGGAATGTTGGCATGACTGTGATGCTTGGAATGCTTGGGTGCCTGTGTGGATGAGTGGTGACATTTGGAAGATGGGCTGAGCAGAAGGCAGGCTGCTCCTGGTGGGGCTGGTGTGTAAGGATTACCAGGCTGATGAGCAGATGTACATTATTACCATCCTGCAACCGGAACTTAATAAAGAAGAACTTGAAATACAACTTGGCTACATCTGGTAGTATGGTTTTAGTTTTCTCAAGTAGCTCAGGTGAAACCTGGCTTTTTGGGCCACGGAATTGATGTGGGCTTGCATATTTAGGTTGCTGTCCAGTGTGATTCTAAGTGAGTTGGCTGAGTCCACTATGGTCAGTGTGCAATTCAACGTTGTGATTGTCTTGGTCCATTCCAGTATGTCAGTGGCACTTTTAGGAGGTGAAATTAGAAAGAACTCAGTTTTTTGCACATTTAGTTTGAGCTGGTTGCTGGCGAGCCATTGTACAGTATGCTTTAGGGCCTCATTCAAAGATTTGATCTCCTCTAGGGATGAGATTTTGAAGTAGCTCTGAGTGTCTTCAGCATACATGTGGAAAGAGATGTTGGCAATACGCAGTATTTCAGCTAACGGTTCAAGGTAGAGGTTAGAAAGACTTGGGGGGAAAGTTGAGCCTTGGGGGACTCTGAGTGATATCAGAGAAGGAGAGGATAGAGTACGGTTGACTAAGAATCTATGGGAGCAGTTCCGAAGGAAGGAGCTAAACCACTCAAGAACAGTTCCCCCTACTCCCATTCTATTTTCAAGTTGTTCAAGAAGTTTCTCATGGTTGACATGGTCGAATGCTAATGATAGGTCCAACAAGACAGAATGGATGTAGTTGCCAGGTGGATGAAGAACAGCTGCTTACACCCAACATGGACAATACCGAGGTGCTCATCATGGGCCCACACCCTTACACCTGGTGGCCCCACCCCTTGGGAACCCACCCTCCCCCATGTACCATGCACACAACCTCAGAATCATACTGAAAATGGACGCCAGATCAACGCCATCCCTTTTTCCTGCTACCACACCCTCCACCTACTCCGAAAGACCTTCAACTAGATTCCCCTTCAACACAAGAAAGCCGTCACCCACTCCCTCATCAGCAGCAGACTGGACTACAGAAACGCACTCTACGCCGTAATCAACAAGAACCTCACCAACAAACTCCAGAACATTCAGAACACCGCCGCCAGACTAGTCCTCAACCTACCCCGCCACTGCCACATCATCCAACACCTTAAGACACTACACTTGCTCCCCGTCGAGTGGAGAATCACCTTCAAACTACTCACCCACAGCAACAAAACCCTCCACAACACCGGATCAGCCTACATGAACCACCACCTCACTTTCCACGTGCCCCACAGTCCCTCCACTCGGCCCAGCTCTCCCTTTTGACAATACCATGCATCAAGAAGTCCAGATCAGGAGGATGCGCCTACTCCCTCCACACAGCCAAGTCATGGAGCTCCCTCCCCTTCCACCTCTGGCAGACATCAAAGCTCTCCAAATTCCTAATGGACCTCAAGCTGCAGGTCTTTGACAGAGCTCTGTGATCTTCTAGGAGCTGTGCCCCCCCACTGTCTCCGCCCAGCGCCTTGAGACCCCTCGGTTGAGTAGCTGCGCTTTATAAACCTGATTGATTGATTGAGAAATAGGAGACGTGTTTTGCCTTGGTCAAGAGCTTGAAGAGCGTCATCTACAATATGGAGAATAGTAGTTTCAGTGCTGTGATCTGGCCTGAAACAAGATTGGCATTCGTCTAGCAGGTTGAATTTGACAATGTGTTGGCTCAGTTGATGTTGCACACATTTCCCAAGTACTTTCTCTAGAAGAGGAATATTGGATATTGTTCTGAATCTATCCGGTTCAGCTGGATTCAATGTGGGGTTTTTTAAGTTGGGGATAACTTGACCAGCTTTTTGAGAGTCAGGCATGGACCCTTGCATTAGGGAAGCCTTGATTATTGTTTGTACGGTTGGGTATTGTAGGAATCTGGCTCTGTGTATACTATACCAAAGTGAGGTATAGTGTGCACAGAGTCCCGTGGAACCCCAAAGGTTGCGGTAAATAAAATTACCGGGCTATTTTTCTATACATTAAATAACAATAAAGGATAGCTCAATAAATGAGAGGCAGAGTCCGTGGTATCTGAGTCATACGGGCTTTAATTAGGGTTCTCGAGAACCGGGACATCGAGTTCCATCACCACTAAGGTTCAGGAAGGGACATTCAACATTTTATTAACATCACACATTATATATAGTAAAACAGTATAATTGAAATGAATATAGTAGGCGTAACAAGTGAAAAGAGAGAGATAAGAACACATGTGCGTAACAGGAGGCGTGTAAGAGGGCGTGCATGTAGGCGTGTATTGGAAACGTCACAGAAGTGTCATAAGTGGGTGGATGCATAGAGAAATTCTGCAGGGTAAGCAGAAACCTTTGGCATGGGTGCGTGCGCAACTGAGCATGACGTGGTATAGACGTGTAACTGGGGAGAGGTGGGGGCTTGACTTTAGCTCTAGAAGAAGAGTCTGGTGTCTGGGATGTCAGAACGACCTGTACCTATAGCATATCTGGTATCTTATGTTTGGAGGATGTATTGTCTGAAGTAAAAGGTCTCTCGAGCAGAGGCCGTTCAATACTGAATGCTAGTGCGTGCATACGTGTCTTGGTGCAATGCGCGGGGCCATGGGCCTACCATGGTAACGGGTTCAGTAAATCACTTGCAAGGAGGACAGGAAGGCCGGGCCCTTTGCTCTGCAGCCGGGAATATGTTTACCTATTTCACTAGACTGGAATGTGTTTTCGAGGAGGCTGAGCAGATAACTGTAGGCAAAATAGTGTCTTGGCAGGCAGGCCAGGCTGAGCCGGGCACCGCTTCGCTGTGTAGGAAGTAAGTTAGAGGTCAGGGATGCATACCTAAACTGCAGTTTCAGAGACAGAAGAGACTCGGAGTCTCAATTAAGGGCCTAGCTCGACGAAGCCAGAAAACGTGGAAAACGTGTGCTTCGCGTTATTTAAAAGTGCACCATGTAAAGACGTTGGCACCATAGGCCTAAAAGCCAAATTAACGTGGTTTTCATGGAGGACTTGATAACTGACATGTTAACGTTGGACGCAAATGCATATGCGTCTTCGTGGCATGCACAGAAAAGAAATTACACGACATACATGAAACATGGGTGCATGGATAGGGTGCGAGTGGGGGACACATTACTACCTAAAAATTCTATTTCCTCATTCCCTCCTTGGCCCCTACCACACCCTTTAGGATATGTCTATCTTCATGAGACTATCTATCTGTTCATATAGCATCATTTGTTCATCTTTTTTCATTCGGGAACGGGAACGTGCACTTGGACGGGGAATACAAGCTGTGGCGCACAAGCCGCAAATCGCTGGCCCACATTGCAGACAGAGACAACAACTGAATACTATGAGCAGTATTATTCCTAGGAATGACAATATCTTCCATCCCCAGGCGGATATCACACTCCAAAGCCAACCGGACCAAGTCCAAGTGTTTGGGTTCTGGTGCATCTGGTGAGCTATATTATGGAGCCTTGTAATCGCTTTATATACTGACGGTGCGTTATTAGGAATGAAAATACAACAAATGGATCCGATGACTCTACAAGCCCCGCCTCGATCGGCCAGGATGACGTCAAGGACAAGGCAATTTTGAAGAACAACAAGTCTCATAGCAGACTGCTCTTCCGTCAGGTTACCTAAAGCAAAAGTAGTTTCGTTCACTACTGCTTCTAAAGTTCTGGTCAATCTTCGTATTATCTTACTATTTTGGACGGGACCTATGAACCAGAAGTATCCTTTAATATAATCCTTATACTGGTCCCATGCTGACTCAGAATAATCGATAACAGGAGGGAGGTCTCTCTTATGTCTTACATGTACAAGATGTGGATTTTGATGATAATCAGGTGGGGCTAGGAAAACAGGTGGCAATAGGAACGCGATATAACACGTTCCATCCCAATCTAATGGCAGATGTACATAGGCTGTCTGACCACATATAAAATAAGAATGGCGGGAGGCTTTGAAAGTAGACTTTCCTTTATCACTGAATTCGACCACAGTATTACAATCACTGTGTCCTAGATGTACTGAACCATTCTTTCTGACGCATAATTCGCCTTTCACTGGCAAAACGGTAATAAACGGCAAGTCCAATTAGTCTCAGATTGAACGTTCAGAATCATGAGGTTAAGTGTAAAATTACCTAATCCATATACTTAATTTTCTAGATCGGTCCCTGTCCTTTGGGGAAGACCTTCCTTGTCTGGGAAACATATTTTATTCATAACTGTATTAAGGTTCCCCCATATCCAATTGCCTTGGGAAACTGTGGACTTACTGTCTAGGGAGGACATTAAAGTAAACCATGCACCGCACGAACCATTATGTGTAAATGGATAAGGAAAGAGGGGCAGAGATCCCTTATATTTCTGATAGGGAGGGAGTCGGCCACATACCCAGCAATTTGTGGCATTGCTGGTCTGGTGAGAATGGTGTAACATACGGATAAAAGTATTGTTGCGCATCGCTAATCGATAAGACAGCTCGTGAGGGGGCAGGTCACTGAAAGTGTGCTCTACAGTGTCATTAGAGGAAGTATGTACATGAGAACCAAGAGGAAAGAAAACATGTAGCATTAAACTTATGCATATGATCGTAAGACTCAGAAGAAACATAAAAATTAAAGTAATGACGCATCTGCTATGCAGATTTTTGCAATATTTTTCTCTCTTTTCAATTCGCCTATCTCTCTGACTACTTGGGTCTATCTTATACATGTCAGAAACCTGTCTAACCGCTTCACCCGAGGGGGACTTAAACAATTAAACGCTGTCTGACTTACTAGACCTCAACTTGGCTCGTTACTCCTGTTGTGGAGTTTTCTCTAACAGGGGGAGTTTAGAGTCTGTAGCGGGGCAGTCCTTGGGAACAGTCTTTGGACACAGTCCATAAAATCTCTTAACGTGGCTGGAGTGTAGCCACCCCTTCCTGCCTTCGATCTTCACAGCGGTCCTCGTGGTCATCAACACCAATTTGGGTTCCTTCCACCTGTGCTCCAGAGGGCTCGATCGGTCAAAGTTGCGGACCAACACCAGGTCTCCTGGAACGATTTCATGCGGTTTCACCTGGGTGTTGTCCGGGAAGGCAGCCGCGACCTGTGAACGACAAGATAGTAGTGCAGACATCAAGGAAGCCAGGTAATCTGTCAGCACAGTACTTTCAACATCTGTTATTTTTCGGGGCATAGGCGTACCCCACATATTTGGGGGACGTCCGAAGACTATTTCCTACGGGGACAATCCGGTTCTGGAATGGGCTACCATTCGCATGTAAAAGAGGGCAACCGGCAAGGCTACCATCCAATCTACTCCTTTTTCTGCACAGATCTTTGCTAACCGTGTTTTCAGGGTTTGATTATGTCCCTCAACGAGACCGGCGGCTTCGGGGTGTCGTACGCAGTGGAATTTCCACTGGTACCCTAACAGGAGTGATACCTGTTTCATGAGTACGGACGAGAATGGCTGTCCATTATCAGAGTACACGACACGGGGCAAGCCGTATCGCGGAAAAAATTCACGGACCAGCTGTTTGGCAGTGGTTACAGCAGTGTAATCTGGGACTGGGTATGCTTCTGTCCATCGGGAAAGGGCACATACAACTACGAGGACATACTTGAATCCTCGGCATCTGTCCATCTGGATATAATCCATCTGGAGGACTTCAAAAGGATGGTCAGGAGGATGAAATCCACCTTGTTCCACGGGGATACCTTTGCCTGGATTGAACTGACAACAGATCATGCAGGTACGCACTTTCTGTTTTGCTGCTGCACGTAAATGCTTGTTGAACCAAAGATTCTGAATGCTGTCTAACATGGCTTTCTCTCCTAAGTGTGCTGGACTATGTGCTGTATTAATGATAACTTGAACCATAGAGTCGGGGAGGAACCATGTGGCTCTTCCCTTCATCATCCATCCCTGATCTGTCTGGATCCCTCCTTGTTCAGTCCATTTCTTGATTTCATCTGGCATTGCATGTGTCTGTATGTCGAGTACATCTAGTGTGGGATCCTTAACTGTCATGCAATGTGTCAGTGAAGTTACTTCAGTCTTTGTCGTGTCAGTCGGAATGTCGGTTGGAGTCTGAGCTGTGAGTTTAGCTGTTCGATCCGCCAGGTCGTTACCCTGGGAAATAGTGTCGGTGACTTTAGTATGTGCTTTGCACTTCATGATGGCTATGGCTGTAGGCAAATGTATTGCTTCTAACAGGGCTTGAATGAGGGGACCGTGTTGTATCTTGGCACCGTGAGAAGTTAAAAAAACTCTTTCTTGCCAGAGAACACCAAAGTCGTGAACGACTCCGAATGCGTACTGTGAGTCTGTGTATATGTTTACTTTCTTGTTCTTGGCTAGTATACAGGCTTGGGTCAGAGCGGTGAGCTCTGCTGCTTGAGCAGACAGTGTGTCAATACAATGTGTTTCTATGACTTCAGTTTCAGTGGTCACTGCATATGCGGCTACTAACTCTCCTGTACTTGTTCTCATACATGAACCATCCACGTAAAGTGTCAGGTCTGGGTCAGGCAATGCAATATCCGTCAAGTCTTGTCTGGGCTTTGTCACAGTATTAATGACTTCCACGCAGTCATGTGGTGCTGGATCTGCTGTAATCGAGGGTAACAGTGTGGCAGGGTTGAGTATGTTGCAACGTCTGATTTCTATGTGTGGTTGGAACAGTGTCAGTTCATAACCTGTCAGTCGTGCTATGGTCAAGTGCTGAGTCTGGGTTCGATTTAGGAGAACTTCCACAGAGTGTGGAACTTGTACTGTCAGAGGATGACCTAACACTATTGAGTCGCTTTGTCTGATAGCTAGAGCTGTTGCTGCAACTGATTTTAGGCACGCAGGCAGAGCCTGGGCTACTGGATCCAATGTACTAGAAAAATAAGCACAAGGCTTGTGTTTTCCTGCTTGATCTTGTGTGAGAACAGATAATGCTGTGCCATCGCGTTCAGTGACAAAAAGTGTAAAAGGTTTGCTGTAACATGGTGTCGCTAAAACTGGTGCATGACATAAAGCTTTCTTCAATTCATCAAAAGCTTGTGTATGTTCCTGAGTCCAAGGGAGGACAGTCGAAGTCGCTGCCTCCTGTGTTGTCAACTGTATGAGTGGCTTGGCTAGATATGCATACTGAGGAATCCATTGTCTGCAGTACGAAGTGAGGCCAATGAAGGCCTGTACTTCCTTTTGTGTCTTGGGTTGTGGCAGATGTGCAATTAACTGGATACGATCAGGTGTCAACTGTCTACCCCTCTTGGACAGCAAGTGTCCAAGGTAAACCACTTGCTGGGCACAGAATTGTAGCTTCGAAGGGGACACTTTATGCCCCTTTTCGGCCAGAAAATACAAGACTGTCAGTGATGCGCGTTCGCAGTCACGTTCGGTCCGTGCTGTGATTAACAGATCATCAACATATTGAAGTAGGGCAGTGTCAGTAGGCATGTGAATACAGTCTAGTTGTCGTTTTAATGCTTGGCTGTAAATACTAGGACTTTCTGTGAACCCTTGAGGTGCACGTGCAAATTTGAAGCTTCGGCCATTTAAACAGAATCCGAAAAGGTACTGGCTTTCCGGGTGAATGGGGACACTAAAAAAGGCGTTCTTAAGATCGATTACGGTAAAGAACGCAGCTTCGGAATCAATGGCAGTCAATAGGGAGGAAATATCTGGGGCCACTGGGTACTGGGGTATTATGCATTTATTTAATTCTCGAAGGTCGATCACCAATCTGTAGACTGGAGGTGCATTCGGGTCAGTTCGTTTAAGAATCGGGATGATTGGAGAATTACATACATTGGAGTCAATTTCTACAACCACTCCTTGTGCAATGAGCTCGTTAATAATTTTCAGTAAGGCTGCTACAGCCTCAGATGGCAACTTATATTGTCGGATTCGGGGCAGTACAACACCTTGTTTGAGAGTAACACGATATGGTGTAATGTGCATACAACCTACATCAGTTGGACCTTGTGCCCATAAATGCTGTGGTACATTCTGCAATCTCGGATCAAAATCTCTCAACACATAATGTCCTTTAAAATCACGTAAAAACAACCTCACTCCTTCCGGAGAACAACATATCACTGCTCCTAGTGCTTTCAACGTTTTTATACCAAGCAAGTTTTCAGGACATGATTTCGTAAGTAACAAGTCTGTAGTACGAGACAATGGACCAACTTTTAGGGAAACTGGCTTTGACACTTCGTTAACAATAGGCTTTCCTGAAAATCCAAGGGAAACATTCTGTGAGCCTGAGAGGGGAGCCCCTGGAACCTCGTCATGACTGATGGTAGTTCTGCTCGCCCCTGTGTCAATCAAAAATTTTCTGTCTTTCCCTAATACCTGACTATGTACATAGGGACCCTCTTGATCTACAGGAACCTCGATAAGGGGCAAGCCAACCTCCCTCTCTGGGCTGTTTCATGAATACTGCTGATAATCGGGGTAATCTGACTGTGCATACTGGTACATTTGCTGTGTAACATGTTGTGTGGCAGCAATGGGTTGGGGCTGGGGTACAGCTACTGTCTGTTGTTGTGCATTCTGTGGAGGTTGCGTGTTCTGTGGAATATTCTGTGGAACGTGTTCTGGTCTAGGTGGACGCGGTCTTTCTTTCGTCCTGCCCGTAGCAATATTGTATTTTAGAACGGTACATTCGTTTATATAGTGACCTGGCTGTTTACAGTAATTGCAATTCCCTTTAACAGGAGCTGCAGGATGACTAGTCTGTGTCGTACCCCTCTTCTGGCCATCTGCTGGGACGGACTGGGCAACTAGTACTTTCATTTTCGTGTCTTTCATACGTCTCTGTTTATGTTCGTGTTCCTCTCTGATTCGGTTCTGGTGGTACTGTACCATTTGTAGCATTTGGGAAGGGGTATTAGCTTGCCATGTACTTTCAACTTTCAATACTCTGTTTTTAACCTGTGGTAAGGAATTCTCGACTAATTTGGTCACAAAAAGATGTGGATAAGATTCACTACTTGTTTTCAGGCCGCTATTAATAATGAAACATTTCTCGAATCTGGAATAAAATTCACTAGTGTCTTCGTCTTGTTTCTGTTTGCAGGCTGAGATTGCATCCCAGTCTTCCTTTTTCACTGTCAATAACCTCGGCAAGACCTGTACTAATAATCCTGGTAATGCTTTAGCTTTGTCCCCAAGACCTGTACCTGGGACTCGCCCATCTTCTTCGGTTTCTAATTCTGCCCAAATAATCTTTTTATCTCCCACCTCCCATTCTTTTTCTTTAAGTTTTTCGTAAATGCCGGCTGGCAACAATACCTTTAACATTTTAAGAATATCGGGATACGTATAATCCCCCATGAGTAGCATGTCTTTTAATTCACGGTGGAACCCTGCTGGATCTTTATCATGACATGGCACTAATTTTTTCATTTACAATAATTCCATTTTAGTCAAGGGGGTGTATACAAATACTCGTTCTAGCTCACCTCCTGTGGTCCGAACGGGATGAACTTCTCGTAAGGGATTCTGTCTGTCTATGTAAAATGGTTTTCTTACTGGGGGTGGAACCGGAACGAAATGTGGAGTCAGGAAAGTTCTGTATTTATGTCGTTGTTCTAGAATGATATTAATTAAATCGGTACCTAGGCCTCTCCATCTTTTTAGGAGTAATTCTTCCAATATATTATATAGGGGACCTGGATCAGAATGCTGACTTTCATACAGTGTAATGAGGTGTTGGATCATGTACATACCAGCTAGTCGCTGTTCGTCTGGGGAAAGACTCAAAAATGTTTGCGCTACTATGTCATCTTTATATATACTAGTATTGCCAGCCCATTGGACTGCTGACCGGGCCAGTTCCTGTTCAGGCATGGTACTAAGTTCACTGTAACCTATTCGTTCTTTCAGTATTTTGTCGGTGGCTTGGAATAAATGTTCAAGAGAACATTGTTCTGGTATGGGAGAAAGAAAACGTTTCTGGTTTTCTAGACGTATGGGTTTGTCAAATGGTCTGTCAAAAGGTCTCGCTCTTCCTACGTACGCTATCCTGCCTTGTGTTCCTGTTTCTGTATCATCGTCTTCTGAGACGTCATCATCGGGTTTCTCGGTTTCTCTCGCTGCTTTTTCCCTTTCGTGTATGTCTAGAATTTCTTTACGAATCTTTCTGTACATGGCTTCTATACAACCTTGCTTACTATGTTTTCCATCGGCTATGTTGTCACTCCATTTAATCAGAAGTTTCATTTCGTCTTTGTCTTTACCTGGCTGGTCTTGTTCCCTAATCAGACAATTTATCAAAAACTGTAAAATCATGCCTTGAGTCTCCACCTTTTGGTGTGCCATGGCCTCGTGAATACTTTCTGGTCTCTCCCCTGTTCTAATAAAGTGATATATGTTGTCTAAATGTTTAGTCATTTCTGGTAAAATAGTCAAATAGTTTGTAACACGTCGCATACATAATGAATATAATATCATCTCTTCTTTGCCTGGTACTGGATCATATCTACAATCTGTAATGTACTGTCTAAGGGCTGCGTATGTAGCTACTTTTGGTGTGCGCTGTAATGCTGCTTCTCTGAGTGTGATTCGTTTTAGTGGAGGTGGAGTGACGGGGAGACCTCCTACTGCTCCCCCGGGAACGGGATCGTCGACTATTACTGGCTGTGCTGTCACTGGTGGCAGTGTAGGCGGTAATGTAGGTGCAGGTAATATAGGTGGGCCCTGAGTTGCAGGCGCATTAAAAGGATTGGTAGGACCAGTGGCCTGAACAGTGGCAGATGAGACAGTGGGAGGAGGGGTCGTGTCATCAACAGGAACGTGAACAGGGTTGGGAGGATGAGCATTTGGAGGAGGATTTCTGTTCGCATACTCTGGGACAGTGTCATCTAAATAAGAAGAAAGGAAAATTTCCGCGGCGGTCTGTTTATGACGTAATTTAGTCGGGACCAATGGTGGCGGTAGGTTACGGGATACTTCCGGGGTCGCCCTGGGCAGGCCCTCGGCGAGAACAGGATACATGCCTGTAATAAGGGTATTTCTTTGTCTGTCCAATTGTTCTGCTCTAACTCGTTCACCCTCTTCTAGTAACTTTCTTTCTTTAGCTTTTTCAGATTCTTCTCTACTTTTCTCTGCTTTTCTGATTTCTTTCTCTGTTCTTCTATGCGCTTCTTTACGCCACAGTTCTATGGCATCTTTCTGGGATTGTCTGGCTTTCTTTTTCCATAGTGCTTCTTCTACTCTCATGATGCATTCAGCATCCCATGTCCCTGAGACAGGCCATCTATACTTCTCTTCCAGATCCCTAGTATAATCCACCCACAAGTCTAAGTACAGTATGGCATCTAAGCCATGTTTGTGGTACATAAATTGTCCTGGAGTGTCCCTAGGCGGGACGGGAACTGCTTCTTCGAGTATTCCTTTCCTAGTTCCTATCTGACGTAATTTCGAGAACAGCGGCATTTTTGAATTGACTTGAACGTGAACACAGTAAACACAGTAATGAATAGCAAACAATCATTCATACCACGACATTAAACACATTAAACATTTCAGACTGATATTACCTCGTACATAAAAACACAAATCCTGAAAATCTCGAGAAACGATACTAGAATACTGGATTACTAGATGCACTGCTAAAACAGTACAGACAATACCGGTCCCATAAAGAGACACGTCTTACCGTATTCACCTAAGTGAACACGTCTGGACCAGGTCTGTGTACCCAGACCCGTCTTGACCGGGCACAAATTAATGAACCCGTCTAGATGCGTTCCCAACAACGGTACTCACCGGGAAGCAAAACTGAAGGCCTCGGAAACTGGACTGGACTGGACTGGACTGGACTGCTATGGCGTCTGGCTGCTACTACTGCTACGCATGCGCTTCGGAACAGGTGGGCTTCCGGATACCTCGGACCTTGCTCTCTCGACTTGGGGCTCTGGTCGGGACTCTCCGCATTCCTCACCGCCTCGTCTGGATGCCGGACCGCAGTCTCCGTCTCCTCCGTGGGCCTGAGGGAGATAGCAGGAAAACCCGCAGGTGTGCACAGGATTCCGTCACAGCTGTAGAAGGGTCAGGGGCCTGCGTACATCACCGGCGCGTGATGAAGGGGAGGGGTCCCTATTCGGGCGCCAGATTATGTGGTAAATAAAATTACCGGACTATTTTTCTATACATTAAATGACAATAAAGGATAGCTCAATAAATGAGAGGCAGAGTCCGTGGTATCTGAGTCATACGGGCTTTAATTAGGGTTCTCGAGAACCGGGACATCGAGTTCCATCACCACTAAGGATCAGGAAGGGACATAAAACATTTTATTAACATCACACATTATATATAGTAAAACAGTATAATTGAAATGAATATAGTAGGCGTAACAAGTGAAAAGAGAGAGATAAGAACACATGTGCGTAACAGGAGGCGTGTAAGAGGGCGTACACGTAGGCGTGTATTGGAAACGTCACAGAAGTGTCATAAGTGGGTGGATGCATAGAGAAATTCTGCAGGGTCAGCAGAAACCTTTGGCATGGGTGCGTGCGCAACTGAGCATGACGTGGTATAGACGTGTAACTGGGGCGAGCTGGGGGCTTGACTTTAGCTCTAGAAGAAGAGTCTGGTGTCTGGGATGTCAGAACGACCTGTACCTATAGCATATCTGGTATCTTATGTTTGGAGGATGTATTGTCTGAAGTAAAAGGTCTCTCGAGCAGAGGCCGTTCAATACTGAATGCTAGTGCGTGCATACGTGTCTTGGTGCAATGCGCGGGGCCATGGGCCTACCATGGTAACGGGTTCAGTAAATCACTTGCAAGGAGGACAGGAAGGCCGGGCCCTTTGCTCTGCAGCCGGGAATATGTTTACCTATTTCACTAGACTGGAATGTGTTTTCGAGGAGGCTGAGCAGATAACTGTACACAAAATACTGTCTTGGCAGGCAGGCCAGGCTGAGCCGGGCACCGCTTCGCTGGGTAGGAAGTAAGTTAGAGGTCAGGGATGCATACCTAAACTGCAGTTTCAGAGACAGAAGAGACTCGGAGTCTCAATTAAGGGCCTGGCTCGATGGAGCCAGAAAACGTGGAAAACGTGTGCTTCGCGTTATTTAAAAGTGCACCATGTAAAGACGTTGGCACCATAGGCCTAAAAGCCAAATTAACGTGGTTTTCATGGAGGACTTGATAACTGACATGTTAACGTTGGACGCAAATGCATATGCGTCTTCGTGGCATGCACGTAAAAGAAATTACACGACATACATGAAACATGGGTGCATGGATAGGGTGCGAGTGGGGGACACATTACTACCTAAAAATTCTATTTCCTCAAGGTAAGCAGAGGTAAAAGTAGATAGCACCTTACTCTCTAGTTGTGGTATTGTGGTCGAGCAGTAAGGCTGTATCAGAGGGTAGTGTTAAGCATTTGTTGTACTCACTTAATCAGCAATTTATATCACACACTCAAAGACTGAACTTCAGACCAATTGGTTTTGTATAAAAATATTCTTTTAGGTATTTTATTTTCTAGAACCAAGCAAGCCTGGCACAGGTAAGCAATAAATACTTTACATTGGTAATTCAGTTTGTAAACAGTTTGAAATGCAATTGTATATGCACTTTGATTTGAGTACAGTAGAGAAACTAGTAATGCAATGCTTTTGATATACTGTACATATACTTTGTATTGGCTTTTTAGTAGAATGTCAAATAGATTACTTTATGGATTACTTTTCTTACACAGTGCAGTATACCTGGATACTGCACTGGGACATTTCCTGTAAACAGGTAAGTAAAAGTGTTTTTGTTATTTAGTTACTGTTTTAAAGGGTTTCTTAGATTTTCCAACTCCACACTTTAAAACTTTTCACAGAAAAACAGTCAATGTTATCCTATGGAGGAAAATAAAGTTACTGGTTTAAAGGTAAGTATTCAGATGTGGGAGTTGGTATTCTGGGGGTAGGTTCAGAGGTCCCCTGGGGTCCAGGATGCACTCTTGTTACACCCTCAGCCGCACTAGGGCAGCCGGGTGCAGAGTCCTGAGGCCCAATGTTATCCAATGGGGGATAGGCTGGCCTCCGGATTCGTGGCTGCTGACGAGCAGGTCACTGGGTCAATCAATCAATCAATCAGAGTACTTGTAAAGTGCGCTACTTACCCGTGAGGGTCCCAAGGCGCTGAGGGAATGGGGGGGTGCTGGTACTGCTCGAATAGCCAGGTCTTGAGGAGTCTTCTGAAGACGAGTAGGTCTTGGGTCTGCCGTATGTGGGTAGGAAGGGTGTTCCAGGTCTTGGCGGTGAGGTAGGAGAAGGATCTGCGGCTGGAGGTATTTTGTTGGATGCAGAAGACAACGGCGAGAGCGAGGCTGGCGGAGCGGAGCTGGCGGGTGGGGGTGTGGAAGCTGACTCTGCTGTTCAGGTAGGCTGGTTCGGCGTTGTGGAGTGCTTTGTGTGCGTGGGTGAGGAGCTTGAAGGTGATCCTCTTGTCGACGGGGAGCCAGTGTAGGTCTCTTAGGTGGAGGGTGATGTGGCTGCGGAGGGGGACGTTGACAATCAGTCGGACGGAGGCGTTTTGGATGCGTTGTAGTTAGCGTTGGTGTTTGGTTGAGATTCCTGCGTAGAGTACATTGCTGTAGTCCAGTCAGCTGCTGACGAGGGCCTGTGTCACCGTTCTTCTTGTTTCGGTTGGGATCCACTTGTAGATCCTGCGGAGCATGCGGAGGGTGTTGTAGCAGGAGGAGGAGATGGTGTTGACCTGCTTAGACATGGAGAGGGAGGAGTTGAGGATGAATCCTAGATTGCGTGCATGGTCGGTGGGTGTTGGTGCTGTTCCCAGAGGGGTCGTCCCAGGCTGATGGGGTGGGTCCGAGGATGAGGACCTCCGTCTTGTCCGAGTTCAGCTTCAGACGGCTGCTCCTCATCCAGTCGGCGGCGGCCTTCATTCCATCGTGGAGGTTGGTTTTGGTGGTGTGTGGGTCCTTGGTGAGGGAGAGAATGAGCTGGGTGTCGTCAGCGTAGGAGATGATGTTGAGGTCGTGATGGCGGGCCACTTGTGCGAGGGGGGCCATGTAGACACTGAACAGATTTGGGCTGTAGGAGGAGCCCTGGGGGACACCACAGATAATTTTGATGGCTCCGGATCGGAAGCGTGGGAGGCGGACGCTCTGGGTTCTGCCGGAGAAGAAGGATGTGGTCCAGTAAAGAGCCTTCTCTTGGATTCCAGGTTCTAGGAGGGGTGTCTTTAGAGTGCGATGGCAGACCGTGTCGAAGGCGGCTGACAGGTCCAGGAGGATGATGGCTGATGTTTTGCCGTTGTCTAGTTGGCTTCTGATGTCGTCTGTGGCGGCGATGAGGGCTGTCTTAGTGCTGTGGTTTTGTCTGAATCGAGACTGGGACGTGTCCAAGATGTTGTTGTCTTCTAGGTGGCGTGCCAGTTGCATGTTGACGAATTTCTCGATGACCTTTGCCGGGAACGGGAGCAGGGAGATGGCCCGGAAGTTCTTGGGGTCCGTGGAGTCCGCTTTGGGCTTCTTGAGGAGGTCATTGATTTCGGCGTGCTTCCAGTTTTCCGGGAATGTCGCTGTTTCGAAGGAGATGTTGATGACCTTCCGCAGTTGGGGTGCGATGGCTGCGTCTGCTTTGTTGAATACGTGGTGTGGGCACAGGTCAGACGGAGATCCTGAATGGATGGAGTTCATGACCTTGCGTGTCTCGTCATCATTGATGTTGGACCAGGAGATCAGGCGGTTGATGCTGGTGGTGTTCACAGGGGAGGTGGAGTCTGGCGTAGTCGGGGCAGTCTTGGTGGTGAAGCTGTCGTGGATGTCAGTGATCTTGCGGTGGAAGAAGATGGCTAGTGAGTCGCACAGTTCTTGTGAGGGCGGGATGTCAATGGCGTTGGCGCTGGGGTTGGAGAGTTCCTTCACGATGCGGAAGAGCTCTTTGCCCTCGTGTGCTTTGTTATCCAAGCGCTCTTTGAAGGAGGATCTCTTGGCTAATCTGATGAGGTGGTGGTGTCTGCGGTGGCATCCTTGTGGGCTGCGTGGTTGTCATCCAGTGTGTATTCGTGGAGCCATGTCTTCTCCAGTCTCCAGGAGGCGCGTTTAGAGGTCTGGAGCTCGTCGGTGAACCAGGTGGCTCTCTTGTTGGCATGGCAGTTGGAGGGTTTCTTGAGCGGGGCGAGGGTGTTGGCGCAGTCGTCAATCCGCTGTCTGAGGTTTCAGGCTGCGGCATCTGGGTTGGTGGGGTCGGTGGGTGGGTTCTTGGCGAGGGAGGTAATCAGCGGGTCTTCAGTGAATTTGCTCCAGCAGCGGCGAGGCAGCTGTTGGGTGCGGTGGTGCGTGGTTGCTTTCTTGAAGGTGAAATGGATGCAGGGGTGGTCGGTCCAGTGGAGTTCGGTGGTGTGGTCGAAAGTGACGTGGGAGCCTGTGGAGAAGACAGGATCCAGCGTGTGTCCGGCAGCGTGGGTGGGTGCAGTGACGATTTGTCTGAGGCTGAGGTTCGCGAGGTTGGCGATCAGGGTGGCGGAGTTGTTGTCGTTCTTTTTCTCGAGGTGGAAGTTCAGGTCCCCGAGGAGGATGTAGTCCATGGAGGCGAGTGCGTGGGTGCTGGCGAGGTCAGTGATGGAGTCGCTGAACTGACCCCTGGGTCCGTGGGGTCTGTAGATGAATGTTCCTCTGAGGGTGGTGTTGGGGTCAATGTGGATCCGGAAATGCAGGTGTTCGGTGGTGTTGAGGGTGTCGTCTGTGTGGGTGGTGACCTTGAGGGTGGACTTGTGGACGATGGCTATTCCTCCTCCGATTCTGTTGGTGCGATCCCTGCGGGTGATCTTGTAGCTGTCTGGGATGGCTATGGCGATGTCGGACGCCGAGGAGTTGTTCCACCAGGTCTCGGTCAGAAAGGCCACGTCTGGGGTGGAGGTGTCAAGCAGATTCCAGAGCTCAACAGCGCGTTTGCATGCGGAGGGGGTGTAGAGGAGTATGCAGCGGAGGTGGTTGGGTCCAGTCCTTGGAGGTTTGGTGGTTCTGTCACAGGTGAAGCTGCAGGTGGGCAGGAGAGGGGTCCATGGGTCCGTTTTGGGTCGGCCTGGAAGCAGGTGTGGTTTTGGCTGGCGTTGAGTGCAGTTGTACAGTCTGCCTCCACGCAGCTTTTACTTGCTGCCCCTCAAACTGTCCCGGAGGACTACAACATTTCCGGCTGCACTAGTGCCAGGGACTCCAACTCCCAGAGTCCCCGGCGGCACTAGCAACAGACGCACACCAACACTTCGCGCCAGGAGGTGCTAAAATCTGGGATTGGGCTCCCGCAGCGCAGGTCCCTCAGTTGTAGAGTCTGCCTCCACGCGGCCTTGACTTGCTGCTCCTCAAACAGTCCCGAGGACTGCAACATTTCCGACTGCACCAGCGCCAGGGACTCCAACTCCCAGATTCCCCGGCGGCGCTAGCAACACGCGTACACCAACACTTCGCGCCGGGAGGCGCTTAAATCCGGGCTTGGGCTCCTGCAGCTAGAGGACTAGAGGACCTTAGCGTACTGAGAGCCATCCTGGTAGTACTTCCAAAGTAACTGTTGTGTGTACATAACAAACCTCTCGACTGCTATTCCCCCTGTGTAATTCGGAAGTAAGCACTTCTGTTCTGGGACTTAGTGATACCGTAAGGCACACCGTAATTAGCATTTTACAGGCCGTACATTGTTACACTAGGGTCCTGTTAACCACTGGAAGGGTAAGCATGGGGAAAAGGAAGCAGACTGCGAGTCAGACTACCAAAGTACCCATTAAACATAGAAAAATTAGTATGACTCTCTTAAATTATTTAACTGGGGTAGTTGGAGACATTGAGCGACAGATCATGAGTGTTGAGAAAACTATAAATAATGAGTCTGCAATCTCCCTTCCCTCTCAAACATAGGATCAAGTTAGCGGTCAGAGTGGCGACGCCAATGACATCATCCTGGGAGGGAAGGAAACGCCGATTGGCGACGCCCCCTTGCAACCAAAAAGAGGATGGATACAGCTGACACCATTTAAAATGAGCATGTAGTGAGCGACGAAACCCTACTCCAGATTAAAAACTGTAACCCCTTAAAACCCTTGACTACTAAAACCCACAGTAGCGAATTAGTAATGGTACATCAGGCTTTGTCAAATTCACCTTAGAGCCAAAATAACGCAAATAAAAAAGATAACTGGGACTGGACAGGGGAGTAAGAATAACACACCAAGGGGTCTGGCCCTCCGGAAGAGCAAGAAAGCGCCAACTGATTCTCACAACGAATTTGCTGAGGTCTGTAAGGTTATACATTTTTTTTAAGGAGCAGGTGATGCAATCTATTATTACTCTTGGCTTAAGACTGGAAAAAATTGAATCCCGCCTAGAGATTTTCTTGGGGGTAAACTGTAACCAGGTATTAGGCCAAGAAAAGGGCTAATTTGCACCCCCCGGCTGGTTTCCCACATCCTGTAAACAGGCTAACGTAGAACCGGTTAAGCCTGTGGTAAAGAGAACCTTGGGGGTAAATGGGCAGGTTGCGCAAGAAAATCAGAGAAGTTTTGCTACCAAGCTCACTAACAACAGATACGCTAAGCGCGATGCCCATATAGGATTACACGTCCCAGATAGAGAGGGTAAGGAGATAAGGATAGAACAAAGTGGCAGAACTAACAGTAGTAAAGGAGGCAAATATGGTGACAGGGAAAATTCTGATGTTCAAACCTTAAATCTACCCCCGGCAGTGACACCCTACACCATTGTTCTGGTTAATTCCCGATTACTAACAAATGCAACGGTCGAAAATTAGCAAGATTTAAGAAGCAAGACCATTCGTTGGCTAGGAATCAAAACAGGCCTTTCAACCGCATTGTTTCAGGAATTTAAGATGGTGAGGAGGGTAGCATGGATGGGAAACAGTGTTAAATCATATGAAGGCGATTGTATGGTTTTGTCCTTGGGCTCACCACAACTAGTCAGAGAAGTTTTTTCACAGTTGAATAACACCGTTACATCCAATTCTGGCACTCAAGTGCGGCCGTTAGGTTTTTTTTATAAACCATACTCGGTACACAGCATAATTCCACAGGGGGATTTGGTATGGAGTCAAGAAGGGTTAAGGTTTAGACTGCCTGTGTCAAATAGTTTTGCCCCTCTCCTTTCTAGATAAGAACTATTGACATTTAATCAACGGGAGTAAATGTCCACATATTAAAACCTATAATGTAGACATTGCGGCAGATACTATCTTGCAGACCTCAATGCTAGAGACACGGGTGAAAGGTAGTATTGACATTCCCAGTAACTCTTGTATCCATGGAGGTGGGACAACGATCCCAATTACAACCCAAACTGGCCAATGCTGAATTCTTTTCTGGAATGTGGCGGGCCTAAAGGATAAGGCTATTGATCAAGTATGGTTGACCTTTGTTAAGAATTTTGACGTCCTGAATCTCCAAGAGACCTGGACGATTGATAGTGTCCATATAAATGGGTACAAGACTTTCCATACTCCCGCCATTCAAGCACCCAGCGGTAGGCCTAAAGGAGGGTTATGTGTGTATATAGCTCATTTATTAGTTACACACAGAAGTAAGATGGTCAGTTCGGAAATACTTTTTCAGAGCGTCTTATTGCAGCTGGATCAAAACTACGCCCTGAAATTGATTCATTTTTATAATAATATTGAATTGACCTATCTGGGAGCTTTAGTGGAGAAGCAAAGTAAAGATATTTTTTATCCAGGTTCAGAGACCAATTTAGAATTCATACCGATCTGGGGAGGGGATTTTAACACCTATCTGTGCCATGTGGTGGGATCTGAGAATTGTGGATTAACCCTGGAAGGTGATGACCAACCATCTCACTTTCAACATTCTATTAAGGGCGAACTCCTAAACGAAGCCAAGTTTAGGAACGATCTGGGTTTCTCAAACCGTATGTGTACACCTGCAGTGGACTTTGGTCATACCTTCGTAGGGAGAGGAGCCAATACGACCATAGATTTTATTATAATTCCAAATCGTTTTGCAGGCCTTGTGAGAGGCCATGAAATTTACCCCATAGAGATGAGAAATCACTTGGCCCAGAGCGTGAATATAACAGTCCCTAGCAGGATATTGACTAGAAATGGTGACAAGTTAGCATGGTGACGAGGACATCGCGCTGGGCAGGAAAACCGGGTATGCTGTCCGTTTGGGGACCAGAGACTCGGTGAAGTTAAATACTGAAATCATCACTAAGGCGCTAGACCCTATTTTAATTTGTCTAAGTGACAGCCCGTCGCACAACAAGGTCTTAACTGCTTTCAATAGTATTACAGAGACTATCAGAGACATTTTGTCTAAAAAACCTAAAAGCTTGCATACCAACAAGAAAGGGTGGTTTGATAAGAACTGTACACTCAGCCTCAAAAATCTAAAGACAGCCTTACAGTGCCAGGAAAGAGACATGACTGCGATCAGAGGTTATATGAAAACGTACAAAGAAGCCAGGAACCAAAGGATCAAAGAGCTGAAAGATGCAGTCTGGAAGGATTTAATTGAGGCAGCAGAATCCAGGAACAGTGCCAGATTTTGGACGGCGGTTAATGCCCCCTTTCTTGTGAGCTCAATGAATGTACCAACCATTGAGACAGCGCTTGAGGA
Source organism: Lissotriton vulgaris (assembly GCF_964263255.1). NCBI lineage: Eukaryota > Metazoa > Chordata > Amphibia > Caudata > Salamandridae > Lissotriton > Lissotriton vulgaris. The sequence continues at coordinate 704,734,527 of NC_141695.1, read as the reverse complement.
ACAGTCCTGCGTCAATTTTTTCTCCAGTGTGTATGCAATAAAGAAACCTAATGAGGATATATCAGAGAGGTTAGAGTCCCGGAATATGGAACAACCCTTCGCTGCAATTAAACTTGACATCTCGTTACAGGATGTCAATGCTGCTGTAAAAGCTAGTAAAAGCGGGAAGGCGGCCGGCCCCAACAGAATTGCCATAGACCTCTATAAAGCAAACTTGGAGATCTGGGGTCCCATTTTAACAAGAGTATTAAGTGGATGTTGCGAGAAAGGATTTATTAAAACTTGGTTTGATTCAATTATTGTCCCTATTTTTAAAAAGGGAGACCGAAATCACCCTGCCTGCTACCGTCGGATCTCTTTCTTGGATTCCTTGATGAAGGTGACAGGCAGGATCATTTTAGACCGTCTTTAGGGATGGACCATAGAAAATGATATCCTAAGCAACGTCCAATATGGGTTTAGGTCACGCCTAGGTACAAATGGGCAGATTTTAAATCTAAGTATTTTAATCAGTAAATATACCAAGGCAAAATCTGAGCAGTTTTATTTGGCCTTTGTTGATCTTTCAGCAGCTTTTGATTGTGTCGTTCATGAAAAGCTATGGGGAGTGCTGGAGGGACTAAAGGTCAACCCTGTTTTAATTAAATTTTTAAAGCATTTGTATACCGGAGCTAGGGCGAAAGTCCGCCATGGTAGCATGGGAGAGTGCACTGCTACCTTTAAGGTTGAACAAGGCGTGAGGCAGGGATGTGTGTTGGCACCGCTCCTGTTCTCTTTGTATACTAATGCTTTAGAGCAGGAGTTGGTGCACACACCAGGGACCCGCCTAATATAAACTCTCGTCCTATTGTATCCCTTCTCTATGCCGATGATGCGGTGCTTATGGCCCGCAGTCCAATTGGGTTACAAAGAGCCTTTTCCTTTTATTCCTCTTTTATGGATAAGCTCGGTCGAAGATTAAACGCTAATAAAAGTTTTATCATGTCCTGTGGTTCAACTAAGAACAATCAAAGAAAATTCCATGCAGAGGGGAGCGAAGTGGGAACCACTAATTCGTTTAACTATCTGGGCGCTCTCTTTGAGAGGACAGGGTCTTGGGCACCAGCGGTCAAGGCAAGGAACCTTTTATATATGAAGTCTATAGCAGCCCTTTTTAACTTCTCAAAAAATCTGGGGAAAAGGCCCTTGGTAATTATGCTGAGGAATTACAGTGCTAAATGCGTGAGTATAGTGGCCCTTTATGGGGCAGGAATTTGGGGCTTCCAAGATTGTACCCTAATACAGCGTACCAAAAATGCCTTTCTGAGGTCTTTACTGAGCGTCCCAAATAGCGCCTCTGTATTTAATTGCCATTCCGAGCTGGGAGTTACATACATCTCTGACATGATTAGGGCCCAGCCAATACTCTTATGGCACAGAGTTTGGACCACGGAGAATGCTACATTAAATAGGGAAATAATAAGGGATGCTATGAAGCTTGATAATACTCGTAAAATCCCATAGCTAAAATATGTGGAAGTCTTCATGCATAATATCGGTCACCTTGAATATTTTTCTATGCCTGATTCCCTACCGGTTATTACACGCAAAGATTTTAAAGGGATCATCATGGCACACTTAGACGATAATAGATTAGCCCTTGCCTTGAATAAACCAACTGTGATTAATTATCAGCAGATTATAACTACTTGCAGTATCCAACCTTACCTGCAACATGTATTGAGCGTATAAGAAAGATATCTGCTGACTAGATTTAGATATGGAATACTCCACCACCTGGTTTCATATCCAAACATTAATGATTGGTCAAGACAATTATGCCACCGTCCGTGCGATAATGTATCGCAACAAAGCATGATTCACGTGGTACTATTCTGTAAATTTTATCTTACAGAGAGACAAAGGTGGTTAAAACCATTACTAAAAAGGGGAGGATGGAGACAATGTCGGCCAGCCTTCATCTACTTGCAGATGTTGGACAGTTTCTATTGTATCAGCTCTATGGCATGGCTTTTAAAGAATGTGATGAAAAATAGGAAAGTTAATAATCATTGAATCTTGGGGACTGGGTGTTTGTTAGCCTGATTTACATGATAGGATGCAATGTCCGAAATTATTATTGTGTTGAAGGAGACAGATGTATATAGATGTATTTTAGATGAATTTGTTTTTATTTGTATATGCTTTTATGATTTTGCTACCTAAAATTGAATAAAGCTCGTTTGATTGCTTGATTGACTGCGTGGAGGGTGCTGGCATCATAGTGGATTCTGGTGTTGTGGCGTTCGCGGTTCCAGGGGTTCTGGCGCTGGGTGCAGTCCAGGCGCGGACGGGCGCAGACGGGCTTGCCTTAGGTGTGCCTTTTGCGCGCCTGCAGCACGCCCACTGCACACGCCCACTGCGCGGCCGCCTATCGGCTTGCATATGAGGTGGCTTGGGAGGGAGGAGCAGCTGGGAGGCGGAAACGGGAAGGCGAATGGGTGTGCAGGGGGGGCGGGGCCACAGGGAAGCAGTGGTGGGATAGGGCCGGATGGAGAGCGGCGGGGGGGCAGGGGGAACTGGTGCATAGGGCAGAGGGGAGGGAAAAACCCAGGAAACAAGGAGGCAGCAGGGAGGCATGAACCAGGCAGTCAGGTGACGAGCAGCGGCGTGGGGACAACCTGCCTGCGAGTAGGGTCAAAGGTCACAAAAAAGCGCAGAAAGGTCACAAAAAATGGGGGAAACGAGTGGCACAGAGGCACAAAGGTCACAAGAAAGGGCAGAAAAGGTCACAAAAAACAGGGGGGAATGAGAGGCACAGAGGCAGAAAGGTCACAAGAAAGAGCAGAAAGGTGACAAAAAATGGGGGGAAACGAGTGACACAGAGACGGAAAGGTCCCAAGAAAGGTCACAAAAAATGGGAGGAAATGAGTGGCACAGAAGCAGAAAGCTCACAAGAAAGGGCAGAAAGGTCACAAAAAACGGAGGGAAGCTGGGAAACAACTGGGTTGTGAAGCAAAGCTCCTGGACTTCAGCTCAGGGCAAATGGGGATTCAAGCCAGCACAAAAGGTGCACCCCCAGTTGCACTGGGGCGGCCAGGTGCAGAGTGCTATTTTGGCATTGGGTGCCCTGTAGCTTTCAACGGAGAGTCTCTGCTTTGCAAACACACTGCAGGCTCGGGCACAAAGGTCTTCTGGGTGCAGCCACCACTTAAAGAGGTAAGTTAGGATGCTGGGGGTTGGTTAGGCACAGTGGGTAAGGCCACCCAAGGCCGGGTGGCATCAGGTGCAGGGGTGTCTTTTACCCCTGAGTCCATTTTTCATTCACCTCGCCTCCCCACATGAGGGGTGGGGTTGGCAGAGTTGTGCAAACCTTCTGGGCTGGCTATTTTTTCCCACCTGTCTTCCTGCCAAAAAGGAGGGCAAATAGGAAGGGCCTGCTTTTGATAGCAGGAGAGGCTGGGAGTTGCATAATTAGGTTGCAGGGCCTTTGAAGCTCCCCTGCCACAGATGGCTCTTCTTGGCCAGGAGGAGGTGTGACCACCTCCGCCCAGGAAAGATTTTGTTTCTGGGCTCTGGGAACAAGGGCTCCCACCCCAGGGGTCCAAAAACATGTCTCGTGGTGGAAGGCTGGTGTGTACCAGTCAGGGAACCCACCAGAGGCTGGTCGTTTTTCAGGGGGCATCTCTAAGATGCCCTCTGAGTCAAGTTTTCATTAAATCAATCCCACACTGCCATCAGTGTAGGTTTAATGTGCTGAGAAGTTTGATACCAAACTTCTCAGTTTTCAGTGCAGCCATTATGGTACTGTGGAGTTCATAATGACAAACTCCCTGCACCATATTCTCTTAATGGCAGCACTGCACTTACAATTTCTAAGAATTGACTTAGACACTGTAGGGGTACAGTGCTCACGCATCTTTAGCCTCACCACTGGTATAGTGCACCCAGCTATAGGGGTGACTGATCAATGCCAGGGCAGTGGGTTGTAGGCATGGCACACAAGGATGTATGCCATGTCGACTCTTCACATTGTTCTGTTTGCACCAAAACACGCAGCCTGCAATGGCAGTGTCTGTGTGTAAAGGTATAGGGCCTCTAAGGGTGGCACTGTAAGTGCCTCAGCCCTTACAGGCCTTCCCTGGTCACAGTGCCCTTGTTTTTTTTATTGCCATTTTCTTTTAATTAAGTACATCACATCAGTATTGACGGTGACATAAGAAGATATATCACATACATTTGTCACAGTGCCCTTTGTACTCATGGTACCTTTTACAAGGGACGGACATTTTGCCAGAGAGGTGCCAATTGAGGGTACAAGGTACAGTTATCAGGGATAGAACACAGACCCTGGGAACCCGATTGGCAGGGACTCAGGTCACATCAAGTCAAAGTGCATCTGTAGTCTGGCAAAGAGTGGGGAATTACTGCAACAGAAAACCAGCTTCCTAAATTTACGATAAATTGTTTGGTTGCAGCCAAACAATTGGAGGAGAGCGGATCATTGAAGTGGTTGTTCAGTTTTATGGAAAGAATTCTCAAGATGGAGTGGGCGTCATATTGTTTGAAAGGGGACCAGTGTGCTTGGTTTTTGGGTACTGCCTGGTGGGGATGTATAGAGAGATGGGTCTCCGAAAGAGGAGAGCGGACACTAGCAGCAGAATTCAGCTTTTTCTCAAAGAGTTAATTTTGGCTGTAAAGAAGGAGGAGAACTCCTCACAGGTTATTTGGGATTTTGTTGCTTCTTTAGAGGTTTTTGCCAGTTTGTTTAAATTCTGTTTTAACATTTCAAAGAGCCTATGAGGTCTGTCCTGTTCTGATCTAATGAATTATTATCTGAGGATACTCTTGTTGTAGGCATTTCTGGTCTGGTCTTGAAGTTTTAGTTGGGAGGCAGAAGGGTGTTGTCTCCAATTTCTTTCTGTTAGACGAGGAATTCTCCTTTCATATTAAGGGACCCGTTGAACCAGGGATTTTTGTCTTTAAACTGAGGCCTTTTTAGTTTTAACAGGGCTAGAGAGTCAATTTTGTCAGACATTGTTGATTTGTAGTGCTCAGTAAGTACGTTAACATTCAGTAACTTTGGGGGAGGGGTGGAGATCCTTCTCGCAGTGAGCTACCAGCTTCTCAAAATCCAGGCTTTTTGTATCCCTAAGCCAGAGTTTTGGTGTCACTAGTTGTGCTGATCTTTTCTTATGTATTCCCGGTATTAGGAATGTAATAGCATGGTGGTCTGCCCAGTTGCAGGGAGATATTGAGTTTTGCCTGACGGCCATTTCCTTAGAGATGATCCATCCGCCTCATGGACTGCCTGAAACAAGAATAGATGTAGGCGCAAGCTACCTGTCCCCAAAAACAAAAATGTGACTTTTCATTCCTGACACCCCTTGCAACATAGTGGCCATCTTTAAACGTCCAGGCTCAGGAAAGTGGTCTCTTGTAACTGATTTGTGATCCTTTCTCCTGGAATCCTTGTATCATATGCCAGTCCTATGCAATTACCCTGCATATCGAAGGGAAGCCTTATTACTCCCCACAAAATAAGATAGGATTTTATCAGTATCTTAGCCACACTAGTCCTCTATTTACCCTGAGTAGTCCACCCCCAGACCATCTCCGCCTTCGGCTATTCCTACCAGAACTTCAGGGAAGCCACTAGGTTAGCGGACAGCACCACTTAGTCTGCGTGACTGGCATTCTCTCACTATAGCTCCTCTATCTAGGGAAATCACAGAGAAAATGGTTACAATCACACTTTAAGTCAGCCAAGAATCGTTCACCTTGCTTTACCTGCTTTACTCTTCCTCGCCAGTATGGCAGGTTCATGCCTGTATGCAGCAGGAAGCAACTCTTACACTATCATATACCCACCCAACTTTTCCAAGACCGCCGCAAAATCCTTTATGTACAATCTTCTGAGAAGACACCCTGAGACTCTGATCTCCGACCTGTACTTTAACTCGGCAAAGGGCATCATTGTTAATGGCCTTATATTCTACACCAGAAAAACAACGTCAGCCATAATAAACCTACTTAACGTTCTTGAAACCAGAAACATTCCATAGGGTGCCACATTCATAATCGCAGACCATAACATTACAATCTATAAAAATGGCACTGTTCTTATCCAAGCTCCAAATAAGGATCTCAAAAAATCTGATGACCTCTTCACCATCCTCAAAGAGCGGTGCATGACTCCAATACCTCTACGCACCCCTAGCGCCCATTGTCTCAATATAACCCACGTCGCAGCACTGGTCAATACAGCACAAAGTCTGCATCGCAGGCTAAGGGCTTCCCACTTATGTCCACCAAAGCTGAAGCTACTCCCCTAAGCCCCTTAACACTCTTTCCAAAAGATTGGGTTGGCAATAACCTCCCCTTTGTGATGTCCCCACAGCACGATACTCAGTGCAGCATCACCCCTAAATCTAATAGAGTACTACCCACCACACTCCTCCAACATCCTTCACTTCTCAATAAGGCAACGCCTGCATCCCCTTCATCCAATCCTCGCCAATATCCCACTGCCATAGCGGCAAGCACACAAGTCACCCATACCTCTCCGTTTACACCCCCAAAAGGCCCTTTGGCCACCCTTTTGAGCAAGCCTAGCCCTTTGAACACCTCTCTGCTCAGAAATCCAGCCTCAGGGAGGTTGAACTCCTCTACCAGGTTCCCCATAGTATACTATCAGACCAAGTCCTGATCCAGAGGTGCCTTCGCCACTAGTACAACCTTCACAGGCCTTGAAGCTCTGAACCTTAGAACAGCCAACAAAGCTCAGAGCATCCATAAAGCTATTCTCGAAATGAAGAGCATCCTACACCTTACTGAAAACGTTCTCTAAAAAATCAAGTTCACTTAAAACTGTTCTTCACCCACAAACCAAGCCTTTCCTTCAGCCCATGTCGCTGACGAATAAACATTATCGCTCTCGTAAACAACTCAACTACCTTTTGGAGGATGAAACTCTAGCTCGTCCCTTATCTTATAAAGCAACTTCTGCTGCTTCCAGTCCTACAGACAAGAAAGATGGAAAAAAAATTCATACGGTTTCAATGATGTAAAAATTGCTTTATCAATGAAGACTGCCTCTACATGTGTAACACATAACGGTCATAGCTGCACTGCTTCTAGCATCTAGGTAATAGTGTTAGTAATAAGTCTCTCCAACACCATTTGATTTTTATTACTCAAATATCAACATTAAATCTATTTTGGAATTTCAAGTATTTTCGCCCACACATCAATTTATGAGCTCTGAAAAAATACGCATTTTCGTCTCTGAATACACACTTTTCAATTTTGGTAAACCGTTATTAATTCAACCAAGCAAAAACTGCCAACAGGGGTGCTACTTATAGATAGCTGAAGAGCTACCAGTAGCTCACGAGCTACTCGTTGGAGAAGCCTGGTATAGATAGTTGAAAAATCGGGATGTCACTTGACTGTCATAATACATATAAGAAGCCATGAAAATCACACCATAGATGTCCACATCCTAAATCTATACAATACTTGCTCAATCACTGGGTAATGTACCTGAAAGAACAAAAGCAAACCCGGTCAGATAGCCTGATTGTCAATAAAGTTATTTGAAAAATTATGATGACAACCAAATGGCTGTATCATGTTAAAAAACTCAAATATCCTAAATCAATCAATGGGTTATGTACCCGAAACCAAAAAAAGGTAAACACGGCCAAATGGCCAAATTGGCAGTTCTGTGCACAACTGTATATGTCTAATCACGATCAACACTAAGTGATCCACATAAAATTTCATGTTGTACCATCTAAAATAAAAAGGTCACATATTTGTGCAGGGTGATACAGTTGTAAAGAATCACGTAACTATGAGTCTGGCAGGGTAATCAATAAACATTTGATAGTGAATGGTAAGTGATAGATAAGTAAAACATTAGTGCATAAGAGATGTGTAACTTGTGCATAGTGTCCAAACTAAGGCTAAAAATGAAACTCCTTCCAGTATGAAGGGGTAACCAGCCATTTCCCCCTTCTGTACAATAGACAGATGACTGAGTCGATCAAATTGAGTCAAAAAACCTGTATCAAGGAATATATCTTATTCATAAAGAGACAGACAACCAACTCACAACCAACTGGTCCATAATTATACTAAACTGAAAAGTGAATGCAGTGCACCTTACCTAAATTTCAAAATTACTAAATTAATTCTAAAGCCAATAAAAACCCCAAAAATGTATATATATTGCAGCACTAGGGAGACAAGGGTAAAACTTACAATCTAATGAAAGCAGGAACAAAAGGGCTTATGCCACTATATGTGTGGCCAGTTCCTCTTCCCTTTTCAATCCGAAGGACATCCTGGTATTCAGATGTATAATATACTGTGACTTTAGGATGCATAATTGTTTCACTCAGTCACCTCCTCTGATATTCTTCAGAACTCGATCAAGTCCCATATATGTGAGGAGTTGGCTGTTAATGTTGTGGACATTATAAAAATGTCTGGCGACTTGATAATTAAAATCCAGATTGGTTACAGCTCTTAAATTCTCTAGGATAGGCTTTTTTCTTCAGAACTCGATCAAGTCCCATATATCTGAGGAGTTGGCTGTTACTATTGTGGACATTATAAAAATGCCTGGCAACTGGATAATTAAAATCCAGATTGGTTATAGCTCTTAAATGCTCTAGGATATGCTTTTTCACAGGCAGCTTCGTGCTGCCTATGTAGCGAAGACCACATGGGCATTCCAGGGCGTAGATGACAAAATCAGTCGAACAAGTAATAAACTTGGATATGGTTCATTCTTTACCATTAGATGTTTTAAATGTTTTGCAATTCTGACTATTAGTGCAAGCCTTACAGGCATTACACTTGAAGAATACCTTGCTACTTTCAAGCCAGGTTGGTGGTATCTCTGTTTGATAATAGCTATTGACCAATTTATTCCTGAGGGTGGGTGCTCTCTTGTAGGTCACAGTGGGAAAATGACCAACTACTCAACCAATTATAGTATCCGATTGTATAAGATCCCAGTGCTTTTTCATTATAAATTTCAATTTACTAGATCTCACATTATAGGTGGTGATCATTCTAAGAATGCTGGGGGGGTTGCTCATCAATGGCAGTATTTGATTTAAATAGAACATCTTCCTGTTTGATACCTTTTAGTTTAGATGCTGTCTGTGTTGAAACTTATCTGAGTAGCCTCTGGCTTTGAATCTGCGCAACATACAATTTTGTTCTTTTTCAAAGTTAGCATCTGTGCTACAATTTCTGCGTGCCTGCAGTAATTCCCCATAAGCTATACTATTCAACAAGGACTTGAGATGGTAGCTGCAAGCATGCACAGTACTGTTGCCTACTGTTTCCTTTCTTTTTTTTTTTTTTAAACCTTTTTTATTAACATTGTGCATCACATAGTCATGACAGTAACAGCATCGATTATCCTGTACAGTATTGATCATGGTACATTCAGCGGACAACCATCATCTACAACGGGCAAGGGACAACATAGACGAATTCCAACAATGTTCCGGAGTCAAAAGCCACTGTGCCTGTATCCCTCCCCCCGCCATCTTAGCTGTGCAATTGGCAAAGGGGGGGACCCCCCCACCCTCGTAGTCAGGCATCACCCCGACAAGGAAAAACAGGAGTTCGTAATGTCACCAGTCCGCAGTCCCCCTGTCGTCGCCCAGTGAGACAACCCTGGCGCCCGGTGTATCAATATGTTATGTGTGTGCCCAGTGGATAGGGAGCCGCTACGCGCCCTAGGGAGCCAACCATGGGAGGAAGAGAAGAGGTGGAGCTCTGCCGGTCAAGGGCCAATCTATCGGGCGGTATGCATTGCGGTGAGTGCAGTGTAATGTGCATCTTTACGCTCATGGGCCAGGTATCGGCTCGTCTTCACCAGAGGAGTCGCTGCCGGCAGCTTGGGACAGCCAGTAAACCTGCAAGGGGGACCAGAAGTCACTGGGTCTACAGCGGGCAGGCATCAGGTCCGCATAAACGCCATGTTGGTCCTGGCAGTACTTGAGGTCTTCCAGCCACTCCTTAAACTTAGGTGCCCTCCCTCTTCCCCATCTGCATGCAATCCTCCGTTTAGCAAGAAGGAGCGCGAGATCGACAAACTTGCGATCCGATTTGGGAACGTTTTTGGTATAACCCAGCAGCATCACCACTCGCTCAAGGTCAAGAGGGCCATCGATCATCACCTGCAACGCAGCATGAACCTGCTCCCAGTATTCCCGAATTACTCCACATTCCCAGGCCAGATGGAGGAAACCTGCGCCCTCTGCATGGCACCGCGCACATCTGTCGTCATCCGACAGTCGAAATCGCAGTTTCCGAACTGGGGTATAGTAATACCGTTGCACAAATTTATAGTGGATAATTTTCAGTCTACAGCTAGAGGAGACTCTTGCGGTAACCGAGCAGCAGTATCTCCACTGTTCATCAGTGAGTGCAGCGGGTAGGTCAGCGTCCCAGGCAGTACGTGCCTTGGACGGAACAGGGAGCCGTTGCTCTCGAATGGCCGAATATAGCTTCGACACCAAATGTCTGCCGTCCGAAACAAGCATGACTTGCAGCGGCAGGACCGTGCGCGGTTCCTCCGGGTAGCCAGGAAATATCTCCTTCATACCCTGACGGAGCCTGATGTAATAAAAGACCTCCATTGGCGTCCGGGGAGTAGCACAAAAGAACTGCTCCTTAGAGCGGAACTGCTTCTCATGAAATAAGTCCCCCCAGGTGCGAAGTTGGATGCGGTCGCACATGGAATGAAATCCATTTTCCGTCAGGAGCGACAACTTCGGATGGTATGAAAGGGGCAACGCCGGTGAGTAGAGCATGGGGGCTTCGAGTAATCTAGTCACCCTTCGCCAAGCGTCCATGGTACAAGTCACAGTGGTGGCAGGCGTCTCAACGTCCCCGATCAGGCCCAGCAGCATGCCCTTAAGCGGCAGCGGGTGAACTATCCAGTCCTCAGCTGCCACCTGAGGCATAAAGGGGGTGGGGTTAATCCAATAATAAGCATGTTGAGCCTGCGCACTGAGGTAATACACCTCCAAGTCAGGCACGTCGAATCCACCCCTGTCATACGGCTGTGTCAATACTTTCCAGCTGAGGCGCGGCTGTTTCCCGCCCCAAAACAGGCGAAGCAGTTCAGACCGAAGTCTTTTGAAGAAGTAGGCTCCCGGGTAATAGGGTATATTTTGAAAGAGGTATAAGAAGCGTGGGAGGATGACCATTTTTATCAGGGAGGCTCTTCCCGCCATCGACAGTGGGAGGGCCAACCAGCGAGTCACAGTATCGGCTAATTTGGAGATGGCCACCCCGTAGTTCAGTCGGACCGTGTCCTCCTTAGCGAGTGACACAACAATTCCCAGGTATTTCAAATCCGTGCTACACCACTCCAGCGGGTAATCAAGCGGGAAAGGGGCCACCGAGGGCGTGAGGGGGAAGAACTGCGACTTCTTCCAATTGATGTGTACGCCGGAGACGCCACCAAATAAGACGAATTCTCTCAATAGGGGGTTGAGGTGTTCTTGCGGGCGCCGCACATACAAGGTAACGTCATCCGCATAGAGGGATATGCCTATCTGTCTCTGGTTGCAATTAAAGGCGCTGTCCTTATGCAACTGCCGAATCCTGCAAGCCAGGGGTTCGATAGCTAGGGCAAAAAGCAGGGGCGACAATGGGCAGCCCTGTCGAGTCCCTCTCGTGATTGGCATCTGCGACGACAACACTCCGTTGATGATGACCCTAGCAACTGGAGAGGTGTAAAGCAACGTCACCCAGGCAATGAAGATCCGGGGGAAGCCCATCCTGCCTAATATGGCTAGAAGATAGCCCCATTCCACCGAATCAAACGCCTTGGTGGCGTCCAGAAACTAAGCATGGGCGGAAAATCCGTTTCGCTCGCGGATTTTGCGGATTTTCGGTAAATTCGCAATCCGCGAGATTCGCGAATCTCCCGCAAAATCCGCAAATCCGTGAGCAGCGGATTTTGCTCGCACTGCTCGCACTGTTCGCGTGAGTTCGCGGCTTCCCAGTACAACTTCGCGCCCCGCGAATAAGTGCAAAATTGCAGAAATACGATCTTAGCAAAACTGAAACTACTTACCAGGTTCAAAAGTTCAGGCTCATCATTAGTAGCCATTTCCTGTAGTGCTTCCTGAGGGGCCCCTCCAGAGTTCAGTTGCCAGTTGCAACTATTATGTGACCCTGCTCTGAACCTCAGAATAGTTACACATATGCCACAAAGGTCCTGAATTACAGCTAAGGGAGACAAGCAGGAGCCAGGCTGGAAGTTCAAATCCATTAATCAGCCCCTAATTCATTATTGTCAGTTGGGGCAGGGCAGGTGTTGTAACTAATTTTGCAACAATGAAAGCACTTAGCAAGTGCAAAAGATCACTAATCAGGAAGCACTAAGGAAGCAGGTGCCAGCTAAAAAAATATTCTGTGACACATTAATCAGCCCCAAATTAATTCAGGTCACTTGAGGCAGGGAAGGTGTGCTTGCGTTGCCACAATAATGTACACTGACTGGACAACCAGAGGGTGCTGTGATGAAACAGAGGGTGGCATGGGTGGGCCAGAGGGTGGCATGAGTAGTCAGAGAGTGGCAGTGGTGACAGAGAGTGGCAGTGATGAAGAAGAGTGTCCCAAACAGGCTGGAAACGTAGAAACAACAAGTTCGCGAAACTTGCGACCCGACAGGTAAGTTCGCAATTTGCGAAATTGTACAAAACCCTCGCGAACGGGCAGAAACCCGCGCAAACACACAAAAAAAAAAAAATCCGCAAATTCGCGAGAATTCGCGGATTTTGCGGATTGCGAGTTCGCAAATCCGCAAAATTCGCAAACGCGAGATTCGCAAAATTCGCCCATGCTTACCAGAAACACAGCACCGACCGGCAGGTCCGGCGAGATGGTAGGTATGAGGGAGAACAGGGTGCGGAGGTTATGGGACGTGGCTCTACCCGGGACAAATCCAGATTGATCCGGCAGCACCAGGGTAGTCATAAGTAGGGACAATCTAGTCGCGAGCACTTTCGCTAGAATCTTTGCGTCGCAATTTAGCAGCGATAAGGGCCTATAGGCATCGGTATCCTTCGGGTCTTTCCCCGGCTTAAGCAGCGAAGTGATTGCCACCTCCCTCATAGAGCCCGGTAGTATCCCCTCCTCCAGCGACTCCTCAAACACCTCCTTCAGCACTGGTGCCATTATGTCTATGTAACATTTATAAAATTCGGCTGGTAGGCCGTCCAGTCCCGCGGCTTTACCGTTACTTAGTGACATGATCGCTTCTCGGATTTCATCAATCTCGAAAGGACACCCCAGGAAAGCCCTATCACTATCACTCAGCCAACACAGTGCAATGTCATCGAGGAACCCACTGAGGTCAACCTCTCCAGTCTGCTGCGTGGTATACAGCCGTTTATAATGCTGCAGGAAGGTGTCCTGTATCCCCCTAGTGTCCTGATAAGTTCTGCCTTCGCCATCAGTGATTTCCAGTATGTGCGTGGCAAATCGCTGGTGTCTAGTGAGCGCTGCTAAAACTTTCCCCGGCCTATCTCCTTCGCAATAGCGACGAGCCGTCCAGTACTTACCACGGAATTTGGCTTCCCTGGCTGCCTCCTCCTCAAATTTGGATAACTTGGCTCTGAATGCTATCGCTAGGTCAGGGCAAGGGTTTCCAACCATCTCCGCCTCTAACGCTTTAAGTTCCGATTCAATACCCGTCAACGTGCGCACTATTTCCCTCAACACGCCACAGCTTTTAGCGATTGTGACTCCGCGCACTGTGACCTTAAAAGCCTCCCAAATCGTCTCAACCTTAGCAACAGACCCCTTGTTCCTAGGGAAGAAGGCCTCGATTTCCTCTCCGAGTTCTTGTTTGAATACCGGGTCAAGGAGGGCCGAGGGGAATAGCCGCCACGGTGGGCGTATTCTCGCATATCCAGGCAATTCCAGGACGGTCAGCACAGGGCAGTGATCCGAATATGTTCGAGGCAGGTGTCGCACCTTGGCGACGCCACCAGCCAGACCACGTGAGATGAAGCAGTAATCAATCCTGGCCCACGAGCGTGCATGCGTGGTGAAGTGGGTGCCCTCCCTAGCCCCCGGATGTAAGTGCCTCAGCTGTCCAACAATCCCGCTTCCGCCAGTATGCCCCGCAACGCCTCCCCGGCTTTCATATTGTACTGTCCGCTACCGTCTGACCTGTCCGCCCCCGGGTACAAGGAGAGATTAAAGTCCCCCCCCCCAGACTACATGTGTGGCCTCGACCTCAAGTGCATGTCCCCATAGTGACAAGAAGAACCCAGGCGTGTCAATGTTGGGTGCGTAACAGTTTATGAGCATAACAACATCAGTGCCCAGTCTCCCCCAGAGGATCACGTATCTCCCCTCACTATCCGTCCGAACACCCAGTTTTTGGAACGCTAGTCGTTTATTGATCAAAATGGCAGTGCCCCTGGAATAGGTGGAATAGGAGGAGAACTCCCTCACGGTCGCCCATCTGTCTGCAAAGCGAGGGATGCCACGTGGGTTAAGGTGAGTCTCCTGGAGTAGAGCTATTTGCACCTGGTGTCTATCTAAGTATCCCAGCACGTTCCTACATTTCCGCGGATTATTAAGGCCTCTGACATTCCAGGATATTATAGACACAGTATTCAAAGTATGATCACCCGTGCTCATCATCACATTCCTGTACCCACCGGGTGCAAAGAGTCCCAGCACCCTGTGGTGCCGCATCCTGCACCAATAACCACCGCACACAGTATCGTCGGATGTCCTGATCAGTCATACCGCCACAACCAGCACGTCCAGTCCCAACACACATGCCATGACTACCATCCGCACAGTCATTCAGTCTCCCAACATTCCCCCCCCAACAAGTGAACATTCCTCCTCACTCCGTTCACGGTAACAGAACCTCCATTCCCCAAGCCCTCCCCCAACCCACTGAAGCAACCCAACCTTGCCAGTATTACGACCCCTCCCCCCCTCCCAAACCCCGTACTCAATAACCATAGTGAAACCATGTGGGGAATCCCCTCCTGGGGGCATCAGAGGTACACGTCTACTCACCCCAACACTCCCCTCCCCTCCCACATATACCATATGGGGAAGACAGAGAAGAAGGGGTGGTGCCTGGCCTAAAGTAGCCCTGCAGATGTAAGCCTCAACGAAAAACCATCAGTAACGGACCCACAGCCCTCTAATTGTAGAAAACAACAATAACTTCATTGACCCCGTCCCCTTCCCAGCTGCCACCCGCACAGTCACCTGCGTTATTGTCAGTGCGTGCGTCCCAGGCGCTAGTCAATCAAAGGAGCAGTGCGCGCCAGCTGGGCCAGTAGTCTGCAGGGGGTCCATGGCGCAGTAAGGTAGGTACCCGAATCCAATGATGAAGGAGCATGCCGCCTCGGAGCAGCCAGGGCGGGGACACCGATGTCACCGCCAGCAGCTTCCAGCCCCTACTTCAGCAGTGCGACAGGGTGCGAGTGGCAGAGACTTCATGAGGCCGCCGTTATGAGTCATTCATCTTGTTCAGCAGGATTCCCTCCCGCTCCATCCTCACCCTCATTACGCCTGTCTCTCCTTTCAGTGCGGAGCCGTTTAACATAATCCTCAGCGTGCTGTGGGTTCGTGAAGAAGTGCTGTTTGCCCTGATGGGTCACCCGAAGCCGGGCCGGGTACAGAAGGGCGTAGTCGATCTGCATATCCCTCAATTTCTTTTTCACTTCCAGGAACTTTTTCCTTTGGTCCTGTACCATGGGCGTGAAGTCCGGGTAGAGTGAAAACTGTACACCATCACAGGACAAATTCCGATGCGTGCGGGCAGCTCGAAGGGCAACGTCCCTGTCACGGTAGTTAAGTAACCGGGCGATGATAGGCCGCGGTGGTGCTCCTGGCTTGGGGACCGGGCCCAGAGAGCGGTGTGCTCTCTCAACTATGAATTGGCTCGAGAAGGCCTCCTTGCCCACAGCCGTTTGCAGTATGCGTTCAACATAGTCCTCCATGCGACCAGTGTTGGTGGACTCCGGAACCCCCGTGACGCGGATGTTATTGCGTCCACTTCTCGCCTCCAATTCCTCATTCTTCGCCGCTATCACTCTGAGGATGTTGTCCATGCGGGTTAGGCGTGTGTCATGCGTTGCGGCATTGTCTTCGGCCGTGGAAATGCGTCGCTCCGCCTCAGAGAGCCGTTCCTCATGCACCTCCACTTTTTGCACCACGCCGTCCATCCTGGAAGATAGCCGATCCACCTTGTCCACAACCGTTGCGAAGCTCTGACGCATCTCCTCTATGATCAGGCGCAATTCAGGTGTTATGACTGCAGGAGGGGTCTCGGCGCTTGGCTGTCCCGTGGAGCTCCCGGCGCCCGTTGCGCCACGTGTTGGTTTCTTCGAAGCAGCAGGTTCGAAGGACAGTTTGGGTTGCTTGGCATCGTTCTTGCCCATGATGACCAAGCTGTAGGCACCCAGTGGTTGGGATGAGTGGTTGGCCCGCCAGGCCCCACGAGCAGAGCCCACGCGCAGGTTGTTCCGAATATAGTACCCCAGAGGTAACCGTGGCAGTGGCTCGTCAATGGAGTATATGCAGCCCCCACCAGACCTGGAAGCCGGCTCAGCCCCCAGCACAACAGCCCCCGACAGCAGCAGGAGCACCTCGGGCAGAAAAGAGCAATGGAAGGCGGGTTCAGAGTGCCTACGCTCCAACCGCAGCTGCCGGCGGGACCCCGCACTGAGTGGCTCGAAATCACCGGCGGTACCCGCTGCCGCCTTGCGTGAGCGCGGTGAAAGACACTACTGGGCCCTGAGGGAGTCCGCAATGGTGAAGGATTGTGCCATCGGGGGTGTCCGCCGCAGCCTCCGCCGGGATTAGGGGTGCAGCCAACCGCCGTGTGTGGGTGTAGCGATGTTCCCTACTGGGTCCGGACGGAGTCCTCCAGGCGGAAGGTAGCGCTCTCGGGGATGTCCGCTGCGGCCTCCGCTGGGTTCAGGGTGCAGACACCCGTCCGTCCGCCGCCGCTGCAGGGGAGGTGTCGCGGTGATCAGCCCTACCCCCCAGTGCAGCGTTCTCAAGGGGGGGGGGGCGAGACTCACCTCCGCCAGTCCACGGCACTCGTCCAGAAGGCTCCCCGCAGGTCCGGCCGGGTTACGCGATGTCAAGGCCTAGCCGCCTCGTGTGAAGCCACGGCCTCAAGTGGCACAGCTCCCGGTCCCGGCCAGCGGCCCTCCGCAGCAGCGCACCTCGGGGCACTTTCAAGGCGCCATAACTCAGGCTCTGGGCTTCGGATCTCGTCCAGAATTGGACCGGCGCCGCAGCTCGAATGTAACTAGCAGCGGTGCAATCTTCAGGCACCCATCAGCAGGGGAAGCGGATGAAAGCAGGATAATGCTGGCCAGGCAGCCAGAGCCTCACAGAGGTGCGGCCATTAGCTAGTGCGCCCTCTAGCGCCCCCCCGCCTACTGTTTCCTTTCTAAAAAGAATTGTGACCAACCTATTGTCCTGAACAGCTATGTTTACATCAAGTAAATCCCATTCAGTTTCACTAATCACGTGAGTAACTTCAGATTTAAATTATTGCATGATAAACATTCAATAAATCTCAGGTCTACAGCTTTATCACCATCCCAGATGATAATAAGTTCATCAAAATAACGTAGCCATAATGGCACATGACTTGTGAAAATCTCATTGATGTCAGTCCATACCACCTGCTACTCCCACCAGCCTAAGAACAAGTTTGCTAAGCTGGGGGCGAAGCAGGTTCCCATAGCGGTACCGGACTTCTGACAGTACAATTTCCTTTGCACTAAGTATTCCCTCCACACAAACCGCAGAATCGGTGGTGGACTGGGGAAAAGTGCAATATAGTGGTGAGTGTAATTTGAAGAGGGTGCAATTAATGGTGACAATAATGGATTAGTGTAAAAAACGAGTGATTTGAAATTGTTAACATATGATGTGTGAGCCCTTTTCAAGGCGCTCCTGGTTCTGGCAGTGAAATAGGACAATCTCACGTCAAGTGCGATGTAATACCTGCGTTGTAGTGCCATGGGTTGTAGTGTCATGCGTTGTAGTAACATGCAATGTAATGGTTGCATTGTAGTGACATGCGTTGTAAAGGATGTTGCGATGTAATGACTGCGTTGTAAATGTAGTGCGATGTGATGACTGCATTGTAAAGGTTGTTTCCCACAGCGGTCAGTACAGTAAGAACTTTAATCAAAAGGAACCAGCATTTCTGCTCCGATATTGTTCTTAAACCTATGCCTTTTGGAGTCCTTACTCCTTCGTCATGGGTATTAACTGAATTATTCACAGAAAAGTTCCAGACGCACCTTTCAAATATTCAAGTACAGTGACTTCACTTCCTTCCCAACTGCTGACAGGTGAGTATGCTTTCAAACAGTAGCTGAACCAGGCACTAAGTTTAAGTGCTGTTGTGGACTTTGGATATAGTTCCTGTGCTTGAAAATAAAATGCAAAGTTTTGGAACTTTAAATTTTTGTTTGAAAATTACTATGATATATATACAGATTAAATCTGTGCATTTCAGATTTTATATATATATATATATATATATATATATATATATATATATATATATATATATATATATAATCTGAAATGCGCATCACACACATGTGTATATATATATATATATATATATATCCACACCACTCCCCATCCAAAAGACAGGGAACCGACACATGCTGGCTGGTTCAGACTTTAATGGTAATTGGCAGGGCTCGTTGTTACAATGCGAAACGCAGGGGCAGACGCGTTTCAGCCTTGCGGCTTCTTCAGTGCCCGTTTCGCTGCCATTTGAAAAACCGGCTGAGGGGGCTTGTGATTTAAAAGTCTTTACAGTCTCTCCCAATTGGTTCTGCTCTTTTGCCCCACCCCCACAGCGTTTCTCCACTCCACTCCATAGTAATCCAGGCCGGAGTTTAGTCACCTCTCACATAGGCTGCGGACATAGTATTCCGAAGGCGCCTTACACCCAGTGATGCCCAAACAAAGTTCGGTGTGGGAAGGTTTTCAGCTCCGAGGGTCCCAGGAGCGTGTGATGATGAATGCTCATTCTCCGAGCCAGCCACATACAACGGACCATATATATATATATATATAAAATTTGAAATGCGCATCACACACAATGTGTTTGATTTAATCTGTGGCAGGTAGAACTCTGCATGTAGAACACTGTCCATTAGAGGTGATCGCTCATTCAAATGTCATCCCTATACATTGAAAGGAGCAGCAATTCAAGGTATCTATCAAGTTACTAAGAGTGTAGTAGGTGGCCAGCATCATGTTTGACGGCCAGTCAACAAACGTTTATTTCTTTATTTTTTAGAAACAAAGGGCCAGATGTACAACCGTTTTTTGCAGTCTTAAAAAGGTATTCAACCATTTTACGACCACAAAAAATGGTGGAGGTATGTAGCAACACTATTTTGCGAGTTGCAGACTCGCAAAATAGCATTTGAAAATCGCTGTTAGGAATGGGCGTGCCAAGGGCATCCCTTCCTAACAGCGAATCCAAATGGTATCTACCCCAGCAGGCCACCATCCCTGTGAGTGGTAGCCATTCCCAATGGGGTCGCAAATTGCACTTGCTTCATGAATATTGATGAGGGATGCAATTTGCGACCCCATTGGGAATTTCAAACAGTGTCTGAGACACTGTTGTACATTGCATTTTGAGAGTCGTAAATTGCAAGTCGCAAAGCAACACAATTTGCGAGTATCAAAATGTAAGTGTCTGACATCTGGCCCTATATCCCAAGCTAGATGTTTGTCCCTAAAAACAGAAAAAAATAATGACCCCCCCATCATGGGAGTTTTTACCCAGGGAACGGAGTATATTATATGTTTTCTTTCTGTAACCCACTGGCAGGTCTTATCAGGTAGTAACAGACAAAAAAAAACAAGGATGTTACACCGTCCACCCTAAATAAGGCAGGAGGCAAATGAACTCTCTCCGACAGCCCCTACTTCATTGGGCTATTAGAGGAAGATTTCTATTGACAGAACCAATGGGGCTCCATCGAGGGAAAGCTTACTAGCCACATATTGCTAAATAAGGTAAGCAGACTGAGTTTGGTGAACAGGGTACTCTGTTGTGTTTGCAATGGTGTACCCTGTCCTCCAAAGTCTAAATCAGGCCCTTGAAGAGCTGTTCCTTTCAAGGTATAGGGATGGCATTGGGACCAGAGATCACCTCCAAATGTGTTGGACGTAGTGGCCCCTATACCCTGACACACAGAGTTCTACCTGCAACAGGAAGTAATGCCTCTAAAAGGCAGCAATCCAGTGAAGATTCAGTCAAGTAAATTAAAATGGATTTGTCCAGGAGTTTAACTATTTCAGGCAAGAGCAAAAAGAGCATGACATTTAAGGAGAGTAGATACATCCCTGCACCTGTTACATGGACCGCCCACCCTGCAATTAGGGCTACACGGACCGCAACCATGGGCAAGACAGATGAGCAGCAATTGTGCTTAACTTTTGAGTCTTACCGCTTCTCGTGCCCACCAACCATACATTCAGATAATGAGCTGGAGGCCAGGAAGCCCTTGCTACAGTCCACATTGCTGGTGATGCAGCAGAGCCTCCCAACAATAGGCTGCAAGGTCGACACATTAACTCTGCATATGAATGATATGGCTGCCAAGCTGGATAAACAGACGGCTTGACTCACCACAGCAGAACAGCGAATATACTCGTTGGAGGGTGAGTTAAGCTAGACAGCGGGCAGATGCCGTGACATGGAAAAAATCAAAGCATAAAATGAAGATTTGGAGGTGTGCTCTTGTTGCAACAACCTCTGTGTCATAGGGGTCCCAGAAATCACCAATATGGGCCTCTTGGGAGACTACTTTGAAGTGATGCTAAAAGATATTTTTGGCCAAGAGCACCGCTCCCAGGTCTTTTTCATTTCAAGTGAGCAAAGAACACTTGCCCTCAGACCCCCCCCCACCCCCCACCCCCCCAGGCCTAACATAGCCAGGCTCTTAAAATAAAGAGGCCGTGACACTGTTCTGCACCTGGCATGGAAAAAACTGCATCCGGCAAACATCCCCTATGTGATGTTATGCCCTGCTTGACTTCGAATCCCACACAGGGAAAAACCAAAGTTCTTCACTAAGCTAGGAGCGGCTGCAGACTTCCTGAAACATGCACATTAAAACCAATCCAGCTCACCTCACTCAACGTCTTCTACATATTCCGAATAGGTATAGTGCCGCAAGTCAGTAAAACAGGATCAGCACCTTACAAAGACTGTTGGTACCAGATGGTACAGGCTCCCGCTTGGAGTGATGATGCCCGGCACCCGCAACTGGAACTGACTGACTAACTGATTTCCCCCTGGTTTTATCAGGCTGGAGTCACAGTAAGTGAGATGGGCACCAAAAGTGTATGGTTGGAAGAAGGTGCCATAATTAAGTTTGCATATGTGATTGGTACTGTAACACAGAATATGTGTTCTTACCCCGCATTCCAACACCATGCATACCATCACAATACATTTGTAACAATGCAAGTGCTGTTACAATACATTTCAATGACAATGCATACTTTTTCATCGCATATGCCTTTACCCCAAAACCCAAACCGCCATGAACCCTAAAAATACCCTTGCACCTTAAAAATACCCCTGCACCCCAAACCCAAACCCACCCTGAACCCTAATATTACACCTGCACCCCAAAACCTCAACTCACCCTGAACCCTAAAAATACCCCTGCACCCCAAAACTTAAACCCACCCTGAACCTTAAAAATACCCCTGCACCCCAAACCTACTCTGATCCCTGCATTTACCCATGGCACCCCAAAACCCAAACCACCCTGAACCGTAGAATTACCTTGTGCACCTCAAAACCCCAACCCCCCAAACCTTAAAAATACCCTGGACACCCCAAAACCCAAAGCCACTTTAAACCCCAAAAATACCTCAGCACCCTAAAACCCACACAATATGTTGAAATTACCCTGGGCACCCAAAAACCCAAAAACCCAAACCCACAAAGAACCCTAAAATTACCCTGGGCACCCCAAAACCCATTCAAACCCTGAACCCTAAAATTAGCCTGGTCACCCAAAAACCCAAACTTACCCTAAACCCTAAAATTACCCTTGGACTGCAAAACCGAAACCCACCATACACCCTAAAATTAAGCTGGGCACCCCAGGACCCAAACACACCATGAACTCTAAAATTAATCTTCGCATCCCAATTCATATATCCCTACACCCCAAAACCCAAACCCTATACTTACCTTATACTTACATGTAAAAAACATATGCATTTACCATTCATGCCTTTACAACGAAATTCGTTGTAAAAGCATGGGTGGTAAATGCATATGCATTGTAATGCCATGCATTGTAATGGTATTGCGGAGTAATGGTAGTTGCGTTGTGATGGAATTATACCTGTATTACCTCTGTGAGTAAGTGTATTTCACACACTATTGGTATTTACCCCCACCCTTTCTCCCCACCAATTAAGCTCCCAGAATGGAAATTAGCACCATCGACACTACTATCAAAGCCTGGCAGACGTTTGCCTCACGGGTGGGGGAAAGTGTCACTATATGCCCCTGCACTACCACTGGCACACCACCCAAAAATGTCCATTTCACAAGAACCTAAAGCTCTTTCCATTCTAGCAGACATAGGATGTTAATATGAGGGATGCATACCCAGAAGATACATTTATCACCCTGGAGGTTATTCAGGCAAGGAAAAATAGTACCCCACGGTTGGTATTTACGTATCACAGATTGAAGGAAGCGCTCAAAACTTTAAATTCATTACACCCAGATACGCCGCTGACAGTAAAACCGCTACAGCCCATGCTCGCCAGCTCATCCTGCGCGAAACTGGTCAACCGGTTATATAATGCGATGCAGGCAGACACTGCTCCACAAAATAGTAGAGCACGGGTACTTACAGTACGGCCCGCGGGCCGCAAGTGGCCCGACAAGCCTTCCCTCGCAGCCCACGGACCTTGCAGACATCGTACCCGTGTTATAGAAACACATTCTTAAAGAGTGTCTGCAACCGGAGCGCGACTCTGGTCAATTTCAACCAAGCACGTTTGACCTCGCCATGTTCGCCTCTCAGACTAGCTTCATTCAAGGGAGCAGTGTGTGCCCATGCAGAAACTAGACACTTTCCAGGTTGAAGACAGTTTCTATTTGCCGTCGCTGAAGCACATTCGGAAACTTGCATTTAATTGCGGAGGACTTTCGCTGGTGTTAGACTAGACAGGGATCAGTCTAAGCGCTGCCACTGTCTCATTGCACAATGATATGGGCGGGGCCACTGACAGATTTGCCGGACCGCACCCAAAATTTGACTCAGGTTGGCTTGACTGCCTCATTCATACTCGAACAGAAAATCAAAAAGTTATGGGTGAAATGTTTTAATTAATCCGAGTCACCGGGAATTACTCAGGCCGCATTCCGTTACTTTCTTTTGTTGCCCACTCAAGTAAGATTCCAACCTAGTGGTCGAATGAGACTCTGCTGCTCTGTGGGGGCCGGGTGATTCATTCCAGTGATAGGCAGAGCGGAGCTGCAGGGGCCTAAGAAGGGGTGAAATACAGCCCCATTAACATGCAAATGGTCTTTTAAAGACCTGTGAAGTGCTCAGTGCGGCTGTGTGTGCCCGGGAAGCTGTCTCAGCCCATGGCTGACACACAGAGTGAGATGACAGAGGGTGTCAGAGGGAGGTGGAGGGAAAGGGAGGGAAAGGGAGGGAGACAGAGGGAGAGGGAGGGAGGGAAACGGAGGGAGAGGGAGGGAGGGAGACCGAGAAATGGAGATCGAGAAAGGGAGACGGACAGAGGGAGGAGGGCGACAGAGGGAGGCGGAGTGAGGGAGGCGGGAGGAGGGAAGCAGAAGTGAGGGAGTAAGGGAGGAAGTAAGGGAGGGAGTGAGGGAAGGGGAGTGAGGGAGGGAGTGAGGGAAGGGGAAGGAGGGAGTGAGGGAAGGAAGGGGAGTGGGGAGGGGAGGGAGAGAGGGAAGTGGAGAGAGGGACGGGGAAGGGGGAGCGGGGGAAGGGGAGTGAGGGTGAGGGAAGGGGAGTGAGGGAGGGAGTAAGGGAAGGGGAATGAGGGAGGGAGTGAGGGAAGGGGAGGGAGGGAGGGAGTGAGGGAAGGAAGGGGAGTGGGGAGGGAGAGAGGGAAGGGGAGTGAGGGACGGGGAAGGGGGAGCAGGGGAAGGGGAGTGAGGGTGAGGGAAGGGGAGTGAGGGAGGGAGTAAGGGAAGGGGAGTGACAGAGGGAGTGAGGGAAGAGAGTGAGGGAGGGAGAGAGGGAAGGAGAGAGAGGGAGGGATGGACGGAAGGGGAGTGATGGAGGGAGGGAGAGAGGGAGAGAGGGAAGGGGAGTGAGGGAGTGAGAGGGAGAAGTGGGAGCGGGGGAAGGGGAGAGAGGGTGAGGGAGGGTGAGTGAGAGAGAGGGAAGGGGAGTGAGGGTGAGGGTGAGGGGAGGAGAGAGGGAAGGGGAGAGGGAAGGAGAGGGAGGGTGAGGAAAGGTGATGGAGGGAAGTAGAGGGAGGGAAGGAGAGGGAGAGAAGGAGAGGGAGATGGAGGGAAGGAAAGGGAGGGAGTTGGGGAGAAGGAGGGAGAAGGAAGGAGAGAGGGAAAGAGAGAAACGGAGACAGAAAGGGAGTGAGACAGAGTGAGGGAGAGTGAAGGAGAGAGGGAGAGAGAGGGGGCGAGAGGGGGAGAGAGGGAGAGGGAAGGAGAGAGAGGGAGACAGAGAGAGGGAGTGAGACAGTGAGAGTGAGGGAGAGAGAGGGAGTGAGAGGGAGTGAGACAGTCAGAGTGAGTGAGACAGAGGGAGACAGGGAGAAAGGGGGAGAGAGGGATGGAGGGAGGGAGGGAGACAGAGATAGAGGGAGGGAGAGAGAGAGAGAGAGAGATAGAGGGAGGGAGACAGAGAGGGAGATAGAGAGGGATGGAGGGAGGGAGGGCGAGAGAGAGAGACAGAGAGAGAGAGAGAGAGAGAGAGAGAGAGAGAGTGTATGCCGGGTCTGGTGGCTCAGTGGACGCAGGCGTCCGCTGCAGGGGCCTGTGTTTAATCTCATGGTCACAGTTTTTTTTGTTGCTCTAGCCCCGCCCCCTCCACCACTGATACCACCCCCACCGGTGTGGCCTTCGGACACAAACCACACTGTAAATTTTGCCCCAAGAGAAAGTTTGTGAGTTCCCATGTAGTAGAGAAATGGAGAGGTGGAACGGAGTGCTAGACATTCCAATTACATAGAAGGACTTGGCATACTGCTGTAAAGGCATCTAACATCTAACTGCAAAATGTGTATCATACAAATTAAATATATACAACCGTTGTATTATACCCTCCTGCAGTCGCATAGATATGTTTTGAGAGTGTCTGCTGACTGTGAAATAAGTCACAGGCCAGATGCGGACTTTGTACACGTTGAATTGTGAGAACGTGCAAGATTGGCACCCTGGCGCTATCTGATATGGTGGTACGTACTCTGCACATGCGCTTGCCAGGGCTCGTTGGAAACTTACAACCACAGAGTCGGAGACTAGAGGCGATGGCACTCCTGTAAGCAAAAAGGAAAGTGGCCAAACCAGGGGCAGTAGAAGAGCTCCAAAACGTCCACAATCGTTAATGGATATCACATACTGTGGAGACCAGTTGAACCAATGTGCAAAGGAACTTCCAGAGCCGTCTAAACCTAAAGACACATGGGCTCCCTTTACAGCACACCTGCTGACAAGCCAATGAGAAAACTCGGCAGGCATCCTCCCGGAAATGTGACCCATCCACACTCTTCACTTTTCACCCACATGAATGTGTTTTGCTGTATAAAATCAGTGTCATGGAATTATGACCTGAGTACAGCAAGGGTAATTTTATTGTATTTTTGAATGTTTTACGTTATTAAAAATGGAATTAAAAAAAATGTTAATTCTTCCTACCTCATTATTCCACTTCCGCTTTCACAAGTCAGAACCCATCTGTTATCCACTGTTATCACACGTTGGACGTATCTATGCATTTGCCACCGGACTGCGCTTAATTGCGTTTAGTCTAGGTACACATACATATATTGCTGCTTTGTCACTTTATGTTAAAATGAAGGCCAACTTTGCTTTCTGTCATTTATTTTTTTAGTTTCTACATTTCATAGTTTAGGCAAATGAAGCTCACTTTGTGATAAACGCTGACTCGTGCAGCCCCAGAGGCATTTTATCTCAAAAAAGATTAAAAAAAGGGGAAAAGACCAGTGTCTCTTTTTAATGGTAATATTATCTTGTTTTGGAGCCTGGAATTAAAGAATCCATGTGTAATAGAGCTGGAACGGCTGCAGGCAAAACACTTCCCTTTACATCACATAAAACCAATGGAAGCAAAAGGTCAGCCCTGTCAGGAGTGATTAGGAGTTTGAAGAGGACAGAGAGTGAGAGAAAAAGAGAAGTGCGCTGGAAGGTTCGACCAATGAAGGCGAGAGTTGAGGACAGGATGGGGCAGGGTGCTCCCATACAGGCAAGTAAACAAAGGAGATTAAAAACACATTGGCAAGGAGAATGGAAAGATTTACAAAACAGTTGCATGGAGAGCTGCGGCCGTTTTCTCTGTTTTGACTGTCAATTGTTTAGATAGAGGCAAGCAATGTGGGTCATCTTTCAAGCAGACATTCCCTGTGCTATAACCAGAAGCCATAAAATGTCAGAAATCATATATTGCTACAAGAACCGGCACTAAAACGTTTCGAAAGAAAGCTAAGACTATTGTAGTATTATGCTCCTACACAAACACTGGACCAAGAATCCATTCAAGCTATTTTTTTTCCAGGACATAGAGGGGCATATATGGAGGAGATTGCCTGTCATTGTTAAATTAATTATGACGCGATGGTAGCACATGCAGTACGCCATACCTACAAGTCGATCCATGTGGCCAAATGCATCAGTTTTTGTGGGCCCGCACCGACAAATACCTGCGCCAAAACTGGCTGTGCGACGCTCAGAGTATAATATGCAAGGTGAGCATTCCCCGTAAATTCTAACATAAAAAAACACAGTGATAATAATGGTTTTGGCAATGTGTGAGATAAGTGCGAGGTTAGTGTCTCCTCAATGGTGTACCTACTCTCGGTATCAGTCAAAAGTCAAGAAGTTTTGTGGTGTGAGAACAAGTACTGTGTAAATGAGTAAGTGTGCCACACATGGCAGTATACTTGTATGTTGACCAAAGTTTCAGGAGCAACAAAACAAGAAGGGGCAGATTTATGTTAACTGGCGCATCCCGAGGGATGCGCCAGTTAACATGCGCCACAGTGCGCCACAGCTACGCCACCCATGGTGCGCCGCATTTATGATGCGGCGCACCATGGGGCAAAAACGGCACAGATGCGAGATGCATCTGTGCCGGAAATGTGGCGCATTGCTGGAGTTGCGTCGCAAGCGCGACACAGCTCCAGCAATGCTCTGGGGGGGGCCTATTCTTTCAATGCTGCCTCAAGCCTTACGCCTGCTTCAAGCAGGCGCAGGGTTTTGAGGCAGCATTGCCCTGAAAGTGACTGAGTGAAATCTCATAGATTTCACTCAGCCACTTTCAGGAGGCGTTCCTGCGCAGGAACGCCCCCCCCCTGCGCTGGAACGCCTCCTCATGGCGCAGTGCTGTACAACGTGACGCATCTCCTAGATGCGTCACGTTGTAAATAGGGTGCAGGGATGCGCCACGTTTCCGTGCCGTTGCGTCACGCAACGGCGGCGTAAACGTGGCGCAAGCCCTTCATAAATCTGCCCCCAAGTATTTGGAAACGTCATGTGTGGCATGCTAGGTCAGTGTAGGTCCCAGACGTGTAAATGTCAATACTGGATAACATTGTGACACCAGCAGTGCAAAACGCACATATGTTTCAGGCATACTGATAGTCTACGTACACATACATCTAGGTTTACAGCTGTATTGACATTTGTGACTTACGTGATGGCTCACCTGTCTGTGGTGTAAGTTGCCCAAATGAAAAGCATATGAATATGTGTGGAGAAGTGTTGCTGTGTGGAAAAGTGTGGCTCAATGGTTAGAGCGGCAGTCCCTGGTGCAGAAGTCTAGCCTGGGACCAGGGTTCAATTCCCCGCCTCGGCGGGTCTTGGGCTCAAAAAATTCCACGGACCTGATAATTCTCGCCTTGGTGCCTATTCCAATCATGGAGTCCCACTCTCCAACTCTGGGCAATAGCTTGCCTAATCTCCACAACGGCCCCTGCAACGCTAAGGATGCCTGGCCTCCACCTTGGGGGTGCCCAGGAGTGGATGCCTCACAGGGAAAGCCAGGATGGATTCCACAGCGGTATTTGTACAAGCACCTTGAGACCCTTGCGGGTGAGTAGTGCGCTATACAAGTATCAATTTACATGAATACCATAATGAGAAACTCATTGGGCCTCATTTACAAGAAAATGATGGAGCTTGGCGCTGTGCCATGCTGCGTCACTTTCAAAGCAAAGAGATGTGTCATATTAACAACAATACAACGCATCCCTGTGCTTTCTCTTGCGCTGGTGCACAATTGGCAGCCATGCGCCAGCGCAGGCAACCTTGCGTCATTTTGCATTGCGCGATAATTGTTTTTGTGCAGTAAGGAACACATTCCTGCAAAAAAGCAATCATTAATGACATTTACCTCTTTCTATGTGTGCTGCATTCTGTAAGAATGAGAAAGAGGAAAAAAATGAAAAGAAGTAAAAGTATTTCTGCTTGCACCATTAGACTCCTTGTCCTGGCATCCAGTCACATTCCTTCTCAGTGATCAGCTAGTCTGCTCCCCAGAACCCTAAATCTAGCAGAATGTTTGTAGCACTTCCCCGAATATGGCGCCACCAATCAGGCGAGCAAATAGGGGAAAGTGCGTCACAAAAACTTCCTGTTCATTTTTTTCTGCCTTCGCAGTCTCTTTGCCTAACAGGACATGGGTGGACGTGGTACGGTAAGTTTATTGTGTTTTCTTTTCATGTTGCCAGCGGCCTGCTGTAGCGACTGCCTTCTTCTGTGTTTATTGCATGTGACGACTCTATGTGTGCTTTTCCGTGGCTCGCTCTAGCGGCCGTCTGCACCTGTTTTTTGTCATATTTGGATGCGTTCCTGGAAGGCTGAGTCTTCTCAGAAGGCGGTTCTACTTAAGTTGCCATTTGTGAGGTCCAAGTTTTTTGGGCCCAGGCTGGAGGACATGATCAAACAGTTGCTGGAGAACCGCAAGCAGGTGGCTCCTGTCCACACTCCTTCTCGGGGTCGTGGTTTTGGCTATCATCGTGCCTTTGGTCCTGTAACCCGGGGTGCTTCGCAGCCCTTTTGTGGCAGGGCTCATGGCCAGCGGCCCCTGGAGGTGCCAAACCCCATGCCCCTGCCGCTGGTGCTGCCCCTGCCCCTTCCTCTGCACAATCACAATGACTGTCTTTTTTTCCTGTCCCAGTGGTTGGCAGTTTTGGATGCATGGGCGGTGGAGACTGTGTCCGAGGGCTACCGGATCGAGTTCTCCTCTTCCCCCCCCCCGGTCTTCCGGGTGACCCCCTTCCCCATCGTCCTCTCCATCGGGAGGCTTTGTTGGACTCTGTGCACCTTCTGTTGGACAAGGCGGCTATAGTG
This sequence comes from Lissotriton vulgaris, assembly GCF_964263255.1. NCBI lineage: Eukaryota > Metazoa > Chordata > Amphibia > Caudata > Salamandridae > Lissotriton > Lissotriton vulgaris. Next base: position 704,704,889 of record NC_141695.1, on the reverse strand, counting down.
GAGGTTCCTCCTCTGGAGCTGGGCCAGGGCTGTTATTCAATCCTATCCCTGGTTTCCAAAATGGATAAGTCAGACCTGCGCCCTGTATTGGATCTGAAGAGGGTCAATCTCTTCATCCCCCATTTCACGCTCAAGATGGTGACTTTGTTGTCCATCCTGCCTCTGGTGCTTCCCGGGAACTTCTTGGCGTCCGTGGACTTGATGGATGCTTACCTACACATCCCTATCCTTCCTGTGGGTCAGAAGTATCTCTGCTTTGCTGTTGGTTCGCGGCACATCCAGTTCCGGGTGCTTCCTTTCGGGCTTTTTGTCCGAGCCAAGGATTTTCACGAAGCTCTTGACTCCTCTGGTGGGTATTCTCCATTCCAGGTGTGTTCAGGTTTTTCCCTATCTTGATGATTGGTTGATTGTTTCCCCTTCTTTTTCCCAGGCTCTGTTGGATGTGGACCTGGTGTGTCATCTTCTATGGTCCTTTGGGTTCCTCATCATACCGGAAGTCCTCCCAGATGCCCACCCCGTCTCTGAAGTTCCTGGGGGCTCTGTTCCACATGGATCTGGGGTTGGTGTTCCTTTCCAAGGAGCTTCAGTTGACCTTGTTTCGTCACCTTTCTAAGGGTTCTGTCCCGATCCCAGGTGTCTGCCCAGCTCTGGTTGCGGAGTCAGGGGGAGATGGCTTCCACTCTACATCTCCTTCCTTGGGCCCGGCGGTATTTGTATCCCCTCCTGCATCATGTTCTGGCCCACTGGGACCCTGCCTTTCTCGACTACGAGGCTCTTGTTCCTGTCCCCCCTGAGATTTGGGCTGCCCTCCAATGGTGGTTGTCCCTTCAGTCTTTTTCCTGGGGCTTCGACCTGCTTCCTCCTCAGGCTGTGGTTGTTCTATCGACAGAGGCCAGTACCATGCATTGGGGGCGGTCTCGGGTCCATCCAAGGTGCAGGGTCGATGGTCCGTGTTCGAGTCTCGCCAGTCGTCGAACTGGAAGGAGTTGAGGGTGGTTTGGTTGGCTCTCCTATGGTTTGCTCCACTTCTTCTGGGTCGTGCTGTATAGGTGCAAACCGACAACCAGATTGTGCAGGCTTATGTGACTCGCCAAGGGGGCATGTGCTGGTCTCTGTTTCTCCTCTCCAGGATGATCGGTCTTTCAGCCGAGCGCAATCTGTTGTTTCGACTGCGGTGTATCTGGCCGGGACGGAGAATGGGCCTGCGGACTCTCTGAGCAGGGTGTTCCCTTCCTCTGGGACGATGTGTCTGTCTCCTCTTCTGTTTCGGCAGGTTGTCCTCCAGTTCGGCCTTCCATGGCTTGATCTGTTTGCCTCTGTGGAGTCGGCCCTTCTTCCCGGTTTTTGCAGCCTGGTTCCTTCGCGCCTTGCCTGGGCGATCAACGCCTTCATGGTTCCATGTTCCCTGGGTCTTCTGTTTGCCTTCCCGCCTTTTGCTTTGATTCCCTGGGTCCTCCGGAAGCTTCGGTTGGATCGGGCGGAGGTTCTTCTGGTGGTGCCGGAGTGGCCACGGCGGCCTTGGTTTCCCCTTCTTTTGTCCTTGTCGGTTTGCCCCCTTTGGCAGATTCCTCTCTGGCCGTCCCCCCCGCGGACTCCTCTGCTCCGGGTGTCCTCTCTGCGCCATCAACTGGCTGGGGGTCTGGCACTTGAAAGGTTGAATTTGTTGGTCCAGGGTTGTTCTGACGAAGTGGCCCGGAGTATCCAGTAGTAGAGGCGTCCTTCTACCTTAAGGTCTTATGACCGTCATTGGAATAAGTTTTCCTCCTGGTGCCTTGGGAAGGGTTTGTTGCCCTCCTCCTGTGCGGCTGCTCAGGTGCTGGACTTTTTTTGTGATGGCTTTGTCTTGGGTCTCGCTGTTTCAGCGCTCCGTGCACAGTGGGCTGACATTCTTGTTTTCCCGGGTTCTGAGTTGCCCTCTGTCTCCCCCTTTGGTGACCCTCCTTCTGCGGAGTTTTCTGATTCAGCATCCTGTTTCTTGCTCTCCTCTCCCGGCCTGGGATCTTCCTCTTATTCTGCGGGCATTGACTGTTTTTGGCGGACCTTAAGTTCCTTATGGATAAGGTTGTGTTTTTGGTGGCCGTTTCTTCTGGTCGGCGGGTTGGTGAGATTGGTGCCTTGATGGCCTCTCCCCCTTTTTTATGTTTCTGCTTGGACAAAGTGATTCTTTGTCCTTGTCAGTTTTTTCTTCCCAAAGTGTTGTCTGATTTCCACTGTCAGGAGGATATCGTCCTCCCTGTCTTTTTTCGGGACCCCTCTTCCCCGGAGGAGGTGGTATTGCATACTTTGGATGTCTTGCAGGCTCTCCGCATCTATTTGGATCGCTCTAGTGCCTTTTGTAAAGTTGATTCTTTGTTTGTTACCAACGGGACCTCGGGTAAGGGGCTTTATCCCTCCCTGTTCACCTTGTTCCGTTGAGTGAAATGTGCCTATTAGTCAGCTCACTGTCCCCTCCGTTTTTCGGTGCAGGGTCGTTCTACCAGAGGCGCCCCCTCATCTTGGGCCATGTTCAAGGGTGCCTCCATGCGTGACATTTGCATTGCTGCCACTTGTGCCTCTCTCCATACGTTTGTGTCCCACTACTGTCGTCAGTTGAAGATGGCGGATTCGGCTGCTTTTGGTTCCCATGTTTTGTCTGCTGTACATAATGTTTGAATTGTACTGCTTTCATTTGATTAAATGGATCGGTTTTCGCTCAGATTTCTGTTCTTTATTTCTTGCAATCACAGTGTGCTTTGGTACGGGCTCACTGATAAGGAATGGGATGGGAAGACAGGACAAGGAGGTAATGCCTGGTTACTCACCGGTAATATTCATTACTCTGAGTCCTGGTCTTCCCATCCCATTGCTGAGCCCCTCCCTCCTGGTGTTTTTTCTTGGAGGTGATTGTTTTTCTTTCTGGGTTTATCTTTGGTATTCTCAGGAAGTTTGTGTGATGCACTTCCCCCTATATGCTTGCCTGATTAGTGGCTCTATATTGGGGGAAGTGCTAAAAACGTTCTGCTAGGTTTAGGGTTCTGGGGAGCAGACTAGCTGCTCACTGATAAGGAATGGGACAGGAAGACCAGGACTCAGAGTAATGAATATGACTGGTGAGTAACCGGGCATTCTTACACCTTACCTAGGGAGGCTTAGGATTCTAACACATTCCCAGCTTTACAAAATGATGATAATTTGGGAATTTGTCAAGTTCCATTGATGTTGCCTGGGAACACCCACAGCAACACCCATGGAACGTCCCTTTCATGCAGAGCAATGCCTGAAAGGGGCCCATATTTACAAGGCCATGAAAAGTCATGTAGGTTGACTTTACGTGGCCTTGTAAATATGGGCAGATCTATTGTGCCGCCAGTGTGTCAAAAAAAGTGACACACTGGCAGTGCATTGGGCTTGTAAATAGGCCCCATAAAGTCTAACACAATGCTGGCAAACATGTCATTCATCAGTCTTCAACATAGAATAAAATGCAAGCTGGACATGGCACCAAAGTGTACTCAGGATACCAACCTCAACATTTGTTTGTAACAACAATGAGGAAAGAATCAAGGCATAGAAGCAGACAATCCCTTACAAATTACAGTCATACACATACATGTGAAGAAAAAAGTATTGTGCCCAGGTCTTTGGAAGACAGGTACTTGTAACAAAATCAGACTGTCCTACTTAGAGATTCGGGGGTATTGAAGGAGCACTCCTTCTTTTGATCAAATTAACCGATATTTTTATATCTTATGCAAATGGTGCTACTGTGCTGCACTCGCTGTCTAACCAAGTGCCTTAAGTAACTAAAGAGTTCTAGCAAGAAAACTTGCTGGCCCGTGCACTGTTCACTGGGTTTTCAGCTGAACCCTATTTATTAATTAAATGTATGAAATGATACAACACTTCTCAAAAAGAATTCATCAAAATACTTTCGAATTCATTATATTCATCAAATGTACATTCTAAAACATATAAAAAATGAACTTAATTCAATCCATAAGCTAATTTAAAAGTTATCTTCACATATTTTGAAACAAAATACATAATATAACATATAATCAATACATATATATGTAGACAGAGGACCAATGCATTTCGCGACAGGGTCGTCCCTTCGTCAGAGGCATGCCTATAAAAAAACATCCTGATGTTAGTCAAAATGATGTATACAACAACAATCAAACACAAACGTTGGTTAACATTTCCCAATGCAGTTAGTCATAATATGATATAGTTCCAGATCATGTCACCTCATGTGGTACATCGTGCTATTTTCGATGTCTAACCAAACAGTGAATTATATCACCCAGAGTGCATTTGTGATAAAACATATATGTAACGAAAGTCCTATCCTATAAAGAACCTCAAAGATGTGAAGAATCAGTAGCATATACCTAAGCAAGGAAGCAACAACTGCCACATGAACACTTGTGCTAAATAAAAGTGACCACTAATACTAATTCACTATCTCATTATAGCTCACCTCCTATAAATGGATATCCTCCTCCACAGTTCAAAGCGTGTCCTGACCCCTATGAAAGTTATGCTGAAAAGAGCAACAAACCAATGTTTAATGCCCATGGCGATCATCATAATAATGTCCTCAATGAGCATGGCGGAATCAGACCCTCACCTCAAACCGCCAATGAGTTATTCTTAATGCGAATCAGGATGACGATCCTAGGCTCTATATGTGAAAAGATACATAACATTACACGTCTATCCAGATTTGATGCCTTCGCAAACTATGACCGCACTCATAATATCATGCCTTACCAGCCCTGGAACGCCGTATCTACCGCTGTATACACCAAAAAGATTTCCAAAATGCCCGTCGGCGGAAGTTTATTATAAATGAGTGTCTAAGGAAGTGAAAAGAGCTGTACCTGTGTTTCCAGAAATGACGATCTGGAAATCAAGAAAATAAAGGAAGGATACTGAGTAGTTCAGTTCCTCCTGTGTAACATATATGTTGTAGTCAAGATACGAATCAGTGCAAAACTGACAAACTGGAAGAAATCCCCAAGAGGCTTCCCGTGATCTGGAATTAGCAAAATAAACATATATTTCTAAAAGTGACAGTCATGAATAAATACCTAATAAATGAAGAATAATGAATGGTTAAATAATGCGTACTGAATAACGTAATATAATATGTCTGATAGAAATTCCCCACTTCACAATACCTATGTGTCAATCCAAGTGCACCATGAACAATTGTCTGATGAAAAGCAACAGGTGAAGGCTGGCTATAAATTGTACAGCTATCCATGTAGCATGTTGGAAACGAACCCCATGTATGCACCCAATTCTGATGCTAAAGTATGTGAACAAGTGTAAAGCTGTGTCATTGTCAGGTAGAGCAGCAAGATCAGTGGTTCCACAGGGACATATGTATCTGTGAGTGTCAAACATATTGGCACTGTCCCATTCTACCTAGGGATAACCAAAAGGCCAAAAATCAGATCAGTGCTCTGTCACATTGCACATGCAGAAACAAAGAAGGGCGCGAAACTGCTGGCCTCTCCACCGGATCGCCCCTCTGTATCCTGGTATTTGTAGTGCGAGTAGCACAAAGAACCGGAAAGTTCAAAGTATATCACCTTGGTTGGTGCAAGTCTGTTCTAGAAAGTTTAATCATCTCTAGACCCGAGACATGGCCCCGGTTTCGGGATTTATATCCCTCACCAGTAGAGAAAACTCAGGGGTGGTGAAGAAAGCCGCCGTAGAACCGTCAAGGGCTTCGTTGCCTGCTCGGCACGCAGGTGCGTCTCCAAAAAGCTCGTCAGCTTTGGGGGCTCGCAAAAGCCCTTAAGTAGAAACAGTGATGGGCGCGACACTGCTGGCCTCTCCACCGGATCGCCCCTCTGCATCCTGGTATTTGTAGTGTGAGTAGCACAAAGACCCGGAAAGTTCAAAGTATATCACCTTAGTTGGTGCAAGTCTGTTCTAGAAAGTTCAATCCTCTCTAGACCCGAGACATGGCCCGGGTTTCGGAATTTATATCCCTCATCAGTAGAGAAAGTTCAGGGGTGGTGAAGAAAGCCACCGTAGAACCGTCAAGGGCTTCGTTGCCTGCTCGGCACGCAGGTGCATCTCCAAAAAGCTTGTCAGCTTTGGGGGCTCTCAAAAGCCCTTAAATAGAAGCAAAGATGGGCACGACACTGCTGGCCTCTCCACCGGATCGCCCCTCTGCATCCTGGTATTTGTAGTGCGAGTAGCACAAAGAACCGGAAAGTTGAAAGTATATCACCTTGGTTGGTGCAAGTCTGTTCTAGAAAGTTCAATCATCTCTAGACCCGAGACATGGCCCGGGTTTCGGGATTTATATCCCTCATAAGTAGAGAAAGTTCAGGGGTGGTGAAGAAAGCCGCCATAGAACCGTCAAGGGCTTTGTTGCCTGCTCGGCATGCAGGTGCGTCTCCAAAAAGCTCGTCAGCTTTGGGGGCTCGCAAAAGCCCTTAAGTAGAAACAAAGATGGGCGCGACACTGCTGGCCTCTCCACCAGATCGCCCCTCTGCATCCTGGTATTTGTAGTGCGAGTAGCACAAAGAACCGGAAAGTTCAAAGTATATCACCTTGGTTGGTGCAAGCCTGTTCTAGAAAGTTAGATCATCTCTAGACCCGAGACATGGCCCGGGTTTCGGGATTTATATCCCTCATCAGTAGAGAAAGTTCAGGGGTGGTGATGAAAGCCACCGTAGAACTGTCAAGGGCTTTGTTGCCTGCTCGGCACGCAGGTGCATCTCCAAAAAGCTCGTCAGCTTTGGCATGTTGGAAACGTACCCCATGTATGCACCCAATTCTAATGCTAAAGTATGTGAACAAGTGTAAAGCTGTGTCATCGTCAGGTAGAGCAGCAACATCAGTGGTTCCACAGGGACATATGTATGTGTGAATGTCAAACATATTGGCACTGTCCCATTCTACCTAGGGATAACTAAAAGGTCAAAAATCAGATCAGTGCTCTGTCACATTGCACATGCAGTGAGTACACATAAGACAGACTGTTAATGAACCTCTCAAAAGATCTATCACAGTAAGCTACTAGCCAGACTTGAATGTCTGCATGTAGAAGTGTCGAAAGTATCAGGGCATGCACATATATTGCTGTGACACAGAGAACTGGAAGAGATGTGTGTATGTAACACAATGGCCAAGTGTATATGTAATGTATATTGTCAAATATGGTATGAAATGTGTATTTGTCATTCAGTACCCGTAGTAGACATGTACATAAATGTGGCTGTAACTTTCAGCATAGTCATTAAAAGTATTATTATTTTCTAATTTCAACTGACCAAGGAAATGGTCTGCAGCCATGGGTCATGATCCCAATTGCACATTACCAGAATGAACCGGAATGGCTGTACAACTAGGCACTGGCCAACACCAGGAAAATTGACAAACATAAGTTTGGTGTGCTGAAGTTCCACTTCCGATGCCTGGACATGTCAGGGGTTAGAATGCTATACTCTCCCCCTGTGGTGTGCAATATCATCCTTGTTGGTGCCATCCTACACAACATATGAGTATGGACAAATGTCCAGTGGAATGTGAACCATGAGGAGGAGGAACCAATAGAGGAGGAGGAGGAGGATGAGGATGGAGAAGAGATCCAACACACAATGACTGGTAGTCGGCGACACAACCACATTTTGCAGAATTTCTTTGCATACATTTTTGTTTACTGGATGGACAAAATCTCAAATATGAATTGAATTGTGTAAAATGTAAATAACTGTTTGTAACATATGTGTTGGAACTTTTATGTCAGAGTCACTGTATTAATCAATGCATCCACATCTTCTCAAGTTGAATTAGGCCTCAACATGTACCAATCATGCTGCTGTAAGACCCATTGAGCAGTGTGTGACCATTGCTCTCATTAGTCAAACCACCTACACAGAAAGGTAATGTAATGCAGTGTACTGCATTAAAGAGTTAGGCCAGACGTGCCACATATCCACATCCCAAAGGATCATTCCTGTTCACACGCACTTGAGCAGTACAGTGCTGCAAAGCCAGCAGTCTTGCTGTATTCTGCAGCAGCAACGTGTGTTTCCGATGGCACTCAGTGAGATTTGGAACACAAACTACCAAATAAGTCCATACCTGAGACAATCAACTCAGTGTATATTTTAGCCCGTGCTCTTTTAACATACTCGTGTGGGTTGGGGCATTTTGTATTGTGCACCTGTTTTAACTCGAACGTGGGATCAGGAACTGTTCTGTTGGGGGCATTTTAAACTCACTGTTCTGCTGAGTACTTCTACCGGTACAGACACCGGTCCGCCGCGGCTGCTGTGCCGTTTGTTGCGGAGGGCGGTGAGCATTATCCCACACAGAATCCCTACTTCCGGCAGGACGCGGTCTAGTCATCCGCCGGAAGAAAGGGTATTTAGGCAAAGGTGCAGCGGTTGCGCAGCGGTCTGTGAGTAGCCCTGCTGGCGCCGCAATTCTTGAGTGCTCTGCATATTTTTAACTCTTTGTGTATATTTTAGCCTGTCGCTCTTTTAACATACTCGTGTGGGTTGGGGCATTTTGTATTGTGCACCTGTTTTAACTCGAACGTGGGATCAGGAACTGTTCTGTTGGGGGCATTTTAAACTCACTGTTCTGCTGAGTACTTCTACCGGTACAGACACCGGTCCGCCGCGGCTGCTGTGCCGTTTGTTGCGGAGGGCGGTGAGCATTATCCCACACAGAATCCCTACTTCCGGCAGGACGCGGTCTAGTCATCCGCCGGAAGAAAGGGTATTTAGGCAAAGGTGCAGCGGTTGCGCAGCGGTCTGTGAGTAGCCCTGCTGGCGCCGCAATTCTTGAGTGCTCTGCATATTTTTAACTCTTTGTGTATATTTTAGCCTGTCGCTCTTTTAACATACTCGTGTGGGTTGGGGCATTTTGTATTGTGCACCTTTTTTAACTCGAACGTGGGATCAGGAACTGTTCTGTTGCGGGCATTTTAAACTCACTGTTCTGCTGAGTACTTCCTCCGGTACCGACCCCGGTCCGCCACGGCTGCTGTGCCGTTTGTTGCGAAGGGCAGTGACCATTATCCCACACAGAATCCCTACTTCCGGCAGGACGCGGTCTAGTCATCCGCCGGAAGGAAGGGTATTTGGCCACACATGCAGCGGACGAGGCTAGCGGGCGCGCCGTGGGCACGCCGAAAGCGCGCCAAAGGCAAGCCCGTCTGCCCCCGTCCGCGGCTGTACGAGGCCAGGAGCCAGAATTCCTGGTGGAGCTGGGGCGGACTTAGGCAACACTCGGCAAGAGCTGGTTGATTTATGCCTTGAGGTCAGGCCCGAATGCAGGCATGGCTTGGATCCTAATAAAGGGGATCTACAAAGGGACTGTAAATACTGTGGCTTTACGTTTAACGGTTGCACCCGTCCTGAAGGCACTAACCGGGAACTCAGGTGTGCCCTGCTAAATTGTAGGTCAATAAAGAAGCATAACATGGACGTACGTGACCTTCTGTTGGATAGTAAACTGGACATTCTCTTTGCTACAGAGATCTGGCTAGACGAGGAATCGGACCCTGAAATTCTGGTTTCCCTTCCCCAGGGATATGGTATCTGCAGGCAGGACAGAGCCCATGGTATAGGGGGAGGGATTGCAGTGATTTATAGGGACGACATTAAATGTAACATGGAGCCTGCTAGTATATTGGACAGAGAAACGGGAGCGTTTTCTATAGCAGTGTCCAGCAATGTTATTATCAAAGGCCTGCTGGTGTGTAGACCCCCGGGAGGGAACAGCAAATTCGTGGACATCTTGATACACAACCTGTTGCCTCCTGCTATGCGTTACGACAAATTTTTATTGCTAGGCGATTTTAATTTGCACTTTGACGATACCTCTAATGCCGCAGCCCAAGAGGTTCGCCAGGAGTTGTTAACCATGCAATTGGCATTGCAGTCGGTGCTACCTACACACCAGTTAGGACATCAGCTGGATCCAATTTTTTGCAATTGGAATGATATCAAGACTGATCCCCCGGTTCCGACGGTTTGGACTGACCACTTTCTGGTGCCTTTCCGTATTAAATACATCATGGGATGCAACCAGGGGAAAGGCACTGGTACTAATAAGAAACAGAGAAAATGGGCAATATGTTCCCCAGAAAATGTTAGCGCTAACCTGACGCAGAGGGTCCCCCCGAAGGGCTGGGCACTACTATTGATGGTGCATGTGTGGCTCTGGATAATAGTATTCAGATGGCTCTAGATCAGACTGCCCCCTGGGCTAGTAACGGCCCAGCGCGGTGCACTAAATCGGCGGCCTGGTTTAATGATGGTCTAAAAGAAGCCAAGTCAGCTTGTAAGCGCATGGAAAGAGCCTGGAGAAGGGACTATCTTCCCGCCGCAAGAAAGGCGTATAAAGACAGCCTGAGGGGATACCATGTCTTGCTCAGGAAAACTTGCTCGGCTTTCGACACTGAACGTATTGATAAGGCCGAGTGTTCGGTTAAGGAACTCTTTGTAGTCTATAAGGAGATATCCTCGATGGGTTCAATAGGCGAACAGGCAGACTCCTCTGTGCAATTCTGTAATCAGATTGCTGAATTTTTCTATAAGAAAGTGTAGGATATCTATACTACCTTCCCTAACGACGCCAGGGTTGGCCTCAGCGATGATACGCCATTGGAAGGCAGATTTCTGGAGAAGGACTGCATTAGGGCATTTTCAGTCCCGGACGAGGAGCCGCTAATTGCAGTAGCTAGAGGGGTAAAATCAGGATCCCCTAGAGATCTAGCTCCTGCTAAGATCTTGAGTGGCAGCATGGAAGTGCTGGCACCCTATGTCAAGCACCTATTAACTCTGTCGTTTGAGACTGGCAGGGTACCGAGTACCTGGAAGCAGGCTGTTGTCCTTCCACTCAAGAAAAAGCCACAAATTAGTATAACGCAACTGAGCAATCTGCGGCCTATTTCTCTCCTCCCCTACTTTTCCAAGGTAGCTGAAAAATTGGTTAACCACCAACTTGTGGCACACATTGAAGCGCATGGGCTTCTTCACCCCTCCCAGGCGGGCTTCCGCGCCGTTCACTCCACTGAGTCTGCCCTCCTCTTTTCTACAGAAGCTCTGCGGAAACATGTAGATGAGGGTCAGTCAGCGGCACTGATTCTTCTAGATCTCAGTGCCGCATTCGACACCGTGGCACATCATACCTTGCTGCAGCGTCTGCAGAGATGTGGAGTGATGGGGAGGGCGTAGTCATGGATGGAATCTTTTCTCCAAGACCGCAGCTTCTATGTTGAGCAAGGTTTACATAGGTCTGAGGCTTTTGACCTAAAGCAAGGGGTCCCTCAGGGCTCCAGTCTTAGTCCTACCCTGTTCAATCTTTACGTGGCGCCAGTGGCCTCAATTACTGAGCAGTATGGGGTGGAGCTGGTGACATATGCCGACAATACGCAGCTGGTTGTGGCTCCTACACAGCCAGCTGAGCACGCAGCCAGCAGATTTACATGCTGCCTCCAAGATCTGGCAGGTTGGATGGCCAATAACTCTCAGACCGAATGGGGACAAAACGGAGGTGCTTATCGTTGGCAGGTCCCCCTCGGTCTGGACCTCTGCTTGGTGACCTCAGGCATTGGGCCCGCTACCCACCCTGAAGGATCAAGTGAAGAACCTAGGCATTTGGATTGATTCCAAAATGTCTTTTGACTTTCACACCCGGTGCGTTGCAGGGACATGCTTTGGTATTCCTCGCAGTTTGAGGAAGACACTCGACTTGCTCCCGGCATCAGCTAGGAGGGCCATGGTCCATGCCCTGGTTACGTCCAGGCTGGACTATGGTAATGCCCTCTACTTGGGAGCAAACGCGAGGTGTCTTCAAAGACTGTAGCATATCCTGAATGCAGCTGCGCTCCTGGTGTTGTTGCTGCCCAGGAGAGCTCCTTCAAAAAGGGTCTCGGAGACATTGCATTTGCTCCTCATCAAGGAACATATAGAGTTTAAAGCTCTCTGTGTCAGTCACAGGATCGTTCATGGGAAGGGCCTGGCTTTCTGCGCAACCTGCTCCTACTGTACAAACCTACCCGGCTCCTGCGCTCTTGGGGTGCAGGTTTTGTCTCGGTTTCCAAGATCAACAGGGTGAGAATGGGGGGGAGATCCTTCCGTTCCCTGGCTGCCCGTAGATGGAACACTCTCCCCCTCAGGCTCCGTGTGGAGACCTCGGAGGTGGTGTTCCGGAGGGAGCTGAAAACTCTTTTGCTCCCAAAGCCTTAATTGTTGTCGGCTCTGGGCTTTTCTCTCTGCTCGCTGTGCTGCTCAGTCCATTGATAGCGCGGGGACACACTGGTAAGTATAACCAGGCGCTTTACAAGCTCAGAATTATTATTATTATTATTATGTCTCTCACATTAATGTCATTGTGTAAACAATGGTAGGACTTTGCAGGAGCTAATGTAGTAGCACATACCTTCACAGATCATGAGTGACAGATGTCATGGACAAAGGCCAAATATAATGTGCACAAGAAGAAATGTTCTTGTTACAGAATACATAAATGCATGCCTGGGGAACCTTAAAAACTACATACGTGACAAAAATCCATGTATACCACTTCAGGCCACAGTTATCAGCATACACAACTCATAGACCTAGAACAGTCATGTGATGAGAGACAAAGTCCTGTAACAGGTGACTTTGCATTGTGAGTAATTACCCAAACAATTATAACAATGGTTATCAGAACACCTGAAGAATACAGAGATGTCAAGAGTGTGATATGTCAATAATAAACGTTTAGCAAAACCATATGGTTGAATGTGGTGTGATGGAGGAATTTGGACAGAGTAATTTACCCCTGCCCTGAATACACAAATGCATAGTCGAGGGGTTCACTAATCTTGTATCATCCCAATGGGGAAATGACATTTGAGTGTGTGCCATTACATAGGCCTTAGTCAGGGAATGCTGTCTTCTTTGACCAGGAAGCCCCCACAAAGACCACCCCTCAGAGTAGATGTGCTGCACTTCCGTAATACAGGAGTGAGACAGAAATTGGGTGTGTATTTAGCAGAATGATGTACATTGAACATCATTAGTGTACCTGACCATGTGTCCCTGGTTCACTGCAGTAAGGCCTGATGGCTCACTCACCTATTCCAAAGGTCTGTTCCTGGGTGTCACACTCACCCCTCCCCAACATCATGTCTATTGAAAAGTGTGCATTTTAACACCATGTGTAAAACAAATGCCTGTGCAAGACATTCTCAAAAGAAATTGTGCTATGTGAAACAATGTGTACATGCTGAAAGCTGTGTGCTGCAAGAGTGTGATTACCTTCTTACACTCAAGCACAGGCCAAAGGGAGTGTACATCAAAACATTGTGCACTGATTGAGTGTGTGTGCTGCACGTCATGATGTTTGTTTGTGTCCAATAAATGTAGATCACAGTAGAGTTCCAAAAATGTCCTGTGATTGTAAACAGTGGGGGATAAAATGTGGATAACCACACAGTGAGCACAGATAGTGTCCCTGCAGTACGGCTGCATGTAAAAGGACATTACAAGTAATGTGCGGTACCTAACTGAATACAAAACATGCCTTTTTAACTGTGCCAGTGCTGCTTTGTCTGAAACGACTGCATGCAGATATATATGTGTGCATGAAAGGCTGTCTTCCTACTAACAAAGGTAGCCTGTGAGGCACCTTCCATGATCTATGTGTCCTGGAGAATGTAGCAGACATTGTAGTGTAAAAGTTAAAGGCATATTTCCTGGATTACCTGGTTTTGTATGTTTGTGAATGCATATTTAATTACTATGTGTGCATGGGAACCCCTCTGCAACAACCAGAGAGAGCCAATGCAGTGATTTGCAGTACATTGTGCCACTCATGATTAATGACACTTCTTACTGATACACAAGCTGGACTGATTTGGCTCAAACAATATGTAAAAAGATATCCATAACACATCTACCATGGTGTATTGTGCACACCCCACACATATCGGGTCGGACATATAGCCCCGAGTGAAGATGTGTCTTTACTACCACATCACAGATATTGTGCAAAACAGGAAATACAATAGCGTGGTACCTAGGCCCCAGAAGCATTCTTCACATGTACATTTGACTGTAGACTTTGGGATATTCAGATGTGTATCCTGCAAACTACTTTGGCAACGTAACTGGGGTTTGAATGCTCCTGATTTCAGCATTGCTGTGCTGTCATGTGGCCTACTCTTCCCCAGACTGGGTGAAGGGGAATGCACATGCACTCTTTGAACCCTGACTCACATCACAGGCCATGTGTAGGCCCAATGGTGATAAAGTGACTGGTACATAAACCAATTACATCCAGCCAGATTCACAGCCTGCACACCGCCCTGTGTCATACGGAACTGTCAAGTGGTGCTAACTCAGTCCACAGCTATGCCAAGTATCATGCAACACTAGATGTAGTGATGCATGCGTGGCATAACTGCATCATCATCACTGCTACTTAAGTCCCTGCAATCCTACTTCAAACCCCAATAGGAAGATAATTTATTAAATGTCTCAATACATTACAATTATTATGTTGTTCCCCTCACAATAAATTGTCACCCAATATATAACATTTAAAGAGGTGTTATTTCACACATAAACACACTGGTGGAGTGGTGTGGCTCACTGGTTAGAGGCGGCAGACCCAGAAGCAGAAGTCGGCCCGGGACCAGTGTTCAATTCCTGACGCGGCAGGTTCGTGGACAGGGTCAGGGGACTCGATAATTCTCGCCTCAGTGCCTACTCTAACCAGGGGTCCCACTCGGCAACTCTGGGCATTAGCTTGCCTAATCTCCACAATGGCCCCATTAACGCCGGGGATGCCTGGCTCCACCTTGGGGATTCCCAGTAAGGACCATCCCACAGGGAAAGCCAGGATGGGTTCCCCAGTGGTATACAGCGCCAGGACGTCGGCTGGCAACAGTGTGCTTTACAAGTAAAACATTACATTACACTACTATGACCAATGAAATGTCACACATAACCAAACTTATAATGTGTCTGCTATAACTAGGAGCAATGGAAGTGTGTCCTAGCTGTGATATCCTGATTTTAAAGTCCTCTACATTAGATCACACACATTAGACCAGTAGCAAGGGTCAGAAGCTATGCAAAGCCCCTGTTGGGCAGTGCATTGCACCAGTTGCGCTAGTCGTATGCCGAGCATTGAGTTCAATGCGTTTATAATACTGTTAAGTGCCAATGCCCTGTGTGTTCATCACACAATGGCAATTTTATTAACAATGCTTCATAACAAACAACGCATTTGTAAAAAAACAGGCAGGATGCACCCAGGAAATGATGCAATGGGTGTGGCAGCCTGCATACTAGAAAGTGTGATGCTACTTTCACTTTCCTCTTACTCTCTCTTAGTCTAAATCATTCTAAAGGCTTAGACTGTGCTGGGTGGTGGTGACTGGCTGTGTAACTGCTGGTGCTTTTAGTCTTGTCAGTCTGTGCTTTGTGTCTATATTGTGTCTTTGTCTTACCCTTTTGGATAGTTCTGTCAAAGTATTCTCACTGTATTTGTTAGGAGTTCTTTTTTATAGTGGCTGTGAGAGGGATAGGGACGTGTTGGGGAGGAGCAAACATTTCAGTGAGCCGGTGTTGGGAAGAGTTATATGGCTGATCATGAACTACCTGCCCAGGATGGTGGCCACTGGGGGAGGGGTGCGCCAGGGATACCCTGCAAAGGACACGTAGGACCGGTGTGAGTGTGTGCACTGGCATCACCGGAAGACCTTCAAGGTCGATCTGACCTGCATCCAAAGGAAGCATAGGTGGGCTGATGTGGTAGTATGGGAGACCAATCTGATTGACCTCCTTGGACTGGAGATTGGTGAATCCATAGGTATGCATATGTGTTCCTTCTGCTATTTGTGATGTAGCTATTTCAGTAATTTAACAATTATGAGACCGATACCCTTTTAGCAAAAATGGACAGGGTGCAAAATACAGCAACAATAAAAAAAGATCCCTTTTGTACAACAACCTCTTAACGTCTTATTGTGTCTAATTGTGGGAAAGCATACATATATCTCTCAACCATAACATTATCTATACATCGAGTCCTAATTCATGCAAACGTTTTTCCCTTATATTTATCAAAAAGCAAATAAATATATCATCACAATCAATTAAAATCACAAAAATTTAAAAACTATATTCAAGGTCACGTTGTGTGATAAATATTTTGACCTTATTGATATCTTTTTGTGTAACGTACACCTTGACATTTTAGTAATTGATTTCTGTTTGAAAATAAGGTGTGTTGTTATTTGTGCATTGAAATCAGAGAGTAACGACTACTACTGATATTTTCTCCTGATATGAGGAATAATTGGGATTTGCTGAAAAGAAAGACATAACCAGATAAGATATTGGTTTCAATTTTGTTTTTTAATTTTACTTTTTTTAATTCATGGTGATGATATATTGTATAAACAAAAGAAGGAGTATCCCCTACGTCAGTTTTTTTTTAGAAAAACTTACGGAGGGTGAGTTGTTTGGCAAAAAAAGGAAAAAATCAACCTTTTTGTTAGGAAACCCCTCACTCACCACCTAGTGGTGACTTGCTTCATCATCGGGGTCCACCCTGGTGACCTAGCGTCACCAGGATGTGCTTCGACACCTGTGTTACAGTGGAGCAGGTTGTGACTGTATGTGCAAAAAAAGGTGTTAAAAATTGTCCTGGTTTAACTTAAAATCAATTTTATTATAAAGTAATCAGAACAATGTTAAAAATCACTGGCGAGATACTGCTTGGTGAGTTACGGCCAAGGTATCTCTATATGTGTCTGAGTGGCTTGGTCGACATGTTTCTACCATCAGGGCAGTAGCCCGGTATTCTTCAGGACCAAAAACAGGTGGATGGGAGGTGTGTGCCCCCTAAAAGGTACACCCTATCCTGATCCCCTGTAAACCAACATACGCGTTTACCGCGTCACCAGGTCTCGCACTATAAATGGGGCCAATTCATATCCTCTTTCCATAGTGCATTAAGATCCCACGCACTTGTCTCTTGGGATTAATATATAATGACGTCCACATCACGATCTAAAACCTGCATAATTTAAGGCGGTTTCCCACAGCTAGCTCCACCCGCCATCAGTGGGTCCTAATCATACCCCTTTTTTCATGCACTTTATAATTCTATAACACCTTTTTTTGCACATACAGTCACAACCTGCTCCACTGTAACACAGGTGTCGAAGCACATCCTGGTGACGCTAGGTCACCAGGGTGGACCCCGATGATGAAGCAAGTCACCACTAGGTGGTGAGTGAGGGGTTTCCTAACAAAAAGGTTGATTTTTTCCTTTTTTTGCCAAACAACTCACCCTCCGTAAGTTTTTCTAAAAAAAACCTGACGTAGGGGATACTCCTTCTTTTGTTTACATAAATATTCCTATCAGGGGAATAGGAGGTATCTCTTTTCACTTCCGAGTGACAATATCCCTTGCTCTCTCGTTTGATTTCAAATTCTTGGCAGCGCACAGCTGTGAGAGTCAAACACACTGACATTGGCATAACGGAGTACGTACACGGACAACATGGCAGAGAACACAGGCTTAACTTATTCCACGGAAGAAATAGACTCGATCATGAGTGACTTAAATGTTTTTGCAGACGCCAACATCAGCAACACCATCTCTCAAACATCTGAATGGGAAAAACTGACAGAAATGAAGCGGAACCGGATCAGAACCATACTACATGGTACAATCATGAAAGAGTATGTTACCAATAATATAGCTCCTAAGGGCCTGTTGGTTACCAACGCACCACGCATCTTTTTGGATGATCCAGAATTTAGAAAAGACTGGGCCCTAATTGCGTGGCACTGCACGCATGACTGGATTATATTGATCCTAAAAACTGCCATACGCCTGTCTGAGAAAATCCAGATAGAGATTCAAGTAACAGAAACTCAAATAAAAGCCAGCATCAAAGGCTACAAGCAAAAATTGGATGACTTAAATAAGGAAGTTAATGAATACAAAGACAACCTACTACAACAAAAAACATTGAAATTCCAAAAAGATCTGAAAAAATTTTCATTTGTGAAGGTCTACCCTTATTCAGACCCGGACTATAAAATATCGGGCCCACAAGACCAAGACTCTGACGCCGCGAGTAACACCTCCAGCTCAAATAGCAGCACTGGATCCAGTAATGGGACCCCGAGAAGGGGACAGAGAGGTGGACACAGAGGGAACAACCAATGGCCCCAATACAACCATCCCCTCCAGAACCCCTACCAACAACCACCACCAAACCCATACCAAATACCACCACATTTCCAAATGTATGGATGGCAACCACCCTTCCAGCAATTCCCCTTTCCACAGAACCAATTCCGTCCTCCTTTTCACAACAGAGGCAGGCGCGGAAGGGGACGCAACAGAAGGGGGAACAACGTCCACTGGGAGGAAGAGGACAACACGGGCAGCATCACCAGGAGCAAATCAGGAGCGAACAAGGCCGGCCCCAGCAATGCGAGGAGCTAGTCACGAACTTATCATCACGCACACTAACCATCACAGAATCAAATGTGCCTAATAAGGGACTAGGGTTTGTACCTACTGCATCCCTAGATAAGTTCAAGTTACATTGCGAGTTAGCTTCCTTTTTCCGCAAACTCAAATTAAAAGCCTTCTTCGAAAAGAACCCTACCAATGATAACACAAGTGACGACCCAACAGACACCCCCAATGAAACAGGTCTCAGGTTACGGTCAACCTTCATACCTCCACCACACTCGGTTCCAGTCGAGATTATCACTTTTGAACAGGCAGTATTCAATGATGTGGAAAAATTGGAAGCAAAAGGCCAATTCCATAACAACACCAGAGCTGAAAATAAAGCCATATCTGACCTGAAAAATGATGAAACCATAATCATAAAACCGGCAGATAAAGGCGGAGGACTTGTAGTGATGAATAGGGTTGACTACGATGCAGAATGCAGACGCCTACTAGGCGACACAAAAAACTATAAAATACTGCCCAGAGATCCTACTGAAGATCTGAGAATTGAAATCACCAACATGGTGGAAACAGCTGAAGCCCGAGGTAACATCTCAAAACAAGAAGCAGATTATCTGAGCAAAACCGACAATAAGATTCCTTACTTCTATGTGGTGCCTAAAATGCACAAGGGCAAGATCCCCCCACCAGGCAGACCCATTGTGTCAGGCATCGGCTCACTTCTTGAACCATTATCAAGATTCAGTGACTTCTTCCTGAAACCTGTTGTACAGGGAACATCCACGTACTTACGTGACACCAAAAGCTTATTGAGAATCTTGGAGGACATCAAAATGGAACAAGACTACATTCTCCTCAGCTTTGACATCGAAAGCCTTTATACGAACATCCCACAAGACGCCACCATCAATGTGTTGGAAAGAACCCTGGAAAACACCACCTGGAACTACCACACACCAAAACAGTTCGTCTTGCAATGTGCCACCCTGGCCCTTAAAAGGAACTACTTTGAATATGAGGGCACCCTGTACCTACAAGTAGGGGGTACATCTATGGGCAGTGTTTTTGCCCCTAGTGTGGCGGGGCTCTACTTATATGACTTCGAACTGAAATACATCCTGGCAGAGGATAACCCATTTGGCAGCCACATAAAATTTTGGCGACGATACATAGATGACGTCTTCTCCATATGGCAAGGCTCAGAAGAAACTCTTATGGAATTCATAACTTGGCTGAACACCCGTGACAGGAATCTACGGTTCACCCACTGCATAGACAGAAACAAGATGGTCTTCTTGGACATCGAAATACAAAGGGAAAATGAGAATCTAATAACTAAAACACATTTCAAACCAACGGCAAAGAACAACTTGCTTAGATACGAGAGTTTCCATCCTCGCCCCCTACGGGAAAACCTTCCCTATGGACAGTATCTCCGCCTCAGAAGGAATTGCAGTAAATTGTCCGATTACAAGAGCCAGGCAGATGACCTAACACAAAAACTTTCCTCACGTGGCTATCCCAAGAAAATTACTAACAAATGCCAGAAAAGAGCTCGTAACCAGCCTCGACAAGCTCTATTGGAAGACACAACCAAAAACGAGGATGAGGTTCCACTAGCATGTGTCACGACATACAATGCTATATCCAATCAGGTGAGCAAAAGTATAAAGAAACACTGGTCCATACTCCATACAGGAAACTACAAATGGGAAAAACCTCTGTTTTCTTACAAAAAGGCACGCAGTCTAAAAGACACTCTGGTGAACACTAGACCTAAACCCACCTTGACCATTACTAACCCCACAATCACGGAAATATGGGGGCTCCCCCGTGTCACAGTACATTCAAGATGTGGGGATTGCAGTGTCTGCCATTTGACTACCAACACTAAAACATTGAACCTTGAGGAAGGCAAAACTTGGGAACAGAGGGCACACACAAACTGCAATAGCCAAAATGTTGTATACTTGATCAAATGTTCCTGTGAAATACCATACATTGGAATGACCACCCGCAAAGTGAAGCAACGGATATCTGAACATCGTAGCACAATCAGATGCAAGAAAAACAACACAAGACTCACGGACCATTTTCTGGCAATGGGGCATACCCCAAACGACATGAGGTGGACTGTTATTGAGCAAATACAGCAGGGTCCCAACATACAGTCACGCCTCTATGAGAAAGAGCAGAGGTGGATTTATAGACTTTCCACGCATAAAGTTGGACTCAATGATAACATTCCATGGGCCAATGTGCTCAAATGACCCATGAACTCTGTTCCTGCATCACACGATGAGAACCTGCACAACTGCAGTTGTGTTCCTACCTCTAGCTTCACCCACTATAAGTGGGGCCAAGTCATACCTTCTTTCCAAAGTGCATTATGATCCCACGCACTTGTCTCTTGGGATTAATATATAATGACGCCCACATCACGATCTAAAACCTGCATAAATTAAAGGTGGTTTCCCACATCTAGCTCCACCCGCTATCAGTGGGTCCTAATCATACCCCCTTTTTCATGCGCTTTACAATTCTAAGCACCTCTCTCCTGGGATTAATAACAATATACTAATGTCCACTAATCAACAGTATCTAGTGACCCTAATCCCAAAACCTTCTCTAACGATGTATAACAACCGGCACGCGTTTTGTTTACCAACATACGCGTTTACCGCGTCACCAGGTCTCGCACTATAAATGGGGCCAATTCATATCCTCTTTCCATAGTGCATTAAGATCCCACGCACTTGTCTCTTGGGATTAATATATAATGACGTCCACATCACGATCTAAAACCTGCATAATTTAAGGCGGTTTCCCACAGCTAGCTCCACCCGCCATCAGTGGGTCCTAATCATACCCCTTTTTTCATGCACTTTATAATTCTAAGCACTTCTCTCCTGGGATTAATAACAATATACTGATGTCCACTAATCAATAGTATCTAGTGACCCTAATCCCAAAACCATCTCTAGCGATGTATAGCAACCGACACGCGTTTTGTTTACAAACATTCGCGTTTACCGCGTCACCAGGTCCCGCCCTGTAACTCCTCCCCCTCCGGCGCACGGCACCACGCCTTTCCCGGAAGAGTAATCTCATTTAACGGAAGAACTCCCGCATGGCACCACTAGCCGAGCAGAGGAGGATAGGAGTAGGTGAATGGCCGTTTATTTCTCCCGCAAACTGTAAGTAAATGCCCCTCGTCTTTCCAAACAGAGATGGAACCCAAAACCTGTGATTATTTTGATTCCTACCGAGCACTTCGCTCGACTTACTCACCCCGCTATTATCTTTCGCGTCATTTCAGAACTTGGTTTGGCGGTTAGAAGAACCTACCCCCTGCCCGTTGAAGTAATCTAGAGGCTTATAACAAGTAAGCCCCCTGTTCGAACCATGGAATCTACGCGCACTCCTACGTGTTATATGTTCGTGTGTCCTGTTTGTTATTATCTATAATTTTTGGCACAACTAAGTATAATTGTATATACGAGGACACGCCACTACATGTTATATGTTTGTGTGTCCTGTTTGTTATTATCTATAATTTTTGGCACAACTAAGTATAATTGTATATACGAGGACACGCCACAACCTGCCACACCTATCTAGAGACGCCCATAGAAATTCACTGGGCACAAAAGACAATAAGTGGTTGAATGAGACGAATGATAAATCAGGTATGCATGCATTTGAAATGAAGTGCATGCCCGTGTATCTTTATAAAGGTAACAAATATGTACTGCATGGCAAACACGAGCACCTATTGATAAGAGTGCATACTCGGATAATACTTCCCTGCCAACCACCCGAATTGAACACAATACTTGATCACTCGGAGGGCACGTCCCTTGGCATGATTAGTCATATCACAGAGACACTTCACGACGTTACAGGAAAGTATAGAAATTCTACTGAAATCAGTACTTTTTTGCTTTTCCCTACAGGTCTCTTTCCCTTTTTTGCAACCAGACGACTCTTTTTATTTTTAAAGAGCACATCTACCACTGGTCATTTTTCCAGTTGGTTTACAGGGGATCAGGATAGGGTGTACCTTTTAGGGGGCACACACCTCCCATCCACCTGTTTTTGGTCCTGAAGAATACCGGGCTACTGCCCTGATGGTAGAAACATGTCGACCAAGCCACTCAGACACATATAGAGATACCTTGGCCGTAACTCACCAAGCAGTATCTCGCCAGTGATTTTTAACATTGTTCTGATTACTTTATAATAAAATTGATTTTAAGTTAAACCAGGACAATTTTTAACACCTTTTTTTGCACATACAGTCACAACCTGCTCCACTGTAACACAGGTGTCGAAGCACATCCTGGTGACGCTAGGTCACCAGGGTGGACCCCGATGATGAAGCAAGTCACCACTAGGTGGTGAGTGAGGGGTTTCCTAACAAAAAGGTTGATTTTTTCCTTTTTTTGCCAAACAACTCACCCTCCGTAAGTTTTTCTAAAAAAAACCTGACGTAGGGGATACTCCTTCTTTTGTTTACATAAATATTCCTATCAGGGGAATAGGAGGTATCTCTTTTCACTTCCGAGTGACAATATCCCTTGCTCTCTCGTTTGATTTCAGATGATATATTGTATACATAATGTCTCAAGCAAATTTTAATCTGTAAGTATGATTTTTCTGCATCATGGGATATAATATACCATTATGAATTCCCCCAATATGGCCACCAATCAGGCGAGCAAATAGGGGGAAGTGCGTCAAACAAACTTCCTGTTCATTTTTTCTGCCTGCGCAGTCTCTTTGCCTAACAGGACATGGGTGGACGTGGTACGGTAAGTTTATTGTTTTTTCTTTTCATGTTGCCAGCGTCCTGCTGTAGCGACTGCCTTCTTCTGTGTTTATTGCATGTGATGACTCTATGTGTGCTTTTCAGTGGCTCGCTTTAGCGGCCGTCTGCACCTGTTTTTTGTCATATTTGGATGCGTTCCTGGAAGGCTGAGTCTTCTCAGTTGCCATTTGTGGGGTCCAAGTTTTTTGGGCCCAGGCTGGAGGACATGATCAAACAGTTCCTGGAGAACCGCAAGCAGGTGGCTCCTGTCCACACTCCTTCTCGGGGTTGTGGTTTTGGCTATCGTTGTGCCTTTGGTCCTGTAACTTGGGGTGCTTCGCAGCCCTTTTGTGGCAGGGTTCATGGCCGGCGGCCCCTGGAGGTGCCAAACCCTGTGCCCCTGCCCCTGCCCCTTCCTCTGCACAATCACAATGACTGTCTGCCTTTTCCAGTTGGGGGTCACCTGCGTTTTTTTCCTGTCCCAGTGGTTGACAGTTTAGGATGCATGGGCGGTGGAGACTGTGTCCAAGGGCTACCGGATCGAGTTCTGTTCCCCCCCCCCCGGTCTTCTGGGTGACCCCCCTTCCCCGTCATCCTGTCCGTCGGGAGGCTTTGTTGGACTCTGTGCGCCTTCTGTTGGACAAGGCGGTTATAGTGGAGGTTCCTCCTCTGGAGCTGGGCCAGGGCTGTTATTCAATCCTATTCCTGGTTTCCAAAATGGATAAGTCGGGCCTGCGCCCTGTATTGGATCTCAAGCGGGTCAATCTCTTCATCCCCCATTGCACGCTCAAGATGGTGACTTTGTTGTCCATCCTGCCTCTGCTGCTTCCCGGGATTTTCTTGGCGTCCCTGGACTTGATGGATGCTTATCTACACATCCCTATCCATCCTGTGGATCAGAAGTATATCCGCTTTGCTGTTGGTTCCCTGCACATCCAGTTCCGGGTGCCTACTTTCGGGCTTTTTGTCCGAGCCAAGGATTTTCACAAAGCTCTTGACTCCTCTGGTGGGTATTCTCTATTCCAGATGTGTCCAGGTTTTTCCCTATCTTGATGATTGGTTGATTGTTTCCCCTTATTTTTCTCAGGCTCTGTTGGATGTGGACCTGGTGTGTCATCTTCTAGGGTCCTTTGGGTTCCTCATCATACCGGAAGTCCTCCCAGATGCCCACCCAGTCTCTGAAGTTCCTGGGGGCTCTGTTCCACATGGATCTGGGGTTGGTGTTCCTTTCCAAGGAGCGACAGTTGACCTTGTTTCGTCACCTTTCTTGGGTTCTGTCCGGATCCCAGATCTCTTCCCAGCTCTGGTTGCGGAGTCAGGGGGAGATGGCTTCCACTCTACATCTCCTTCCTTGGGCCCGGCGGTATTTGTATCCCCTCCTGCATCATGTTCTGGCCCACTGGGACCCTGCCTTTCTGGACTACGAGGATCTTGTTCCTTTCACCCCGGAGATTTGGGCTGCCCTCCAAGGGTGGTTGTCCCTTCAGTCTTTTTCCCGGGGCTTCGACCTGCTTCCTCCTCAGGCTGTGGTTGTTCTATTGACAGAGGCCAGTACCATTCATTGGGGGCGGTCTCGGGTCTATCCAAGGCGCAGGGTCGGTGGTCCCTGTTCGAGTCTCGCCAGTCGTCGAACTGGAAGGAGTTGAGGGTGGTTTGGTTGGCTCTCCTATGGTTTGCTCCACTTCTTCTGGGTCGTGCTGTATAGCTGCAAACCGACAACCAGATTGTGCGGGCTTATGTGAATTGCCAAGGGGGCATGTGCTGGTCTCTGTTTCTCCTCTCCAGGATGATCGGTCTTTCGGCCGAGCGCAATCTGTTGTTTCGACGGTGGTGTATCTGCCCGGGATGGAGAATGGGCCAGCAGACTCTCTGAGTAGGGTGTTCCCTTCCTCTGGGACGATGTGTCTGTCTCTTCTTCTGTTTCGGCAGATTGTCCTCCAGTTCGGCCTTCCCTGGCTTGATCTGTTTGCCTCTGTGGAGTCGGCCCTTCTTCCCGGTTTTTGCAGCCTGGTTCCTTCTCGCCTGGCCTGGGCGATCAACGCCTTCATGGTTCCATGTGTCTTCTTTTTGCCTTCCCGCCTTTTGCTTTGATTCCCCAGGTCCTCCAGAAGCTTAGGTTGGATCGGGCGGAGGTTCTTCTGGTGGTGCCGGAGTGGCCCCGGCAGCCTTGGTTTCCCCTTCTGTTGTCCTTGTCGGTTTGCCCCCTTTTGCAGTTTCCTCTCTGGCCGTCCCCCCTGCGGACTCCTCTGCTCCGGGTGTCCTCTCTGCGCCGTCTCCGGCTGGGGGTCTGGCACTTGAAAGGTTGAATTTTTTGTTCCAGGGTTGTTCTGACAAAGTGGCCTGGAGTATCCAGTTGTTGAGGCTTCCTTCCACCTTAAGGTCTTATGACCGTCATTGGAATAACTTTTCCTCCTGGTGCCTTGGGAAGGGTTTTTTGCCCTCCTCCTGTGTGGCTGCTCGGGTGCTGGACTTCTTTTGTGATGGCTTTGTCTTGGTTCTTACTGTTTCAGCGCTCCGTGCGCAGTGGGCTGACATTCTTGCTTTCCCGGGTTCTGAGTTTTCCTCTGTCTCCCCCTTGGTGGCCCTCCTTCTGCGGAGTTTTCTGATTCAGCGTCCTGTTTCTCGCTCTCCTCTCCCGGCCTGGGATCTTTCTCTTATTCTGCGGGCATTGACTGGGCCCCCCTTTGAATCTCTGCTTTCAGTGGACCTTAAGTTCCTTACGGATAAGGTTGTGTTTTTGGTGGCCGTTTCTTCTGGTCGGCGGGTTGGTGAGATTGGTGCCTTGATGGCCTCTCCCCCTTTTTTATGTTTCTGCTTGGACAAAGTGATTCTTTGTCCTTGTCAGTTTTTTCTTCCCAAAGTGTTGTCTGATTTCTACTGTCAGGAGGATATTGTCCTCCCTGTCTTTTTTTGGGACCCCTCTTCCCCGGAGGAGGTGGTACTGCATACTTTGGATGTCTTTCGGGCTCTCCGCATCTATTTGGATCGCCCTAGTGCCTTTCGTAAGGTTGATTTTTTTTTGTTTCTTACCTACGGGACCTCGGGTAAATTGCTTCGACCCTCCCTGTTCACCTTGTCCCGTTGGGTGAAATGTGCCTATTAGTCAGCTCACTGTCCCCTCCCTTCTTCGGTGCAGGTTCGTTCTACCAGAGGTGTCTCCTCATCTTGGGCCATGTTCAAGGGTGCCTCCTTGCATGACATTTGCATTGCTGCCACTTGTGCCTCTCTCCATATGTTTGTGTCCCACAACCGTCGTCAGTTGAAGATGGCGGCTTCGGCTGCTTTTGGTTCCCATGTTTTGTCTGCTGTACATAATGTTTGAATTGTACTGCTTTCATTTGATTAAATGGATCTGGTTTCGCTCAGATTTCTGTTCTTTCTTTCTTGCAAACACAGTGTGCTTTGGTACGGGCTCACTGATAAGGAATGGGACGGGAAGACAGGACGAGGAGGTAATGCCTGGTTACTCACCGGTAATATTCATTACTCTGAGTCCTGGTCTTCCCGTCCCATTGCTGAGCCACTCCCTCCTGGTGTTTTTTCTTGGAGGTGATTGTTTTTCTTTCTGGGTTTATCTTTGGTATTCTCAGGAAGTTTGTGTGATGCACTTCCTCCTATATGCTTGCCTGATTAGTGGCTCTATATTGGGGGAAGTGCTAAAAACGTTCTGCTAGGTTTAGGGTTCTGGGGAGCAGACTAGCTGCTCACTGATAAGGAATGGGCCGGGAAGACCAGGACTCAGAGTAATGAATATGACTGGTGAGTAACCGGGCATTCTTACACCTTACCTAGGGAGGCTTAGGATTCTAACACATTCCCAGCTTTACAAAATGATGATAATTTGGAAATTCGTCAAGTTCCATTGATGTTGCCTGGGAACACCCACAGCAACACCCATGGAACGTCCCTTTCATGCAGAGCAATGCCTGAAAGGGGCCCATATTTACAAGGCCATGAAAAGTCATGTAGGTTGACTTTACGTGGCCTTGTAAATATGGGCAGATCCATTGTGCCGCCAGTGCGTCAAAAAAAGTGACACAATGGCAGTGCATTGGGCTTGTAAATAGGCCCCATAAAGTCTAACACAATGCTAACAAACATGTCATTCATCAGTCTTCAATAGTATAGAAAACAATTGGTCCTTGACATAATTATAACATAGAAAACAATTATTACATTCGGTTAGGTTGATTTACTTTAAACCAAGACTGAATCTGTATTGTTAATTCAATAAGTAATACTAGCCCACATTGACAAAATATCACACAGTCAGCACCAACAAACCAATAGAACTGAGAAAAAGTCCAATCAGGTCGGTCTGTTTAATGTACAGTATAACAAAGTTTAGAATTCAACGTATCTTTATGCATATATTTACATAGATAATAAACCAAGATATATTTCTATAATAAAA
Source organism: Lissotriton vulgaris (assembly GCF_964263255.1). NCBI lineage: Eukaryota > Metazoa > Chordata > Amphibia > Caudata > Salamandridae > Lissotriton > Lissotriton vulgaris. The sequence goes on along the minus strand of NC_141695.1, from coordinate 704,677,194 downwards.
GAGAACGTGCACAGAGAAAGATTAAAGTGTGTGCTCAAGTGAATGATCAAGAATATCCGAGAAACATAGTGTAGGTCATTTATATACAAGGAAAAACGAGCCTGCCCTAGGTAGCGCTTGTAAAAAATATACTTCTTTTTTACTAGCTTGTATGCTATATACAGTTCCATAGTCCTTAGTTTGCACAGATGGCAATGGGATTTATGGAATTGGGGCAGGGGACAGGGGTCAGTGGGTGCAGGCTCCTACTGCACTTGAGCAGTACAGTGCTGCACAGCCAGCAGTCTTGCTGTATTCTGCAGCAGCAGCGTGTGTTTCAGATGGCACTCAGTGAGATTTGGAACACAAACTACCAAATAAGCCCATACCTGAGACAATCAACTCAGTGTAGTGTCTCTCATCAATGTTGTTGTGTAAACAATGGTAGGACTTTGCAGGAGCTAATGTAGTAGCACATACCTTCACAGATCATGAGTGACAGATGTCATGGACAAAGGCCAAGTATAATGTGTACAAGAAGAAATGTTCTTGTTACAGAATACATAAATGCATGCCTGGGGAACCTTAAAAACTACATACGTGACGAAATTCCATGTATACCACTTCAGGCCACAGTTATCAGCATACACAACTCATAGACCTAGAACAGTCATGTGATGAGAGACAAAGTCCTGTAACACAACAATATGAACAGGTGACTTTGCATTGTGAGTAATTACCCAAACAATTATAACAATGGTTATCAGAACACCTGAAGAATACAGAGATGTCAAGAGTGTGATATGTCAATATTAAACGTTTGGCAAAACCATATGGTTGGAAGTGGTGTGATGGAGGAATTTGGACAGAGTAATTTACCCCTGCCCTGAATACACAGATGCATAGTCGAGGGGTTCGCTAATCTTGTATCATCCCAATGGGGAAATGACATTTGAGTGTGTGCCATTACATAGGCCTTAGTCAGGGAGTCAGCTGTCTTCTTTGACCAGGAAGCCCTCACAAAGACCACCCCTCAGAGTAGATGTGCTGCACTTACGTATGACAGGAGTGAGACAGAGATTGTGTGTGATTGGCAGAATGATGCACATTGAACATCATTAGTGTACCTGACCATGTGTCCCTGGTACACTGCAGTAAGGCCAGATGGCTCACTCACCTATTCCAAAGGTCTGTTTCTGGGTGTCATACACACTCACCCCTCCCCAACATCATGTCTATTGAAATGTGTGCATTTTAACACCATGTGTAGAACAAATGTCTGTGCAAGACATTCTCCAAAGAAATTGTGCTATGTGAAACAGTGTGTACATGCTGAAAGCTGTATGCTGCAAGAGTGTGATTACCTTCTGACACTCAAGCACAGGCCAAAGGGAGTGTACATCAAAACATTTTGCACTGAATGAGTGTGTGTGCTGTGATTGTAAACAGTGGGGGATAAAATGTGCATAACCACACAGTGAGCACAGATAGTGTCCCTGCAGTACGGCTGCATGTAAAAGGGCATTACAAGTAATGTGCGGTACCTAACTGAATACAAAACATGCCTTTTAACTGTGCCAGTGCTGCTTTGTCTGAAACGACTGCATGCAGATATATATGTGTGCATGAAAGGCTGCCTTCCTACTAACAAAGGTAGCTTGTGAGGCACCTTCTATGATCTATGTGTGCTGGAGAATGTAGCAGACATTGCAGTGTAAAAGTTAATGGCATATTTCCTGGATTACCTGTGTTTTGTATGTTTGTGAATGCATATTTATTCACTATGTGTGCATGGGAACCCCTCAGCAACAACCAGAGAGACTTCTCTGGTA